>NW_026067904.1:1548701-1550352 GCF_014885135.2 Alexandromys fortis | reverse complement strand
ACATATATAATATATATATTGTTTTATATTAATATATATATATTCATGGAGGTATTAAACTGGTTTATAGACTGCGGTCCCTGCTGGTCAAACAATGGATGTTGTTCTGACAGAAAGGCCAAAAATCCAGTAGTCGTCCAGTGCATGGGACTGGATGTCTCAAATGGTCTTCAGGACACAGAAAACACGGAAGGAGGAGGCCACAGTGCAGGCAAAGAGGAAAACCTTGTCCTTTACAGAGGCAGAGGCTGCCAGTTTAGGCTGACCTAGTTTAGGGTGGGTCTGTGGATCTCACACCATCCAGATTTAAGGTAGGTCTTCCAACCTCAAGCATCCTGGATTTAAGGTGAATCTCCCAGAAAAAAAAAAAAAAAAAAAAAAAAAAAAAAAAAAAAAACAAAACCTCACAGGTGTGCCCAGGAGCTTGGGTTAATTCCAAAGGTAGTCAAGTTGACAGCCTTTTCAGAAGTACGCGTGTGCAGAGGTGGGGTCTGTCTGTGGACAAAAGCAGCACACTCCTCGGAGCTGGAGTTACAGGTACTCATGGGAAACCTAGCTTAATATACAGGTGCTAAGGTGTGGACTCTGGTCCTCCAGTTCCCAGGAGATGCTCTTAACCATGGAGCCATCCCTCCAGCCTGTTTTGTAGGATTAGTTGTTGTTGTTCTATTTGTGGCTATTTTTTGTTGTTTGGGTTTTGGCTTTAAGATGGGATCTCACCATGCTGGCCATGCTGGCTCTGAATTCAAGATTCTTCCAGCCTCAGCTAACCTCAGTGCTGGGGATTTCTAGGAAGCTCCACTATCTGACCGCACGTTAGCATCTAAAGTTCTGAGCATTCTGAGGACATCTCCTGTCCCTCTGGGCAAGCCACGTGTTTCACCTCCAGGAGCTTTAGGATCTGTTCTGGATCGCAGAAGTCATGGACACTAAGCATATTCGCTGGGAATGCAGATCTTACCCTGAGCTCCTGTGAGTGTTGCCATGACCATCCATGGGCTACCCTACTTAGAGAACACTTGACAGAGGGCATTCCAGAACCAACCAGCATCCAGCGGCTGACAGTATGGGAGGTGAAGGCCCAGGAGGCCCAGCTCCCTTACCTCAGCTGGTACCAACTCCGCGGGGTCCTACCAGCTCTAGTATGACCATGGTAGGGCTGCTGAAGGTCTTCAGAGGTTCGCCGTTACAGCCCAACTTCTCTGCGGGTCAGACTTGTTTCTCCCATGATGTTCTACACTCATCCCGCGGACAATCAGTCTAGCCTGTGTTTTGTGTTTGTTTGTTTGTTTTTTAAATATTTATTTATTATGTATACAAATCTCTGTCTGTGTGTATGCGTGCTGACCAGAAGAGGGCATAAGATCTCATTACAAATGGTTGTGAGCACCAAGTGGTTGCTGGGAATTGAACTCAGGAACTTTGGAAGAGAAGGCAATGCTCTTAACCACTGAGCCATCTCTCCAAAAGCAAGGTAATGCCCGGCAGTGGTGGCACATGCCTTTAATCCCAGCATTAGGAGGCAGAGGCAGGCGAATCTCTGTAAGTTCGAGGCCAGCCTGATCTAGAAGAGCTATTTCCAGGACAGGAACCAAAGCCATAGAGAAACCCTGTCTCGAAAAACCAAAAAAAAAAAAAAAAAAAAGAAAGA
>NW_026067904.1:1542107-1543403 GCF_014885135.2 Alexandromys fortis | reverse complement strand
AAAAACCAAAAAAAAAAAAAAAAAAATTAAAGAAAAAAAGCGAGGTGATGATGGCTGAGCAAATAAAGGTGTTTCCTGCTAAAGGAAAGTCACAAGGTGGAAAGAGAGTTGTGTCCACAAGTGTCCTCTGTGTTGCCCATACCAACACCACCTGCCATAAATAAATAAATGTATCTTTTGAATCTTTTTGTTTGTTTGTTTCTCTCTGTAGCTTCGGAGCCTGTCCCAGAACTAGCTCTTGTGCCAGGTTAGCCTTGAACTCACAGAGATGCGCCTGCCTCTGCCTCCCCCCCCCCCCAAATACTGAGATTAAAGGCATGACCCACACCTTTGATTGAAGGATTTTTGCTAAACATAACAAGCAAAAATAACCAGAGTAACTTTTGTTTAGAAACACATAATGAATATGAAAGACCCCCAGTGTGGAAAGACTCTCACTCAAGTCTCCGCATAACACGACTCCTCCCCCCCACAACCCCCCAGTAACTCACAAGAGACAGTCCTTGCTGCAATCACACAAGGTTTATTGACAGGTTACCAGTGCACTGGGGCCAAGGAGACTCTAACCCACGCAGGGGAGGAGTTCGACCCAGTAACTGGGAGAAGGGGTTCTTAAGGGAAGAAACCGCAGCCCAGTAATCCGAAGGGAGTAGGGAGGGCGGCAGAAAAAATTTCGAAAATACCGGTGATGATCACAAGGGGGCAACTCCCTGTTTCTCAAGACTATTCTCAAGATTACAATCTAAGTTTATCTTCAGCTAGTTCCTGAAACAGAGTTAGTAAACGGGCTAGTCACAGATTTCTCATTCTTCTCTCCCTGCTTAGATTTTATGCTCAATTTTTTCCTGCTGGGCGGGGGGTCTGGATTTATCCAGGTCTTTTAAATACTAATATTAGTATTTAAAAAATTCAAACAGCCCCATTAGTCCTCGGAGCTCCCGCTCTGGGTCGGGCCCATGTTCCCGCTGTGGGTCGGACCGATGCTCCCCCTCTGGGTCGGGCCGACTCTGGATCATTTCTCGGCTCCTGGATGACGCAGCACAGGACCTCGCTGAAAATTGCACCGAAGATCATCATTATGGCCGTGCCAATGATCACTGCTACAGTGATGTAAAACTTGCTGTTGAAGACATCACTGATGGCTTCTGGGCAGGACTTAACCTGGAAGGTTTCAAGAACTTGCTTTTGGGGGCAGATGTCCGAGATAAACTGTTCCTCGCCTCCTGCTAGGCCACAGCAGTTCAAGGCCACGTGGATGGCTTTGAGTGTCTCCCGCTGGGGCCCATCCAGGCTCTT
>NW_026067904.1:1540002-1541225 GCF_014885135.2 Alexandromys fortis | reverse complement strand
TTTTTTTTTTTTGGTATTTTTTCGACAAGGTTTCTCTGTGGTTTTGGAGCCTGTCCTGGAACTAGCTCTGTAGACCAGGCATGTCTCATACTCACAGAGATCTGCCTGTCTCTGCCTCCCAAGTGCTGGGATTAAAGGCGTGTGCCACCACCGCCCGGCTATAGCACCTTTCATTGAAGGATTTTTGCTTAACATAACAAGCAAAAATAAACAAAAAAAAAAAGAAAAAGAAGAAAAGTCAAAGCAAATGGAACCCCCAGATCCCTCAACTACAAATGTCAATGATGAATAAAGCATTAAAGACAAATACAGAGTAACTTTTGTTTAGAAACACATAATGAATATGAAAGACCCCCAGTGTGGAGAGACTCTCACTCAAGTCTCGGCATAACACGACTACTCCCCCCCCCCCTCGCAGTAACTCAGGAGAGACGGTCCTTGCTGCAATCACACAAGGTTTATTGACAGGTTACCAGTACACTGGGGCTGAGACTCTAACCCACGCAGGGGAGGAGTTCGACCCGAGTAACTGGGAGAAGGGGTTCTTAAGGGAAGAAACCACAGCCCAGTAATCCGAAGGGGGTAGGGAGGGCGGCAGAGAAAATTTCCAAAATACCGGTGATGATCACAAGGGGGCAACTCCCTGTTTCTCAAGACTATTCTCAAGATTACAATCTAATTTTATCTTCAGTTAGTTCCTGAAACAGAGTTAGTAAACGGGCTAGTCACAGATTTCTGATTCTTCTCTCCCTGCTTAGATTTTTGGCTCTATTTTTTCCTGCTAGGGGTGGGGGGTCTGGATTTATCCAGGTCTTTTAAATACTAATATTAGTATTTAAAAAATTCAAACAGCCCCATTATCCTCGGAGCTCCCCCTCTGGGTCGGGCCCATGTTCCCGCTATGGGTCGGACCGATGCTCCCGCACTGGGTCGGGCCGTCTCTGGATCATTTCTTGGCTCCTGGATGAGGCAGCACAGGACCTCGCTGAAAATTGCACCGAAGATCATCATTATGGCCGTGCCAATGATCACTGCTTCATTGATGTATAACTTGCTGTTGAAGACATCACTGATGGCTTCTGGGCAGGACTTAACCTGGAAGGTTTCAATAACTTGCTTTTGGGGGCAGATGTCCGAGATAAACTGTTCCTCGCCTCCTGCTAGGCCACAGCAGTTCAAGGCCACGTGGATGGCTTTGAGTGTCTCCCGCTGGGGCCCATCCA
>NW_026067904.1:1535037-1536047 GCF_014885135.2 Alexandromys fortis | reverse complement strand
GCACGCGTTTGAGGCTCTTGCTATCCGCGTTGTCCGGCATGGTGTAAGCTGGACTTCCGTGGGACAAGGAGCAGACACGGCTGGGACAGAAGGGATGGCAGCGGACTGAGACACGCTGAGGCTGGCGCTCCCCGGCTGACTTTTTAACCTTTAAATAAGAAAACGAAGCCATAAATAAACAAATGTACACAAATGATAAAAATCCAGAGACAGAAATTGGGCTTCAACCCAAAAACCAGAAAAGCAAGGCAGCCAAACCACTAGAGAAGACTTACCTCTACCAAGGCTGGGTGAAGGCAAACTAACCGCCACGACTTTCTCTCCCTGCATTTTATATTCCCTCTAGAGCTGGTTGGGATTAAAGGAGTACACCACCACCACCTGGATTTGTTTCTGCTTTGACCTAGTGTAGCCTAGGGTGTCCTTAAACCCTGGGATTAAAGGTGTGCCTCACCATTCCCTGGCCTCTAGTGGCTTTAGCTTTGCCTCTGGTCTACAGGCAAGATTCACTCATTAAATGAATACAAATATACCACTATAAACTGTAAATCTCAGTTTCTGGCCTCCATTTTTGGAGACCCCCCTATGCCCTCGAACCTTGATCCCTCCCCAGGAAAGGTCAAGACCACTCCCACAGGCTTAATAGGCTCCCTTTTCTGCTCAGGTGGTCACCAACTGGTGACTTTCCTCCCTTCAGGGCCAAACAGGAGCACAGGCGTCTAGTTCAACCTGGACATCTTTTAATCTGGTCTGATTTGGCTTTATTGGGATTATTTTGTGTTGGCAGAGAGCTCGCATTAGGAAAATATTCCTGCCTGGCAGTGGTGGCACACGCCTTGAATCCCAGCACTCGGGAGCCAGAGGCAGGCGGATGTCTGGGAGTTCGAGGCCAGCCTGGTCTACAAGAGTTAGTTCCCCAGACAAGCACCAAAGCTACAGAGAAACCCTGTCTCAAAAAACCAAAAAAAAAAAAAAAAGAACAAATTCCTAACATAAACAAATGTAAATTT
>NW_026067904.1:1529661-1531190 GCF_014885135.2 Alexandromys fortis | reverse complement strand
AAGAAAGAAAGAGGGCTGGTGAGATGGCTCAGAGGATATGAGCACTGGCTGTTCTTCCAGAGGTCCTGAGTTCAGTTCCCAGCAACCACATTATGGCTCACAACCATCTGTAATGAGATCTGTCGCCCTCTTCTGGCCTGCATGCATACATGGAGGCAGAATGTTGTATACCTAATAAATAAATAAATCTTTAAAAACAAGAAAGAAAAGAAAAACCACCTTTCATGTGTGTATCATTCAGCGTTCTCTCAAGGAAGAGAACTGATTGAAAAATATATATTGATTATATAAATATAATTGGTCTATATATATAATAATACATTATATTGTTATATATTAATATATATTAACGTGGGTATTAAATGGCTTACAGGCTGGGGTCCCTGCTGGTCAAACAATGGATGTTGTTCTGACAGAAAAGCCAAAAATCCAGTAGTTGTCCAGTGCATGGGGCTGGATGTCTCAAATGGTCTTCAGGACACAGAGAACACAGAAGGAGGAGGCCACAGTGCAGGCAAAGAGGAAAACCTTCTTGTCTTTTACTGAGGCTGCCAGTTTAGGCTGGCCAGGTTTAGGGTGGGTCTGTGGATCTCACACCATCCAGATTTAAGGTAGATCTTCCAACCTCAAGCATCCTGGATTTAAGGTGAATCTCCCAGCCTCAAACAATCCAATTAACAAAAAAAAAAAAATTCCCTCACAGGTGTGCCCAGGAGCTTGGGTTTTTAGTTAATTCCAAAGGTAGTCAAGTTGACAGCCTTTTTAAAAGTATGCCTGTTTGTGTGCATGTGCAGAGGTGGGGTCTGTCTGTGTACACAAGCAGAAGACTCCTAGGAGCTGGAGGTACAGGTACTCATGGTACACCTGGCTTAATATACAGGTGCTAAGGTGTGGACTCTGGTCCTCCAGTTCCCAGGAGATGCTCTTAACCATGGAGTCATCGCTCCAGGCTGTTTTTTAAGATTTGTTGTTGTTCTATTTGTGGCTATATTTTGTTATTTGGGTTTTGGCTTTGGTTTGAAGATGGGATCTCACCATGGGGCCCATGCTGGCCCTGAATTCAAGATTCTTCCAGCCTCAGCTAACCTCAGTGCTGGGGATATCTAGGAAGAGCCACTATATCTGACTGCATGTTAGCATCTAATGTTCTGAGCCTTCTGAGGGCACAGCCCAACTTCTTTGCGGGTCAGCCTTGTTTCTCCCATGATGTTCTACACTCATCCCGCGGACAATCAGTCTAGCCTGTGTTTTGTGTTTGTTTGTTTGTTTTTTAAATATTTATTTTTTTATTATGTATACAAATCTGTCTGTGTGTATGCCTGCAGGCCAGAAGAGGGCACCAGATCTCATTAGAGATGGTTGTGAGCCACCATGTGGTTGCTGGGAATTGAACTCAAGACCTTTGAAAGAAGAAGCAGTGCTCTTTTCTTGGGCTGAGACAGTCTCAAACTGGCTTGGAACTCACATAGTAGCTGAGGATGATTTTGAATTTCTGATCCTGTCTCTAACTTCCAAGTCCCAGGATTGCA
>NW_026067904.1:1522205-1527051 GCF_014885135.2 Alexandromys fortis | reverse complement strand
TTCTTCTGTTGAGAGATCTCTGTTCAACTCAGTGCCCCATTTTATAATTGGGTTGATTAGCCTTTTACGGTCTAGTTTCTTGAGTTCTTTATATATTTTGGAGATCAGACCTTTGTCAGTTGCGGGGTTGGTGAAGATCTTCTCCCAGTCAGTGGGTTGCCTTTCTGTCTTAGCAACAGTGTCCTTTGCTTTACAGAAGCTTCTCAGTCTCAGTAGGTGGGCAGTGATGGTGCACTCCTTCAATCCCAGGACTCGGGAGGCAGAGACAGGAGGATTTCTGTGAGTTCAAGGCTAGCCTGGTCTACAAGAGCTAGTTTCAGGGCAGGCATCAAAGCTACAGAGAAACCCTGTCTCAAAAAACCAAACAAACAAAAAAAAGTCAATATAATATCTTAGAGGCTGGAGAGATGGCTCAGCCGTTAAGAACATCTTGCAGAAGACCAGACTGTAGTTCCTAACATCCACACCAGGCAGCTCCCAACCACTTGTCACTCCCATTCCAGAGGATCTGATCCCCTTTTTTGGCCTTCAGGGGCTCCTGTCCACACAGCGTCTACTCACACATACACATACCTACACATATAAATAAAAAAATTAAAAAAAAAGATGTTACTAAATAAATAAATCTTAGACATGTCAAAGGAGACTCCTCAGACTGCTACAAGACCATGCAAAGGCCCATTCGTGAGATTAAAGGTGTGTCTCAAGTCCAAATGGATCAAAGACCTCAACGTAAAGCCAGTCACACTGAACCTTATAGAAAAGAAAGTGGGAAGTACACTTGAACACATTGGCACAGGGAACTACTTCCTAAATAGAACTTCAGCAGCACAGACACTGAGAGAAACAATTAATAAATGGGACCTACTGAAATTGAAAAGCTTCTGTAAAGCAAACGACACAGTCAACAAGACAAAACGACAGCCTACAGAATGGGAAAATATCTTCACTAACCCCACATCAGATAGAGGTCTGATCTCCAAAATATACAAAGAACTCAAGAAATTGGACACCAAAAGATCACATAATCCAATAAAAAAACATCAAGTACAGCCCTCAACAGAGGAATCTAAAATGGCTGAAAGACACTTAAGGAAATGCTCAACATCCTTAGTCATCAGAGAAATGCAAATCAAAACAACCCTGAGATTCCATCTTACACCTGTAAGAATGGCCAAGATCAAAAACACTGATGACAGCTTATGTTGGAGAGGTTGTGGGGAAAAGGGAACACTTCTGCATTGCTGGTGGGAATGCAAGCTGGTACAACCCCTTTGGATGTCAGTGTTGCGATTTCTCAGAAAATTAGGAACCAACCTTCCTCAAGACCCACTAGTTCCACTTTTGGGTATATATCCAAAGGATGCTCAATTGTGCCACAAGGACATGTGCTCAACTATGTTCATAGCAGCTTTGTTTGTCATAGCCAGAACCTGGAAACAACCTAAATGTCCCTCAATCAAAGAATGGATTAGAAAAATGTGGTATATTTACACAATGGAGTACTACACAGCAGAAAAAAATAAAGACAGCTTGAATTTTGCAGGAAAATGGATGGAACTAGAAAACATTATTTTGAGTGAGGTAACCCAGACCCAGAAAGACAATTATGACATGTACTCACTCATAGGTGGTTTTTAAACATAAAGCAAAGAAATCCAGCCTACAAACCACAATCCCAGAGAACTTAGACAACAATGTGGACACTAAGAGAGTCTTGCATAGATATAATCTACATGGGAAGTAGAAAGTAGAAAAAAAAAAACAAGATCTCCTGAGTAAATTGGGTGCATGGGGACCTTGGGGGAGGATTGAAGAGGGGTAAGGGAGAAGCAGGGAGGGGAGCAGAGAAAAATGTGGAGCTCAATAAATATCAATTAAAAAAAGGGGGGGAAAGGGTGTGCTGTAGGGCTCCTTTCCATTAAACAACAGGGTCTCTAGGACACTTAGAGATGGAGAAGGCTTTATCTCAAAGAGGCGTGGAGATCCGTGTGCCTAAGGAAATGAACATAAACTGAGAGTCACGGGAAGCACACCAGTTTTCCGGGGAACTCTACTGATAGAAATGTTGCCAGTTTGGAAGGTAGTGAACCCTGTACAGGGGCTCATGCCTTTAATCCTGATACTCCATACTCCACAGGCTGTGGCAGGGACTGCTAATTCAAGGAGCACTTGGGATACAAACAAACCCCTGTCTCGGAGATGACAGAGGGAGAATGATTGGGAGCTGGCTGTAGGCATGGTGACTCAGGCTTGTAACCCCAGCACTTAGCTGGGTGTGACAAAGAGCTTTGCCTGGGCTCAAGGACAGCTACGCAGTGAGCACCAGCCTGTGCTGCTCGAGACCTGTCTAAAAAGGACGGAAATGCACCGGGAAGACCGACGTGCAGTGTCATAAACGGTAGATGCATTATGTGCACATTCAAAAGCACAGCTAGGTGTTACCCCAGCCTTTGGGAGATGGGAGGTCAGGAATTCCAGGTCATCTTCAGTTACACAGCAAGTTCCAGGCTAGCCTGGGCCACATGAGACACCCTGACTCAAACAAACAAAAATAGGACAGACATAAGGAGAAATAAAAACATAATTCATATATGTGTGTGTGTGTGTGTGTGTAACTTTGGGTTTCAGTGAGAGACCCTGCTCAATTTATAAGGTAGAGAGCTACTGAGGAAAAGACCCAGTGTTAGCCTCTGGCCTCCCAATGCACATGAACACATGTGTGTGCACATCTGCCCACATACATGTGGAGAGAGCATACCACACACACACAATTATATATATTGCATGCATATGAATATGTGCAGAAACATAATCTGTGCTAAATTGTTCATAAGGGCTAAAACACAATTATCTTTTCTCATTTTACATGCCAAATCCTCTTCCCATTCCCTCCCCCATTCCAAAATCTTGACTCTGTTCCTGCCTTAGAGAGAGAGATTCAATAAAGGTAAAAATCCTTGGTCAATAAGAGTCTGTAATACCACAAAAAGCCGCTAGATGGCAGGCCTCAGCAGAAGTCCCTTTCTGCTGCGGTTTCTCATATAGCATATTGTGAGTATTGAGTCACAATGAGTTGTGTGAGCTTCTCTCTGAGCAGAGCAAGAGTTCATCCTGCATTGAATTATCTCCTGGTTCATCCTAGATTAGGGACCAACCTCGACAAAAACCTCTTGCCATGGTAGGGGTGCTGGGATTTAGAAATACAGTAAAGAATACGAAGACACAAAAATAAGACATAAAACCATAGGATAGTACTGGGAGGGAGTTCCAGTGAGTACTGAAATTGCCCGTGTTTAATTTCCAATTGCTTAAAATACCCTTGACCCCAAAAGATAGGAGTAAGACCCAAAAAATTTGCATTAACATGATACAAGGAAATGAACAGACCAGTTGAAGGTCCTGGGCTAAATCCATAGTTACCATAGTTAAACATTCTGTTGCTAGGGCAAAACAAGTCATTTTCACTCCCTAAACCAAGACTTTCTGTAGGCAAACCACTCCTGGGTGGAATCCAATGCTATCTCCTTAAAGGAATGAGCGGGCGAGGCTTAGTTGGATCCTTAGACTTTTGTTTGAGGTAGAAACACGTCTACTTCTCTATTTCTGAAATACTAGGTCTGGATTTTAGCCACACCTGTTGACAATAACCTTGTGAGAACAGAACTTTCTGATCTGTTAAGCCCAGATCACAGAGTTCTCCCAAAAACCAACTAGGAGACTGAGTCCTGTATGTAAAAGCAAAGCGCCTTTATTCTTACACAAGTTTACAAACTCAGTCTCTCTGTGTGTCCAATGTATTGGAGTGATCTGAGAACTCCAAGCTCAGTTAGAGTTGGGTTGGTTTTGTTGGTGTTGGTTGTTGTTTTTTTTTTTTTTGTTGTTGTTGTTTTTTTTTTGTTTTTTTTTTTTTTTTGATTTTCGAGACAGGGTTCTTCCTCCACTTATGCCTGCGCGCCAGAAGAGGGCACCAGATCTCATTACAGATGGTTGTTTTGGTCGGAGTTGAACTGAGGACCTCTGGAAGAGCAGCCAGTGCTCTTGACCACCGAACCATCTCTCCTACCCCTAGAGTTGGGTTTTTATAGTAGCAAAGGTGGGGGTGAGGGATTTCTAAGGTTTAGGACCCCTGATTGGATGACATTTGTCTAGGGGTGTCCTGGTGAAGAGCAATGGGTATAAGCTAGCAGGTGATCCTATCTACAATGGTTGGAACATTCATAATTTCTTTTGGATGGTCTGTTCCTGGGTGGTGCCTGGGTGGTCTCAGTTTGTGGTCTTTACTGGAAAGAAGTATTACCTCAAGGTAAATTACAGAGACTCCAGCCTCTATTGAGCTTGTCAGGGCTGGGCCCTCCTTATGCAATCTAGGTGGGACCTTTGTTTGAGGTAGAAACACAATAACCTTGAAGGAATCGAGGTGAGTTCCAACTCTCTGACCTTTGGTCAATGTAGAAATAGGCTCATATTTTTGGGCCTCTGCAATTTCTCCCTTTTTATTAATTTTAATAAAGCCTTACTTTTGTAACAGGACAGATGATCATGTCTGCCTCAGGAGAACAGTTTTTTTTTTTTTTTTTTTCCCAGACTTACCTGTCTTCAGTACATGCATTTTAACTATGCCTGTCCATATCTTAGGTGCCTGGAGGGGGGTGGAGAATCAAACCCATCACTGACTAAAGATCTTTGTAATCTAGCCAGTCGATGGTGGCGCAGGCCTTTAATCCCAGCACTCGGGAGGCAGAGGCAGGCAGATCTCTGTGAGTTCGAGACCAGCCTGGTCTAAAGAGCTAGTTCCAGGACAGGCTCCAAAGCCACAGAGAAACCCTGTCTCAAAAAACCAAAA
>NW_026067904.1:1494937-1517610 GCF_014885135.2 Alexandromys fortis | reverse complement strand
TTCCAGGTTGGCGATTCTGTGTATGTTCAGAGACACCGGCCCCAGAACCTTAAACCTCGCTGGAAGGGACCCTACACCTACTGCCCTCAAAGTGGACGATCTTGCAGCCTGGATCCATGCATCTCACGTCAAGCCTACACCTCCACAGGACGACCCAGGACCATCCAAATAAAAGTTTCAGCGTACCCAAAATCCTCTCGCCTCTTGGGAGGATACTGAGCAAACCCCTGGAAACTTTTATCCTGTATGCAAATATTCTGAATGATATGTTTGTTGGGGGGGGGGAGACAATATGAGGGGGCAGCTAAAGTTTATTGTGCTGCCTGGGGATGTAAAACCAATGTCAATGTCTCCTGGTTGAGGGTTAACAAAAAGGACTTAGTCTCTTTCACCCGTACCACACCAGAAAAAAAGTCTGAAATCACAATCACTTTCACTGAGAAAAAAAAATCTGACAGGCAATACTTGGGGTTTATGGTTGTATGATCAAAAAAAATCCCATTTTGTTATAACATGCTTTCTGCCCTATGTTGGATTACAGGTAGCCGGGCAGTGGTGGCGCGCCACTTTAATCCCAGCCAGGCAGAGGCAGGCGGAGCTCTGAGTTCAAGGTTAGTCCCTATTTTACTAGACACTGAGCCACTTGAAGCAGCTAGCAAGACCTACAGCTCAGTGAGGGTTAAAGCCTCGCACATGCCCGGAACGAATCATTGGTGTTTACTATATCTATTGATTTATCGTGCGTGTGCCTGTATAGGCGTGCTCATGCCACAGGACACGGGTGGAGGTCAGAAGACAACTCACAGGAGTCAGTTCTCTCTTTCCACCATGTGGGTCCAAAGTATTGAATTCAGGTTATCAAGCTTGGCAACAAGTGTCTTTACCCACAAGCCATCTGGCCCAAAACAAGCAATTATTTGATGATAACTTCAGCAGGAAGTTGGCCAGGTATAATGGCTTATGCTTAAAAAAAATAAACAAAATAAACAAACAAAAAACAAAACACTATTTTTTACGTTTGAGACCTATTTATTATGTATACACTATTCTGCCTGCATGTATTCCTGCAGGCCAGAAGAGGGCACCAGATCTCATTACATATAGTCTTGGCACACACACACACACAGGCCAAAGAATCTTCATTTCCTCCTCTGCTTTCCATAAGATGGAAGAATGTTTTTCTAAGGTACCCACTAAATGCCATATCCAGGGAGCACACAGAAAAATAAAACCTGGTCAATCAGACCTGAGGACACATACCTACAATCCTGCCATTCTAGTGGCTGAGGCAGAAGGATCACAAGCTTGAGGCAGACTTGAACTACACATAGTGTGTTCCAAGCCAGCCTGAGCAATAGAGGAAGACCCTTCTCTACAGAACAAAACACCAGCGAAAAGAATAAGACCCAGCCCCTCATCCACAGTAAGTTAATACAGAATCAAGCCTGAAAGTCTTTCAAGGGCTGAGGGAATGTGAATGTGGTGGTTTCAAAGAAAATGACCCCCAAAGGGAGCGGCACTTTTAGGAAGTGTGTCATTGTGGGAGCAGCCTTTGAGGTCTCTTTTGCTCGAGCTTCCCTCAATGTGACACTCAGAGCACTTTCCGTGGACTGGAAGATGCAGGGCTCTCAGCTACAGCTACGGCACCACATCTGCCTGTGCTTTGCCATGTCCCATCATGATGATAATGGACTGAACCTCTGAACTGAGGGATGCTTGGGCAAAAGAGACCTCAAAGGCCAAACTGTGTTTCTTACACTGGTCCTTTTTAGCCTTTTGACTCTAATCTTAGGACCAGGGCATATTTCTCTCACTGGCTCTGGTTCTAGGGACAAAGTGTGTTTCTTTGGCACTGGTTTCAGAGTCAGGGCGTGTTCCTTTGGTCCTGGGTTCAGGGATAAAGATGTTTCTTTCCCTGGCTCAGGTCTCAGATCCAGGGTGTGTTTCTTTCACTGGCTCTGGGTTCAGAGTCAGGGTGCTCAGTGATTGGTTGGTTCCCTGCTCCAGTTGTCCTTTTTACCTACAAATATGCTAGACAGTTTGAAAATGGAATGATTAAATGAGAGAATATCTAATTTAGATGGGATTTAAGTAACGTCAGTTGTAAACATTATCAGCTTTATCATCTTTGACTTATCACTAAGAAGTTGGTTGATCTGACTGCTAAGATACAGGCCTTAGAAAAACCTAATAAAACAGATCACAGTGAAATTCAAATCCAGAGAGAGGAATTTAATGGAGAACCAACTTCAGCATTGCATTATAAGAATAGAGAGGGCGCACGCCTTTAATCCCAGCACTCGGGAGGCAGAGGCAGGTGGATCTCTGTAAGTTCGAGACCAGCCTGGTCTACAGAGCTAGTTCTTACAAGTTCGAGACCAGCCTGGTCTACAAGGTGGATCTCTGTAAGTTCGAGACCAGCCTGGTCTACAGAGCTAGTTCCAGGACAGGCTCCAAAGCCACAGAGAAACCCTGTCTCGAAAAACCAAAAAAAAAAAAACAAAAAAACAAAAAGACGTGTGCCACTGCCACGCCTTTAATCCCAGCACTCGGGAGGCAGAGGCAGGTGGATCTCTGTAAGTTCGAGACCAGCCTGGTCTACAGAGCTAGTTCCAGGACAGGCTCCAAAGCCACAGAGAAACCCTGTCTCGAAAAACCAAAAAAAAAAAAAAAAAAAAAAAAAAAAAAAGAATAGAGAGGAACAGCCTAAGGTTTTCAAACAACCAACCTTAATATATTCAGCAACCTTACAGGAATTGTCAAATTGCAGAGGCTCTGTTACAGCTAACTGGACTCCTGTGAAAATGTTAGATTTAAAGAGATTCAAGGAAGCAATATTCTCATGAAATGCATTCACCTTTTGTGAAGCAAATGTCAAACTCGTTGTCAGTTTGTAATAGAATTATCCCTAAAGACTGGATAGAATTGACTAACGGTGTTTTAGAGCCAGGTCTACAATTAAAATGGAGTATCAGGTTCAGAGAAGAAGCTAAGATTATTGAACAACGGAGTAAAGCTAGAGGTGGGAAAATCTCCTAAAATCAAATTCCTGGAGGAGATTATGCTATTATAGAAAGGAAATCTCTCTATGATGGTTATATGCTGGCTTTATGCCATGTAGCAGCTTTGAATGTTTGGGACAGAACTGGAGAAATAGAAAAGAAAGTTGAGTCATTTACTAAAGTTGTACAGGGCCCAAAGCCTTTATGGAGTTCTTACAAAGATTGACTTCAGCAGTAAAACTAATGATAAAATATTTAGAAGAAAGACAAGTAATAATTGAATCTCTGGCTTTTTATTTTTTTTTTATTTATTTATTTATTTATTTATTTATTTATTTATTTTTGGTTTTTCAAGACACGGTTTCTCTGTGTTGCTTCAGAGCCTGCCCTGGTACTAGCTCTTGTAGACCAGGCTGGCCTCGAACTCACGAACTCACAGAGATCCACCTGCCCCTGCCTCCCGAGTGCTGGGATTAAAGGCGTGCGCCACCACCACCCGGCTCTCTGGCTTTTTTAAAAAATATTTATTTGTTTATTTATTATGTATACAATATTCTGTCCATATGTGTGCCTGCAGGCCAGAAGAGGGCACCAGGCTTCATTACAAATGGTTGTGGGCTATCATGTGGTTGCTGGGAATTGAACTCAGGATCTTTGGAAGAGCAGGCAATGCTCTTAACCACTGAGCTATCCCTCCAGCCCCAGATCTCTGCCTTTTAAAAATGGCAGTTATCTATTTAAAAGGCCTTTAAAGGCAAGGTCAGCCCCTTTGGAAGAATGGTTCCAAGATACAATTAATATTGAATCTCATGAACATGATGATGCATGAATAGAAGAGGTGATTTCCAAATCACTTAAGAAAAATCAAAATGTCAAATGTTATCATTGTGGCAAACAAGGTCACCTTAACAGGGACACTGTAGACAGGGCATCCCTAGAAGCAATGTATTTTCTAAGAATAATCCGTTCAGAATGCCCTCCCATTTCTGGAATATGTAGAATGTGTGCCAAAGGTAGACATAGGACTAAAGAATGTAGGTCAACGGGGAATATTCAAGGTAATACCCTGCCATTGGGAAACTCTGTGAGGGGCCTTTAGTAGGCCACTATGACAAGTCTGGTTCAGTCATTTCCCACCATCATAGAGGAAACTCCTTCCCAGAGCAATTAAAGAACCTAATGCCTATTATAAAACCATACTGCTCTGGATAATAGAACAGCTATAGAAGATAGAAGAGAAAAAAAAACTCAGGAGAAACCATAAAGTGAGTATTTTGGCAAACTTCTTCTTTTTTTTTTTTGTTTTGTTTTGTTTTTCGAGACAGGGTTTCTCTGTGGCTTTGGAGCCTGTCCTGGAACTAGCTCTGTAGACCAGGCTGGTCTCGAACTCACAAAGATCCGCCTGCCTCTGCCTCCAGAGTGCTGGGATTAAAGGCGTGTGCCACCACCGCCCGGCAATGTTTTGGGTTTTTTTTTTTTTTTTTGCTATTTTTTAAGACATATAATGCAAATAGTTTTTTTGTAGTCCCGTCCAGTTAAAGATTAAAGCTGGGGGCTGGAGAGATGGCTCAGCAGTTAAGAGCATTGCCTGCTCTTGCAAAGGTCCTGAGTTCAATTCCCAGCAACCATATGGTGGCTCACAACCATCTGTAATGAGATCTGGTGCCCTCTTCTGGCCTGCAGACATACACACAGACAGAATATTGTATACATAATAAATAAATAAATATTAAAAAAAATAAAGATTAAAGCTGGTTTTGGAGTCGGAGTGTGGCTCTCTCCTTCTCTAAACCCAAGCATGCTTTTTTTAAAAAAAGATTTATTTATTAATTATGTATACAGCATTCTACTTGCATGTGTCCCTGCAGGCCAGAAGAGGCACCAGATCTCATTATAGATGGTTGTGAGCCATCATGTGGTTGCTGGGAATTGAACTCAGAACCTCTGGAAGAGCAGTCAGTGCTCTTAACCTCTGAGCCATCTCTCCAGCCCCTAGCATGCTTTTTATTTTTTTTAAATTATTTATTTATTGTGTATACAATATTCTGTCTACATGTATGCCTGCAGGCCAGAAGAGGGCACCAGACCCCATTACAGATGGTTGTGAGCCACCATGTGGTTGCTGGGAATTGAACTCAGGACCTTTGGAAGAGCAGGCAATGCTCTTAACCGCTGAGCCATCTCTCCAGCCCCAAGCATGCTTTTTAAAGTGAAAATCAAAATCTATGTCTCATGTTAGAAGAGCTACCTGATATGGGACAGAAGAAAAGCAAAAATTTAAGGACTGCCTTATTGCTATGAATCTCATAATCCTTTGATTTTATATTGACCTTTAGCAGATTTCCTTAAGGTGTAAGATTTATAAAAATTAATATGTATACATATATACACACACATATATATATTCTAAACTTTTTGTCATGATATTAATGGTCATATAGAGTACTAATTTTAGAAAAAGGTCTCATCTACCTCTCTGTACATGATGTCAGGTTTGAGTCTCTATCAGTTTTCTGCAGTGAGCCATGAGCATGCCTAACAGTGACCTTTGCAGTCTCCATGAGGAGGTTGAACCCCACACTGATGACTCCTCCAGAACTATGATAACACCACTAAGCTGAAAAACACCACCTAAAGATGGGCTTTGGACTACAAACTGCGCAGAACAATTTTGAGGTGCCTAGTTGAGATGATCCAGCCTAACAAACTGCTCTAGTCAGGACTTGAGACAAGCCCTGCACTTTCCCATTATGCAGAGACTGGACAACAAATGATACAGCTACCTCTTCCAGGACTTGACAATTAACCCAAATTTTTCTTTTCAGGATCCCCTACAGATGCCTTTGCCCCCAGACAGCAGGAAGTAAATTTAAGAACGCAACACCCACATTCTTTCCAAGAGGTAGGGGTGGGTGGTTTTTGGTCTTTCACTGGGTTATAGATGTTTATCATTGTGAGTTGTTATTAGTAATGGTCAGGAAAAAAGCTAAACAAAGAAAATTAGACTCAAGGTTCTTATTTTAAAAAGAAAAAAAGGGGATCTAGATATAATAGGATAAAGCGGTAGATTATTGAATCTACTTTTAAAAAGCAATTACTAGTTTTAAATGTTTTACATTGGATTGCATGCAGTTTTGTATATTGAGACAAATTTGAGATTGTGTTAGAGCACACTGTACGTACATTTCTACTCTTGTTCAAGGTATTGTACCTATGCAACTCACTTAACAATGCAATGCAAATTTCTAGTCCTTGAAAACTATTATTACCAACTGTTTAGGATAATAAGAAAATGCAGGTTAGTAGTTAATCAATTATTATAATCAAACTTGTAGTCATATTAGATATGTTTTCAAGGTCAAACACTTCAGAGATGTTTTAATAACATAGGCTCTTTTGGGGGGCTGGAGAGATGGCTCAGCGGTTAAGAGCATTGCCTGTTCTTCCAAAGGTCCTGAGTTTAATTCCCAGCAACCACATGGTGACTCACAACCATCTGTAATGAGGTTGGGTGCCCTCTTCTGGCCTGAAGGCATATATTGTATACTAAATAAATAATTATTAAGAAAAAAAACATAGGCTCTTTTTTATGACAATGAGACATGTCTGCTTCTGGCAGTACCAATCTACTTCAGAGAAGATAATGGGCATCGAAGAAACTCCACAAGAAGTTTACTTTCTTTGTGGCAAAATAAGCCATTAGGCAAGAAAATGCCCTTGCCTCAACTGCTGACAGTATGCTGTCCTGATTGGACAAACAGGACACAAAAGAAAGTGACTGCCAAACATTGTCAAGACAAGGAGGGATAGCATTTCAGAATATCCTGCTTCACAGAAAAGTCTGTCGGACATACTAGGCCTGTAGGCCAAAGATAGATGCCCCAATGTTGCAGAGGAACTTTGGGTGACTATTTCTCACACTTTTTGGAAGCCTCTTGCTTGTACTTCCTGCTTACTCAGCTAATATTATTTCCTTCTTGAGTCTCTGAGGGAGTTAAAAACTAGATAGTTATTTTCCTTTTTTACTTGACACAGAGACCAAGTTATGATAGAAAGTAAATTAGGTACAGGACTTTGGACTCACCAAGGTAGGATAGATATGGAGTATTTTCTCTGAATTTGTCAAATGCAAATGGACTAGACATTGTTGATGTATTTATTGTCTGTATATATTGTATATAGTTATTGCACTTATTGTGTATAGTTTTCCTTATATTATATAGCCTTCTTTTTTATTTTAAACAAAAAAGGGGAAATGTAGTAATACTTCTTTTGTATTTTAATAAATAAAGGTTGCCTGAAGACCAGAATGCAAAACAGCCACACTAGTCAGCCATACAGGCCAGGCAGTGGTGGCACACTAGTTAGCCATAGAGGGGTGGTGGTGCCCACCTTTAATCCCAGCACTAGAGAGGAATATAAGGCAGGATGAGTCAGGAACTCACCCTGTTTCAGTCTGAAGATTTAACAACTCTCTAGTGGCTTGGCTGCTTTGCTTCTCTGATCTTCAGGTTGAACCTCAATATCTGTGTCTGGGTTTTTATTATTCGTGCACCATGTAAGCAATAATAAGATGGAGATCTGACCCTCAGACACAGAAGGGAAGGAGATAGAAAGGGAGGAAATACACCAGAACTTACTTTGATAAAAAGTAGTTGCGGGCACGGTTGCGAGTTGGTCTCTGTTGCCTCTGCTCCAAGCCTCACAGTATCATCACCCTGCAGTCACCAATGGAAGAGGTAGAGACAGTGAAGTGTGCCCACTCATGGAGGGGGTCCCCCCAAAAGTTCCTCTATGTTTATCAACAACTTGTGGAAGAAATCAGGGTGAAGGCTGGAGTCTTATTAACAAATGAAGACCTGCAGTTCCAAGGGAGGGGTGGCTGAGGTCGGGGGAGGGGCAAACGCTGCTCCAGGCAACCGGCCTGTAAGGGTGGGAGACCTGCTCTGCCCCTCTCAGTCTGGGAGAGAAGGGCGTGGCCTCCTTGAAGACTTTGGGCTGAGAGCCTCCTCTCTGATTCCGCATTGGGTCAGCGGCTCCCACAGCTCTGCCAATGAGGAACAAATGAGATGGGCTGTTGATTTTTCCATCTTGGCCATTGAGAATTTTCTCACATAAATACTGAGACCGACTCTGCGTTCTCAGTTCTCTGCCCCTGCCCTGAGCTGGCCCTGGTCCCCTGGGATGGACAGAGCCATGGGGCACTTGCTTATGCTGTGGGTGGCTGCGGGCATGTGCTGTACCACCTTCGGTGCCTCTGCGTGGTGAGTCCTTTCCCCAGCCCTTATTCCCTAAGGACGCCCGGCCTGTCATCCCTGTTCACCTCGGTTTTTCTTTTTGGTAGGTCAGTGAGCAATTTCCTGGTAACAGGTCCCAAGGTAGGATGTCTTTCCGTGCCTGCTGATTTTATCCTCTGGGGTCCCTGCTAGACTCTTCTGGGGAAAGAGAAGGGGAGGGGCAGTTTCAGACCCTCTTACGGAGAAACCTCGCAACGCCTAGTTTTTGCGTTGTTGTTTTGTAGTGCCCACGGTTGAACCTAGGGCCTTGTATATGCTAGGCAAGCACTCTGCCTGAGCAGTGTCCCCAGGCCCCGGTATGTTTTTTTTTTTTTTTTTAAACTGGGAAGTTATTTTATTTGAGTCTGCCTTCTCCCCAACCCCACCCGGCCCATGCCCAGGGAAACTCACAGCCCTTTCCCCTGGCACAGGCCTATCTGACGTACGCCACCAGTGTGGCCTTGGGTGCTCAGGCTGGCATGGAAGAGTGCAAGTTCCAGTTTGCCTGGGAGCGCTGGAACTGCCCCGAGCATGCTGTCCAGTTCTCCACCCACAACCGGCTGAGGGGAGGTAAGTGTTCACGGGGCCACACCGCAAGGCGGGCTTGTACACGTGGGTCTATGGCATGTATATGCATGATGAAACGTGAAAGTGACCGGGGCTGCTGAGACACTGCTTCCTAGCAGGGTGACCCTGTCAACACCAGGTTGGGGGGGCACGGGCATGGGACCTGCTCAAAAGGAGTTTTGTACCATTTATTTATTTATTAGGGGGCATGCCGCGGTGTGTGTGTGTGTGTGTGTGTGTGTGTGTGTGTGTGTGTGTAACTTGCAGGAATTTGTTTCTACTTCTACCATGAGTCTGGGATTGAACTCAGGTCATCAGGCCTGGATCTAGGGCCCTGACCTGCTGAGCCCTCTCCAGGCCCTCAGAGTCTGAGAGTTCAATGCTGTGAACAGAAGGGTCTTGTTACAAATGCTGTTGTAGGTTTTAATGCACATCGGCATACTCACCTTGCTCTGATTTGCATGAAATGCAGTAAGAAATAGAGACAGGTACTCACGGAGCCCTCGAAGGCGATGCATTTGCCCCATTACCAGAACATCCTACTGATAATGCAGCTGCAAGATCTGAATGAGTTTGCCTCAGGCGGCTGTGGTGCGTGTGTATGTGTGTGTGTGTGTGTGTGTGTGTATGAGAGATGTGTGTATATGAGATGTGTGTGAGTGAGAGAGAGATGTGGAGGGTGTGTGAGAGAGAAAGAGATGTGGAGGGGTGTGTGGATGTGTGTGTGGTGTGGATGTGTGTGAGATGTGGAGGGGTGTGTGGTGTGAGATGTATGTGTGGTGTCTGTGTGTGTGTAAGAGAGAGAGATGTGGAGGTGTGTGGTGTGTGTATGTGTGTGTGATATGTGTATGATGTGTGTATATGTGTGATATATGTGCATGCGTGTGTGAGGTGTATGTGTGATATATGTATGTGTGTTATGTCTGTGATACATATGTATTATCTGCATGTGTCTCTGTGTTGTTTACATGGTATATGGGTGTGTATGTGTGTGTGCACATGTGCACAAATGGTTTGTTTCAGTTAGTTGCAGGAGTTTGTATGGGAACCCTTTTGTAGAAACAATAGAGTTGCTGGGGAGAGTTGGGGGAGTCCCCTGAGTTTCAGCTTCCCATCCACAGGGTGGGGTGTCCATCCCTGCAGGTAGGAGGTGGGCAGGGACCACAAAGCCAGCCATCTTCCCAAGGCCTCACCTGCGTTTCTCTCCAAAGCCACGAGAGAGTTGTCCTTCCTTCATGCCATCCGCTCTGCTGGAGTTGTGTACACCATCACCAAGAACTGCAGCATGGGTGACTTTGAAAACTGTGGTTGTGATGGGTCAAAAAATGGAAAAACAGGTAAGTTGGCCTTTGGTGGAGGCGGGAAGAGGCAGGGAGCTACAGAACTGAGTGCAGACCGAGTTTCCTAAGTCTAGGGGACTGGGCTATCTTGAATCCCTAGATTCTAGCAGTCCCTTCACTGGGGGGGGGGGGGGGGGGGGGGGGGGGGGGGGGGGGGGGGGATCATGGGCTGCTGAGGGCTGAGTTTGCATCCCTGAGACCAGGAATTAGAAAGTTTCTCTAAACCGGGCAGTGGTGGCTCACGCCTTTAATCCCAGCACTCAGGAAGCAGAGGCAGACGAATCTCTGTGAGTTTGAGGCCAGCCTGGTCTACAGGGCTAGCACCAGGACAGGCTCCAAAGCTACAGAGAAACCCTGTCTAGAAAAACAAAACAAACAACAAAAACAAACAAATAAACAAGGAGATTGGGCCTTGAGAAGGCTGGGAGAGTTGAAGACCAGCCCTGGTATAAGAACAGCTTCTCTTCAACCAACTAACGCTCTCCAACTATTTACAAAGCCCTACAGGACTCAGACCTGTCACTAATGAGGGTGGAGGGGACTCTGACACCATTGTACAAGTGCAGAGGCCTAGAATGTTTGAGTAACTTCCAAGACCATCCAGGTCGTCACGTGTATCCATGTTTCCGGTGGGCACAGAGTGGGCTTGGGAATCGGACCCCACCCATCCTTCCCAAATACCTCCGTTTCCCCATCTCACCTTCAGATACATACAGCTTTAGCACATCCTCCCAGGGCTCTGGAGGACGGTTCAGCTGTCGACTAAACAGAACGCCGCTCTTTCCCTGGGATCTAGCTGAGCGTTGTTTTGAGAACCCTTTCTTTCCTTGTGTGTAGGTGGCCATGGCTGGATCTGGGGAGGCTGCAGCGACAATGTGGAATTTGGGGAAAGAATCTCCAGACTCTTCATGGACAGTCTGGAGAAAGGAAAGGATGCCAGAGCTCTGATGAACCTTCACAACAACAGGGCCGGCAGGCTGGTGGGTACAGCTTTGAACAGCCCCTCACGGTCACCAAGAGCTGGCTCACCCCAGTGCCAGTCAGGAAGAACTGAGGCAGTTGTCTCTGTTTTCTGGATGACAAAGCCAGTTAAGTCCCAGACAACAGCTTGTCTAAGATACTACAGTTGATAAGAGTCAGGCTTCATAGCCATGCAATACATTTTATTTTATTTATTTAATTTATTATTATTATTATTGGTTTTTCGAGACAGGGTTTCTCTGTAGTTTTGGAGCCTGTTATGGTACTAGCTCTTGTAGACCAGGCTGGTCTTGAACTGCACCTGCCTCTCTGCCTCCGGAGTGCTAGGATTAAAGGCGTGCGCCACCACTGCCTGGCTACAATACATTTAAATACCTTTTTTGGTGTGTTTGTGTGTGTTTTCCAAAAATGGTTTTGTTTATGTAGCCCTGACTTGCCTGGTACTTCACTGTATAGTCCTTGACCTCGCGGCAATCTTCCTAGTCTCTGCCTCCCGAGAGCTAGGATTACAGGTTTGAGCCGCTGGGCCACTTTAACCACCTTATCTACACGCTAAGACATCAACAGAGGTCTATTACTGTCCTAACGCCTATCTGGGATTTGAGAGGTTGGGACTGTAGAATCTGTCAACAAGGTTTCTTCCACAAGGTGGAGTAATGTTATAAACTCAAATCTAGAAGCAAGTTGGACTTAGAACAAAAAACATTGAAATTTTCCCGTGAGCTTTCACTTGCTTGTCCTGGTCACCCTGGGCAAGGAGAGGCATTTTCGAGGCAGCTACAACCCCTGCCTGGAGAGCAAATGGATTCAGACCCCTTCTCTCTAAGAGGGTGTGGGGGAGACCCGGGGGAGGGCGACAGGCCACCACAAATAGTCTAGCTCCAGGCTTCCAAACAGACACCATCTGAAATTGTAATTTCTTCATAACTTATAAACTATTTCTTTGTTATTATTTTTTTAATTTCTATTTTTTTTCTTCTTTTTTGCCTGAATTTGACAGGATAATTTCTATTTTCTGAGGTGCTAGAGACTGAACTGTGGCCCACACACATGCTAAACCGGCCCTCTACCCTTGAGCTGTATCATCTGCCCCTATCTTATCCAATATTTGCTTCAGGGGGCCAAGAACACAGTGAAGAAGTGATGGGGTAGGACCAGGAGCCTAGGTTCCTGGCTGCAGTAACCTTCTCAGCACTTGACCAGATCTCCATCGGAGGAAGCATTCAGGTCCTTAACTCCTGAATGTTCTCCTTGAAAAGATCTGGGAAAGGGCTTAGGAGTCTCCCCAGTAATCCCCACAGGTCTCCAGAGCCAGAAACCACCTCTCTAGAATATTCCATTTGGTTGGTAACCGCTGGCCTTCTCTACCAAGAGTTATTCTTTGTGTTCTCTCTCTTCCCCCTCTCCTTCCTTCACTCTCTTTTCTCCTTCCCTCCCCCTCCCCCTCCCTCTCCCTCTCCCTCCCCACTTTTTCTCTCCCTCCCTTTTTCCCTCCCTCTCCCCCCTCTCTCTGAAGGCAGTGAGGGCCTCCATGAAGAGGACCTGCAAATGTCACGGTATCTCAGGAAGCTGTAGCATCCAGACGTGCTGGCTGCAGCTGGCCGACTTCAGGGAGATGGGAGACTATCTAAAAGCCAAGTATGACCGCGCGCTGAAAATTGAGCTGGATAAGCGCCAGTTAAGGGCTGGCAACCGAGCCGAGGGCCGCTGGGCTCCCACGGAGCCCTTCCTTCCCAGCGCAGAGGCTGAGCTGGTCTTCCTGGAGGACTCTCCTGACTACTGCTCCCGCAATGCCAGCCTGGGCATCTATGGCACAGAGGGACGCGAGTGTCTGCAGAACGCCCGCGGTGCGTCCAGGTGGGAGCAGCGCAGCTGTGGGCGCTTGTGCACCCAGTGCGGGCTGCAGGTGGAAGAGAGGAAAACAGAGGCTGTGAGCAGCTGTAACTGCAACTTTAAATGGTGCTGCACCGTCAAGTGTGGCCAGTGCAGGCGTATAGTGAACAGGTACTACTGCACACGTCCCGCGGGTAGTGGCCGGCCCCGGGGTAAGGGAAAGGGCGGTGCTAGATAACACCACCACAAATTCTCTAGCCATCCAGTTGGACGACAGTGGAGGTGGGGACACAGCTTCTGGCCTAGCGGACACAGACTGGAAAGCAACTGAGACATCCATCACCACAGGGTTGGTCTTATGAGAGCTGCCATAGATCACAGGGCCTCTTCACAGAGCTCAAATCGGAACCTGCTTCTCTGACTTGTGCCCCGCCCCCCCCCCCTTTCCCGCGCCTTTACTCCTGGACTTCTGCAGCTTCTTAAAAGAGGAGTTTGCTTTGGAGTGCACATCCAAAGGACCCTCAAAGAATTTGTTCCGTCCAGCTGCGCTGCTGGGAGTTGGAGGGAAGAGAAGCAAAAGGAAAACAGTTCCAGAATTGGGGTGATGGCTCAGTGGTTACAAGCGCTCATTGGTTGACCTTCCAGAGGACTTGATTCACTTCCAGGCGCCCACTTCCAGTTCCAGGGGCTCCAATGTACTTCTCTGGTCTCGTTGGTCAGCAGGCACGAATGTGCACAGACATCCATGCAGGCAAAATATCTATGCATATAAAATAATAAAGTAAAACTTTAATTTAAAAGGATCAGAGTTTTGTTCAGACCTGGGAAGGAGCGCCCTTCCTCACTTCTGACCCATTGAAAGCTCTTGCTGAGGGGGCGTGGGCTGGGACCAGCTTCTCCGACTGTGAGCTGCTTAGTGTGCTGGGGGTTTCCATCTGCTTATACACTTAGAAACAGGTCCCCCGGCTAAACCTTAAGGAAACCAGGACCCAGCGTGACCGGAGCCAAAAGGACAATGAGTGGGCAGGTGACCAGGACTCACCAGACAACATCCTAGAAGAAGAGTACTTCACCAGAGCTATAGAACATCTCGACTCTGTTATTTTCCCAAATTGGAAACTCAATGTCATTTGTAATAAATGCTTCTAGGATTTATTGAGACAGTACTTTTGTTGTAAAAAAAAAGATGTTTCTTTTCATGTGTGTGTGTATAACTGTTTTACCTGCATGTATGTCTGTGTGCCACGTGCCCGTGGAAGTCAGCAGCAGAACTGGAATTACAGGTGGTTGAGAACCACCATGTGGGTGCTGGGAAGTGAACTCAGGTCCTCTGCGAGAGCAGTTGGTGCTATTTTTTGTTGGTTGCTTTGTTTGAAGACAGAGTTTCTCCGTGTGTAGCTCTGGCTGTCCTGGAACTCAAGCTGTAGACCAGGCTGGCCTCGAACTCACAGAAATCTGCCTGCCTCTGCCTTCTGAGTGCTGGGATTATAGGTGTGAGCCTGGTGTGGTTGCTGCTCTGAACCACTGAGCCATCTCCCCAGCCCTAGGACTTCTCTTTTTTGGTCTCTCTAATCCAGACTGGCCTCTCCTAAAACTCAAAGATGACCTTGAACTCTTGACCTCCTACCTCCACTTTCAGAGTGCTGGAGTTATCCCCACCACACCTGGTTTATGTGGTGTTGGGATCGAGTTTAGGACATCACATGCTCCTAGGCCAGCTCTCAGCCGGTTGAGTCATCCTCGGGCCTCAGCTGGGACCTTTTCCTAAGCCCTTTAGAAAACCGGGGATCACCAGGCTATGGAGAAAACGGAACACTCAAGTGATTTCAGTATTTGACAGGAAGTAAAATCAAAACTGAGTGTGGCGGTGCATGCCTACAGTAATCCCAGCACTTGGGAGGCGAGAGGACCAGAAGTTCAGCTATAAAAGGAGTACGAGGCCAGGCTGTCGCAAAAACCAAAATAAATAAATATAAATACAAACAAAAAAGGGAAGTAACAGGAAAACAGTGCGCCAGATTTGGGTGTTATTTAAGTAGAATTTAGGCAACTTTGGGGAGTGAAGAAGTCCTCTGAACTTGGACCACATCCTAGTGTGTTTACTGTCTCAACTGCCTTGGGTGTGGGTACACCAAGACCCGGGTCCCAGGGCGGTAGTCTAGGAAAGCTGTGGATTCTTCTTCCCCTGGTTACACTTTTACTTCTTCCGAAGGTTGCCTCTGGAGGAGGGGTAGAATTCCCTAAAGAGCTGCCGCCTCTTCCCCAAGCCACTGGGTTCCTACCTAATTGAATTTCACAGCCAGAGTGACACTGGTCCGGATCCCTGCGGGAGGTTTAGGGAGGTTTAACAAGTGAGTAAGCGATCCCCAGGAGCGGGCGGCGCTCCCAGGCGTTCGTTTTAAGAACAGGATACTTCTGTTTCTTTCTTGCCTACAATAAATATTTTGCTTTGTGCACTTGCGCGCAGGCGCCCGCAGAGGCCAGGAGACTTCCGATTCCTTTGGAACTGGGGGAGTGGGGGTTAACAGGAGATTGTAAGCCACCCGCTGTGGGTGCTGGAACTAAATTCAGGTCCTCTGCAAGAAGAGTGCAGATTCTTAACTGCTGAACACCGTCTCCAGCTCAAATGATCAGCTCATTTTAAAATTGTCTGTGGTGTTGAGAGTGAGATGGCCCCTAAGGGAATCGGCATCACAGGGGAAACCACAGTGGTTCCTTTAGAGTCTGGTCCAGCCTGACCTCCATCACTTCTAGTTTGAAACCCCACGTGTGTCAGAGGTCAGACACAACAGGAAGTCCATAGACACACTTTCTCCACGACCCGCTTCAAAACAAGGAGAAAAAATAAAAAAGACAACGGTAATGACAGAGAGCGGCAGTGTGGCCGACGTGGGGCTGTGGTGACGGAGACAGCGAGAGAGGAGAGACTAGAGGCTCTGAGTAAGCGGCCAAAGGAAAGATCATTTTCCTGGGAAGTAAAACCAAGGCACAAAAGTTACATGGTCCCGAGTGTCGACCTGCAATGAACACGGATCTCAAAGTACCCAGCCTGACGCCTGATTGGAGGTTGTGATTCCGTTAGGGAAATGAATAAACTCGATTTTTCTCCCCGCATCCCTAACAGAATTTACATCCCAAGGGCCAAGACACCTGCTAGCTTGACACCCGCCCCCCCCCCAACCTTCTGACCCTCATGTTGTATTCATACACCCAAATAATCCTGAGTGGGCGTGGGGCGGTGTTCAGAAACAAAACTATCGCTGCTGCCTTATGGTCTCTGTGGGGTAATAGAAGAGTTTTCACTCCCTCAAAAAAAAAACACAGAAAAAAAATAATTCTGTGGCACCCCCCCCTGCAGCTCACAGTCCGCTGATGTCTTCTCCCGAGCCCCGCCCCCATCCATCTTGCCTCCAAAGCCATCAATCATCACTGACCAGTGTGAACTCTAGCGCCAGAAACTAAAGGAATTTAGATTTCTCCACATCCATCACCTTCCTGTCAGTGTGGCCCATCCAGCCTCATTCAGATCCACCAGTTACAACCCCAACCCCTTCCCAGCAGGCTCGCCCTTGACAAACCGGCTATCATTAAGGTGATCAACAGGTTCAGGATTGGAGGCAGGCAGGTGGACTTGGTTCAGTGCGATGCATCTTGAGAACCTGATGAGAAGGGGATCGAGTGGATGAGGGAAACCTGTTCCTGAGCCAGAATTTCACCAAGTCCAGACCCTCATCACTGTACCTGGGAAATGGCTCCTGTGTTTTCTGTCCAGACTAGAAAATACACCTATACTAGCCACGGGCCCCCATAAGGCTCTTTCTCCATTGCCTTCTCTTCCACCTTCTTCCCATCTGAACTCTGATGGAGATAGAATTAGGGACTCCTAAAGAAGACCCTGAAGCCATTTTCCAGAGCCTGCCATGGGCTCCCACAGACGTAGCCTCAGCTAGCAGTTAGGTGATCATTCCGGGTTCAGGAACCACAATAGGAAGGGACAAGTGGCAAGTGTTTAGCAGACACCCTCGCCTCCAGTCTTCAGAACATCTAATTAAATTGTTGGAATGACTGGGGCTCAGGGTATAACTCAAGGGTGGAGTACGTGCTGTGCATGCTCACGGCCCTGGCTTCAATCCCCATAACCCAAAACACATCAAAGTTTAAGAGTTACATTCATTTCCCTCTTACAGCGGCTCAGAGCGGGCAAGCACCCCAACCCAAGAATGACAACAGGGAGGTGGATTTGAATTCAAACCTGTCACCTCATAAATTCAAATTCTTCCCTTTACAGTCAGTCATTCCGCTGTGGGGAGCCCCAAATCTCCAGCAACACTCTAGCCACCCCGACAGTTGTGGAGTAAAGATCATTCATATGCAGTGAGAGGTGCCCTCTTCCTCTTTCTTCTCCAAGTGAGAGCCGCAGAGTTCCCAGCCTTTCTCCTGAATGAAAGCCTTAACTTTTGATTTGCAAAAGCCTTCCTCAGAATGATAAAGCAGAAGGCCTGGCCCCTGCTGACTTGGGTCGGCAGAATTCTAGTTCTCCAAGGGGCACTCCGAGGGTGGAAAGAAAACCATCGAGCGTTACGGGCTTCATTAGAGGTCAAAGTTTCAAGAGAGGATGTCTAGGGAGGGTGTTTATTTCAGAAGACAGGAAAGGAGCACGGGCTCCCAAGGGAAAAAGGGAATCCCTAGCTGCGCAGCACAAACTGCCTGGAATCCTATTGGCGACAGAAGATCCAAGGTGAAGAAAAATAAAATGAAAGCAAGGACAACCTCGAAGGGTTGAGACAGATCTCGAAGTCCCTCCTCCCACTCCTGTCCCTACCGCAGGGAGAAAGAACCCTGCAAAGCAGGGGAGAGAATGGACCCCGACCCCTGAGCAATCTCCATGGCTGGTGCTCTGGTCATCCCAACCAGGCTGCTCTTCTCAGGGTGAAGCAACGGAAAAGGAATGTGTAATATCCCAAGGGAAGCAGAGGGCTCGGACAGATAGGGGACTAGGGACATGGTGCACCAGTGTGGTTGGTGCACCAGGTGTCTAAGAAGTACCTAAGGGCAGAATTATGGTGAAAACCAGGTAGTCAAAGGAAAAGATTATTTCCCTAGGGCTCGGAGAAATTAAAAAAAAAATCATAGTTACCTGATTCTGATGTTAAAACATTCAGTCAATAATCTTGCTAGTGCGCCCATTCCCAGCAGGGTGTGGCGTCGCCTACCTGTAATCCTGGCACTCCGGAGTCAGGAGCGAGAGGACCAGGTTATGAACTTATGGTTATTCTCAGTTTCGTAGTGAGTCCAAGGCTGACCTAAGCTACATTAGACTGGCTCTCTACTTTGTTTTTCTTCCTTCCTCCCCGCCTCCCCTGCACTTCTTTCTTTCAATGTGCACTCAGGAGGCACAGGCAGATCAAGGCCAGCCTGGTTTACAGAGCTACTGCCAGGTCAACCAGGGCTACCCAGAGAAACCTTGTCTGGGGAAAAGAAGCAGGAGGAAAAGGGGGAGCAGAAAGAAGAGGAGGAGGAAGAGGAGGAGGAGAAGAAAAGAAAGTTAAGGAAAGAAGAGCAGCAAACTACACTCAAACTATTTTGGGTTTGTTGATTGTTGTCCTGGGTTTGTTTGAGACAAGTCCTTGCTAAGCAGCACAGGCTGGCCTTGAACTAGAAATTGTTCTGTCTGTCTCAGTCCCCCAAGCTCTGAGGTGACAGTTAGGCACCTCCTATCTATACAGCAGTATACTTTGTCTTGAAAGACCAGGGGGGAGGGGATGCCAGTCCTTCTCTTCCTGCGGCAGGTGTTTGTAAGACATGTGCCCATCTGCACATGAGCCTGAGGGTTCAGCCTCTGTCTTCTAAGGCCCCGTGTTATGCGTTTAAGACAAAGCTACTCCTACTTCCAGAAGAAATAGCCCCAAATGCTGCCAATCACCAAGGTCCTCATGTGCTGGGAACTGGAGGTGGGATGGGGACAAGGATGTGACATTCACTTCAGGGGTCCTCTGTTCTGGGATCCACAGCTGGCCATTGAATCTTGAGTACTTGAACATTTAGTCCCAAGCTGATGGTACTGTCTGGGAAGATTTAAGTGCTACAGGCTCACTGAAGAAAGGATGCTGCTATAGGTAGACTTTGAGATTCAAAACCCTCCACCCCTTCCCATTCACTCTTTCTCTTTCCTGCTTGCCCTAGAAGATGTGAGCGTTCAGAATCCAGTTCCTGGCATAGTGGGTGCCACTTGCCGCCACGCTTCCCCACAACAGTTGACTCATCCATCAGGAACCATAAGCCAATATAAATCCTTCTGTAAGTCGCTGTGTTTTGTCTTAGCAACACCACAGAAAAGTAACTAATACAGTGAAAGGCCTAATAAAATCCAGCGGCTGAGCTCGCTCTTCGGAGTCACCCATGACTCCACGCTCTGCTCAGCTGCTCATATTTGGTCGCCTTCCCTTGGTTTGTTCTCCGGCTCTGCTTTGCTCTCTGTCACCTTCACCTCCACTCTGGGTTACACCCTGTATCTGGGTTTTGCACTAATCCAGTAACTGTTGGGTTTGTTGTTGTTGTTCCTCAGCTTGTCAAGATCTCACTCTGTAGCCCAGGGAGGCCTAGAACTCATTTTATAGCCCCTGTTGGCCTTGAATTTATGGTAATTCTTCTGCCTCAGCCTTCCAAGGACTGGGGTTATAGATGTGGGTACCATAACTGACTTATTATAATAAATTATATGTGTGTGCACACATATATACGTTTGTGTACGATCGCTTTAGCCTACTTCCTTGCCAGCCTATCACCTTTCCAAGCATAGCTATTCTTAACTTACTTCCCCTATTTTATCGCTTGCTCCTGCAGCTGTAGCCAGGCCAGGTTATGATATTGCCTTGCACACATAATTTCTACTTTATTTCTGCATCCCAGTTGAGTGCTTTGTCCCATGTACCTGTCCAACTCTGAAGACTCCTTGAAGGGCCACCTATTTCTCGACCTTGTGTTCCATTAGTCAGAGAGAACTACACATTATTTTATTGCCTATGCAATGTGTTCTTGTCTCTACAACAGGTAGAGCCAGGTGTGGTGGAACTTGGCTGTGATCCGGGCAGAGGCAGGAGGATCCGGAGTTAAAGGTTTCCCTCAGCTACCGAGCAAGCTCTAGGCCAGCAAGGGCTACAAGAGACCCTGTCTTTTTTTGTTTGTTTGTTTGTTTGTTTTCTTGAGACAGGGTTTCCCTGTGTAGCTTCAGAACCTGTCCTGGAACTCGCTGTGTAGACCAGACTAGCCTTGAACTCACTGAGATTCACCTGCCTCTGCCTTGACAGCTGAGACTATTTTATTAATCTTTATTTTATGTGCGTTTGTCTGTTTGAGGGCATCAGATCTTAGAGTTACAGACAGGTTGTTAGTTGCCATGTGGTGCTAGGAATTGAACCTAGATCCTCTGGAAGAGCAGTCAGTGCTCTTAACCACTGAGCCATCTCTCCAGCCCTAGACCCTGTCTCAAAAACACAAACAAGCTGGGAGGTAGTAGTGCAGGCCTTTAATCTCAGCATTTGGGAGGCAGACTTGAGGGATCTCAGTGACTTCAAGGCCAGCCAGTACTATTTACACAGAAAAATCTTGTCTCAAAACAACAAAACCCACAAACAAACAAACAAACAAAAACCCACAATAGAGCTGACATACCTCTCTCAGAGGTAGGAAGGACCATGATGCCTTAGTCAAAAATCCCAATGGACTTCAGTGGCCTCTGGAAACACAGTAATCTTTCTTGGTTTGGGGCTTTTGTTAAAAGTACAATTATCATGGCTCATCCATCACTCTGAAAAGTGTCCTGGATTCTTATTTGTTCTATTTTGTAGTTTGAGGAACCCAACCCAAGGCCTTGTGCATGCAAGACAGGTGCCCTATCACCAAGCTACATCCCTAGCTCATCTCTGTTTGTTTGTTTGTTTGTTTGTTTTTAAAGTTTTGCCGTGTAGATATGCTAGCCTGAAACTGGCCATAGATTACAACTAGCCTCAAACTTGCAGTAATGGCTCTATGGCAAAGGATCTGAGCTCAGATCTCTGAGCAAGGTGGGACACCATCTGCAATCCCAGCCCTGGGCAGGGGAAACCAGGCAAATCTCCTGAGCTTCCTGACCAGTCTAGCCCAACTGGCGAGCTCCAAGTTCAGTGAGAGACCCGGTCTCAAAAAAATAAGGCCATGAGCAACTGAGGAAGACTCCTGATGTTAACTTTTGGCCTTCTACACTCATGCCCATTCATGTGAATACTTACAAACACATATGTACATCACACACACACATACATGGGCCCCAAGATGGCTCAGCAGGTAAAGGCACTTGCCACTCAAGCCTGATAGATGAGCTTGAGATATCTGGAACTCAGATAAAAGTGGAAAGAAAACCACTCCATGTTGTCCTTTGACCTCTACATAAACTGTGGCATGCTTCTATCTCTAGTCATGCACACAAACAACATAATGATAATAACAAGTACATGCAGCTATATATTTATACACTCTCAACAAATGCTCGGAAGGAAGCACAGTTACACCCATAGCGATGCCATGAGATAGGCCTTCTAAGGGTTGAGAGAACCTGGGGGGGGGGGGGGGGGGGGGGGGGGGGGGGGGGGGGGCGCAAAAGCAGCAAGCATCTACCTGCCTGGGAAAAGCAGTGCCCAACCAAGCAGTAAGGGGAGGGCTCAGCTCACTGCAAACCAGCTCCAAAAACAAAAAGGCACTGCTGCCTTCTGTTTACCCATGGGCTTTCCTTTTTAAACAAAGTCTTGCTTCTTAGTGGAAAGGTAAAATCATGAGGTTTGTGGGGGCAGAAAGGGTTTTGTTTCCCTGCTGACAATAGAAAAAGGCCTTGCCCACTGAGTCTTGGTCCATCAGGTGTGGGGTGGGGAGGACATTAGAGGGGAAAGTGGGAGAAATAATTTATTGCTGCTCTCTCTCTCTCTCTCTCTCTCTCTCTCTCTCTCTCTCTCTCTCTCTCTCTCTGGCATGCTGCACACAGCAATAAACTTCTCTGCCCTGAGCAGAAGGGCCATAATCAGTAGATGAGCTATCATTTAGCAGAGGAGGAAATTGAAGTTTCATTTCCTTCCTTTGGTGGCACCCCTTGAACTGGGTTGATGACACCATTCAGTCAGTCAGCATGAGGCCTGCTGTACCAATTTTGTTTTTGCAAAACAAAGCCAGTCATGGTCAAACTCAGTTGGTCAATTCCATAGATTAACACAAGAGGCTCCTGGAAAACCAGACAGCTGGAAGGGCTGGGAAATGATGGGTTAATCCGGGGTCAGCATGACAGGGAGCTTCATGAGGTCTTTTAGGTCCCTGACACCCTCCATGTCCTCAACCCTCCCAGGGCATCCCTCTCTCACTTGTGTCCTCAGCTTGACGCTATACTCCGCAGAGTCTGGAGGCTAGATAGAGGCTAAGACTGTGCTTCCCCATTGTGCATATGATTCTTCTTACGTCAAGGCTGGGGACAGTGGTGTGGTAAGGGAAAACCTGACAAGAATTCAGAATCCATGAGAGCACACACTGAGAGGAGTGTTTGTCAGGGCTCTCTAGAGGAACAGAACTGAGAGAATGAATGGTAGCAAGACCGATTATATATATATATGTGTGTGTGTGTGTGTGTGTATGTATATATATGTATATATATATAT
>NW_026067904.1:1487873-1494915 GCF_014885135.2 Alexandromys fortis | reverse complement strand
TATATATATGTATAAAGGAAATTTATTAGCGTGGCTTCCAGGCTGTGATCCAGCTAGTCCAACAGTGGTTGTCTCCCAGTGGCAACTCTGAGAATCCAGTAGTTATTCAGTCTGCAAGACTGGATGTCTCAGCTGGTCTTCAGATCAATGAGCACTCTGAAGAAGTCGACTCTAATACTGGTGGATGGAGAGCAAGAGCAAGCAGGAAAAAGCAAGAGCTTCCTTCTTCCCTGTTCTTTATACAGGCTGCCACCAGTGGTATGGCCCAGATTTTAGGTGGATCGCCCCACTTTAAATGATTGAATTAAGAAAAATCCCTCACAGGTGTACCCAGACACTTGGGTTTTAGTCAGTTTCATACGTGTGTGTGTGTGTGTGTGTGTATCCAATGGCATGAGAGACATTAATTCCCCAAGGTTGGCAAACAGAGACAAAAGTTTTATACACATTAGTGAGACCACTGTCTGTTTTGTTTCGGGATCCTCATGACGAAGGAGTTAAATCGCTCAGGCAGACTCTCATGTTTGAGTGTAGCAAAGATAAAGCCTGAAGAAGTATCAGCGCGAACATGAACGAATGTGAAAGGTCAGAGGAATTTAGTGAATTATATCCGTCTGTCAAGGGAAATGATGATGAAGGCCAGGGCGTTAACTCTTCTCTGGGTGGGGTCTTCACTTGCACAATGTCACACAAAGGCCTCCATGGCTTTTCTATGGCTTGGTTCTGAGGGTCCAGACTGACCCTGATGCTTGAGCAGAAGCTCTTAACCCACTGAGCCATCTCACTAGGCCTATTTGGGTTTTGTTGTTTGTTTGTTTCTTTTCATTTCACATTTTTATGTGCACGCTTGTTTTGTGTGCATATATGTGTGTGCTACATAGGTGCCTGGTGCCCACTGAGGCCAGATGAGGGCATTGGATCCCCTGGGAGTAGAGTTACAGTCGTGAGATGCCATATGGGTGCTGGGAATCGCACATGGGTTCTCTATAAGAGCAGCCAGTGCTTGCTCTTAACTGCTGAGCCACCTCTTCAGCCCCTAGTGACCGCTTGTGCTGGCTTAACACCAAATAGAGAATCTGAAAGGAGGGAACCTCAACTGAGAAACTGTTTTCATAAGATCCAGCTATAAGGCATTTTCTTAGTGATTGCCATGGTGGGCCCAGTCCATTATGGGTGCTGCCATCCCTGGGCTAGTGGTCCTGGGTTCGATAAGAAAGCAGGCTAGCCTGGTATCATAGTGCACAACTTTAATTCCAGAACTTGGGATACAGAGGCAGGTGATCTCTGTGAGTTCAAGGCCAGCCTGGTCTACAAAGTGAGTTCCAGGACAGCCAGGGCTACATAGTAAGGCTTTGTCTCAAAACAACAACAACAAACAAAAAAGAAAGCAGGCTGAGCAAGCCATGAGGAGCAAACCAGTAAGCAGCACTCCTCCGTAGCCTCTACATCAGCTCCTGACTCCGGGTTCCTGCTCTGTTTGCGGTCCTGCTTTGACTTCCCTCAATGATGGACTGTTCTGGAAGTGTAAACTGAGATAAACTCTTCCCTCCCAAGTTGTTTTGGTCTTGGTGTTTCTTCCCAGCAACAGTCATCCTCACTAGGACCCCACTCAATTTGAGTTCCCTAAGAAACATATCAGGACATTGTTTTTAATTTATGACTCCTAGGTTGGCCTGGCACCGAACATGTAGCTAACGAGATGATAATCCTGAACGGCTTGTCTTTTTGCCTTTCCCTCCCAGGTATGACACTGTGCCCAGCTTTCCCTGGCACTGTGGAATATTCCTTTACACTGTGTAAATAATATATGCCGTATGCTATGACTGGTTTAATACAAAAGCTGGCTGGCCAATAGCTGAGCAGAATAAAGTTAGGTGGGAGAACCAAACTGAGAATGCTGGGAGGAAGAAGGCAGAGTCAGGAATCATCGGCAGATCCAGGGAGGAGCGAGATGAGCATGCCACACTGAGGAAAGGTACCAAGCCACGTGGCGGAGCACAGATGAGAAACATGGGTTAATTTAAATGTGAGCATTAGCCAGTAACAAGCCTGAGCTGTTGTCCGAGCCTTTACCACTAATATAAGTTTCTGAGCGATTACTTGGGAGCGGCTACTGGCACAGGAAAACTCTGCCTACCTGGTACTGCACCAAACCCAGGACTTCATGCTTGCTAGGAAAACTCTCCATCAACCGAGCTACACCCCTAGCCCCTGCACACTGTGGTTCCTCTGCCCTGTGAAATGCTTCGGATTCCAGAGTCTTGCAGCAACAAGAGGAGGTCAAGTATGTTCCCAGCCAACTTAAAGAGATGAAGGGGGGGGGGGGCTGGAGAGATGGCTCAGTGGTTAAGAGCATTGCCTGCTCTTCTAAAGGTCCTGAGTTCAATTCCCAGCAACCACATGGTGGCTCACAACCATCTGTAATGAGGTCTGGTGCCCTCTCTGGCCTGCAGACATACACACAGACAGAATATTGTATACATAATAAATAAATAAATATTTAAAAAAAAAAAAGAGATGAAGGGATCAAGACCGGGAAAAAGGTAAAGACATAAAGCTATAGAAGGGGAGAAAAGCGCCATAGGAAACCGTGGAACTGGGATGTTGCTATGGTGACGTAGCCTGCATGAAGCCCTAGGCTTAACACCCAGTACCACATAACCTAGATGTGGTGGGCAGCACCTATGATCCCAGCATCCTGGACGAGGAGAATCATGAACTCATTGTTATCTTCTGCTACACAGTGAGTCTGGGGCCGGCCTGGAATACGTGAGACCCTGACTCAAAAAGGAAAAAGGGCCTGACGGTGGTGGTGCAAGCCTTTAATCGCAGGACTCTGGAGGCAGAGGCAGGCGGATCTCTTGAATTAGAGGCCAGCCTGGTCTATAGTATAAGTACAGGACAGCCAGGGCTATATGGAGAAACCCTGTCTCGAATAACCAAAACTTAAAAAATTGAAGAAAAAAAAAAAGAAAAAGAAGGGAGAAAAGGAAAGAATAAAGAAAAAAGTGAAATAAATAAATAAGGAAATGAAAATGGGGCTGGCGAGATAGCTCAGTGGGTTAGGGTGTTTGCTACCAAGCCTGATAACTTGAGAATTCCGAGAATCCACATGATAGAAGGAGAGGACTAATTCCCAAAACCCGCTTCTTCTACAGCACTGTGACATTCACCCCCACCCACCCACACCAAATAAACAATAAATGTTGAAAGAAACGACTGTAGCCGGACATTGTGGCTCAGGCCCCAGTCCCAGTATCCAGGCAGCTAAGACAGAAGGACCAGAGCCAGGATACCTGAGATGTTGTCTCAGAAACAGGTGAACACTCCGGAGGCAGAGGCAGATGGATCTCTGTGAGTTCGAGACCAGCCTGGTCTACAGAGCTAGTTCCAGGACAGGCTCCAAAGCCACAGAGAAACCCTGTCTCGAAAAACAAAAAAAAAACAAACAACAACAACAAAAAAAAGAAACAGGTGAACAGAAAAAATGCAAAGGCTTGGACCCCAGCAAAATTCAGAGCAAACGAGAGGTGCCGGGACGTGCAGCGATCTACAGCCAGTCTATAAGAAGAGGCGGGTTTCTTGCAGCCGTCAGAAAGCTGCACAGGATGCGAGTTCACTGATGGGCCATCGTGACCTAAGGCCACATCTTGGCTTCGTGTAGGACGTGTGCTGTGTTCCTCTTGAGTGTGTAAAGTTTCCGGGGAGTATACAGCTGGCTCAGCTCCAGCCTTTGGTTGGGGGAGGGGAGTGACTGCCACCTCACAAAGACCAGCACCACCAAGGAGGAAACGCTTGTTTCTGAAGCTTCTACCTCAGTAGACAGAGCTGTGGGCTGTTCCTTTTCTGGCCATTTTATGGTACCAGGAGTCACTAACCACATAGACATGTTAAAGACCCCTTGAAATGGTCTTATGCTGGCAAGGGCCAGAAACACTAAAGTCCAGCAAGGTTGTCATTCTGGCCTCGTCATAAAGGCCACCTGGAAGGAGCAGGGCTTTACAGTTTTTCTTAAGACAAGATTTATTGAGTGCCCCTCCCCAACACGAAGATGTTTACTGTTTTTTTTTTCTTTTTAAAATGTGGTGTGTGTGCGTGCACGTGTGTATGTATGTGTGTGTGCATGCGTGTGTGTGTGTGTATGTGTCTGTGTGTGTGTGTGTAGGTCAGAGGACAAGTTTGAGAGACTTGATTCTCTCCTTCTACCTGTGGGCCCCAAGGATGGAACTCAGGTCATCAGGTTTGGCCGCAAGTGCCTTCACCCCGAGTCATCTTGCCGCCCTGAGGTGCTTATTCATATAAACCAGCTTAGCCCCCTGCACGCCACGGTTCTGCTGAAGAGTAGCCAGCTCCAGCAGAGCTAGGAGAACACTAAGTGATCTAAGTGACTCTGCCTCAAAGCGGGGAAAAGCAGCGAGCCTCCTGGTGATTGGAAGAAAAAGTAGTGACCTGTCATTGATCATTTATATTTTTCAGTTCTCGCTGTTCACACGTCTTTCCTGTTTGTTGTCAACGAAGCTGTCCCTAATCCCCCCAAACTGTCCTCACACAGGGAGTTGACAACGCTCATTCTAACTGAGTACAATTGACTTAAGAAGCAAACAGGGGGTGGGGACTTAGAGCCTTAAAAGAGCCACACTCCTGAGGACACAGCCCCACCCCTGCCCTGAAGTGCCGAGGAGGCAAGTGAGGGAAATGGCATTTTATAAGAGTCTAGCGCTGGGGCTGCCAACAGGATTAGCTGCGCATTTGTGGGCAGACTGCTCTCTCCTCTGCAGGGTTCTCCAGCCTACAGCAGCTGCAGTCCGGGACGCCTGGGGACCCGACTCCCCCGGGAGCGGGGAGTGGGCTATAAAAACCAGTTTTGTCTGGGAACAAAAGGCATCAATCAAGGCGCTGTCTTCGGCCTTTGATTTGGATGAGAAGGGGGGGGAGGAGGGGAGAACCCAGCCCCCTTCTGGGCATCTCTCTTTGCAGGCCAATCAACTGGCGGGAGCCTGACTGTGCGGAGGTCTTCTTCAGGCCTATCTTTGATGAAGTCACTCGTGTCTGTATCTGAAGCTGCCCTCTGAACCCACTGTAGAAGCCAGCTTTTCTGTAGGTCGGAAAGTCCCTGATGGCACTAACTTTTCAAAGGCATTATATAGTGAAGGAACCAAAGGAAGTAACACCCAAGGGAAGCAACTGAGGTCACAAATAGAACGGAGACCTGGGTCATGTCTGAGTCAAAGTTCAATCTAAATAGTTTTGACCAAGAGCTGACCGCATAAGAGCAGGGTCAGCAGTTTTGGGTACAAACTTCTCAAAAATATATTTGACAATTTCAGTTCAAGCTGATCAATGGTGTGATCTAGGCCGTGGTGGGAGGGTTATTAGTTCAAGGCTGGTCTAGACATTTAATCTCCAATCCCCTCATATCTGTCTCCCAGATGCTGGGATTATAGCCATGTACCACCATGCCCTGTGTTATATGGTGCTGGGAACGGAGCCCAGTTCTTCATGCATGCTAGGCAACTCTAGCAACTCAAAGGCATCTTCAGCCCTGACCTTGACCTTCTGATAGTTCTGCCTCAGCCTTCCAGGTCTGCTCTACCACAAGCAGCTTGTGGGGGGCCCATGGGTGCCATGGCACATGCGTGAATGTCAGAGGACAATTTTGTGGAGTCTTCTAACTTTACGTGAGTTCAGGGGCTAGAATCCAGGCTGCTGGGTCACACAGCAGGATCTTCAGCCACCAGGCCATGTCTGCTGCCTGCTTTGGTTCTAAGTCTCACTGTGTAGCCCAGATAGGCCTCCAGATTGTTTTCCTAGGCCTGTGACCCTATGGCGGGCTCCTGCATCTGTGCTGTAGTCATTTTCTCCTACAGATACATACACATGGACTGGAGAGACGGCACAGCAGTTAAAGGGCACTTGGGGTCCTTGTAGAGGACCCAGGTTCCACTCCTTGCATCCACTCGGTGGTTCACAAATGTAGCTCCAGTTTTAGGGGATCTGCTGCCTCTTCTGGCCTTCACGGGCACTGCACTAACATGGTATACAACTATGCATGCAGACAAATATTCATGCCAACAACAAATAAAGAGGGAAGTATTTTGAAAGTATTTTCGGGCTGGAGAGATAGCTGGCTTAGTGTTGGCGAGTGCACATGCTCTTGCAGAAGACCCTAGTTCCCAACCCTCGTGCCAGGTGATTTACCTGTAACCCCAGCTCCACAGGATCCAATGCCTTGGGCCTCCTCAGGTTTAGTCCTGTGCTCACATGCGGACACATACCCACACAAAGACACATACATGTTTTTTAATGTAAAGAAAAGCTAGTTTATTACTCATGTAATTACTTGAACCACTAGGAAGGAGGTGCGAAGCTTTTCACAGGGAGATAAGTCGCCGCTTGTCCCGCCAGCACACTAAGGCTCCTCTGGTATTGGAAAATGACACAGTTTAGGTTTGTTGGGATTATTTTTCAGCAGCCAATCAGCTAGCCAACCCTACGGAAGAAAGAAAAACTAAAGTTAATAAACATCTAGCTATTTCCTTTCTATGTATAATAAACATATAAACTAGAAAATTAAGTATCTTATTTTTTTTTAAATTTTATTTTTCGAGACAGGGTTTCTCCATAGCTTTTGGTTCCTGTCCTGGAACTAGCTCTTGTAGACCAGGCTGGTCTCGAACTCACAGAGATCCGCCTGCCTCTGCCTCCCAAGTGCTGGGATTAAAGGCATATGCTACCACCACCTGGCTAGTGTCTTTTTTTAAAAAGATTTTTAAGACAGAATCTCACAGCCTAGGCTGTTTGGAATTTACTCTGTAGGCCAGGCTGACTTTGAGCTCCTGGAGATCCAGCTGCCTCTGCTTCCTGAACTCTGAGATTAAAGGCACGTGCCACCCACCACATCTAGCTAAACAACTTTTTTGTTGTTGTTGTTTTGATAGGATTTCTCTGTGTAGCCCTGACTGTCTTGGAACTCACTCTGTAGACCAGGCTGGCCTTTTTTTTCCTTTTTTTTTTTTTTTTTTTTTTTTTGTTTTTTTTTTTT
>NW_026067904.1:1464360-1486941 GCF_014885135.2 Alexandromys fortis | reverse complement strand
AAAAACCAAAAAAAAAAAAAAAAAAAAAAAGAACCAGGAGGTGGTGGTGCATGCCTTCAATCCCAGCAGAAGCAGACGAATCTTTATGACTTCGAGGTCAGCCTGGTCTACAGAGCTAGTTCCAGGACAACAAGAGCTACACAGAGAAACCCTGTCTTGGAAAAGCAAAAACAGTTTAAGATCTGAGGATAGGTTCATCTGGTAGAACGTTTGCCTACTAAATACAAAGCCTTGGGTTTGATCCCCAGCACCTAGTAAACTGGGAGAAGGGACACACATCTGTAATCCCAGCACTTGGGAGGTAAAAGCAAGGTCTAAAGTTATCCTTGTCTACATGGCTAGTCTGGGACCAGCTCAGAATGCAGGGAATCCTCTCTCATAATACAAAATAAAATAATAAGGCCAGGCGGTGGTGGCGCACGCCTTTAATCCCAGTACTTTGGAGGCAGAGGCAGGCGGATCTCTGTGAGTTCGAGACCAGCCTGGTCTACAGAGCTAGTTCCAGGACAGGCTCCAAAACCACAGAGAAACCCTGTCTCGAAAAACCAAAAAATAAATAAATAAATAAATAAAAAATAAAATAAAATAATGATAATTATAATAATGACAAATGGAGGGCCATAGAAATGGCTTGGCAGGTAGAAGTACTTGCCTCCAAGCCTGAAGACCTTAGTAAGGTCCTGAGGACTCCCACGGTGGAAGGAGAAGGCCCTCTCTGACCTCCACACATGTATTGTAGTACACACAATAAGAACATAATAAATAAATAAATAAATTCAATTGTTGCAACATTTTAATGGAGGAGGAAAAGTTCACGGGCTGAGCCCTCCCTAGCAAGGCCTGTCACCTTGCTCATACCCTCATGAGCGTTCCTGTAAATGACCCTAAAGAAACTCAGTCCAATGTAACAGAAGACATGGAAGCAGAAGAGGGGCTAAAAGGGAGGAGGAAGTGGGGGAGCGGGACAGGGACAATGGTAGGTAAGGGGGTGCACACATGCGCAACCAAATACATGATCTCCTAGTAAGTTATAGGCCAGCGAGGGCTAGACAGAGAGACCTTGTCTAAAGATCTACAACAACATTCAAGGCCAGCCTGGTCTACAGAGAAAGTTTTAGGGCAGCCTGGGCTTCATAGGAGACTTCCCCCAAACAATTAAACAAAACCCTTCAACAAAACAATAAGCAAAAAAAAAAAAAAAAATCACCCAGTGTTATGTGCATCTATGAAAATGTCATAATGAAACTTAGTAAGTATAATTACTATATGCTAATAAAAACAGTAAAAAGAATAAGAAAATGGAGCTCAGTTCATGAGGCTTGCATGGAAATGCTTTACCCACCTCCCACCAACCTACCCAGACCCCCCCCCCCAAACACACACCCCTTTGTTGTTTTTTTTTTTTGGAGACAGAGTCTCACTGCACAGCCTTGGCTGGTCTGGAGTCCACTGTGTAGATCGGATCAGCCTTGAAGACACTTTAGGGCCTCACTAAACTGTCCTGCTTGGTGGCCACGGAATCAATACACAGACCAAGAAAGACTCAGAACTTGTGAATCTTTAGACTAAAAGAATAAATATTAGCCAGGTGGTGGTGGTACACACCTTTAATCTCAGTACTTGGGAGGCAGAGACAGGAGGATCTCTGTGAGTTCTAGGCCAGCCTTGTCTGCAGAGGGTGTTCCAGGACAGACACCAAAGCTACAGAGAAATTCTGTCTCAAAAAAAAAAAAAAAAAAGAATAAGTATTAGCTGGATATGGTGGTGGCATCTTTAATCCCAGCATTCAGGAGGCAGAGGCAAGTAGATCTTTGTGAATTTGAGGCTAGCCAGGGTTAGGATAGCCAGGACTACACAGTGAGACCCTCTCTCAAAAGCAAACAAATACAGTTTTAAATATGAAAATGATACACACTATTCTCTAGTGAGAATAAAAAGGGATCTTACATAAGGGTCTTCTGGCTTCTGCTTACAGAGTTCTGTGAGGCCTTGAAGTAGGGTTGGCGTCACGTACAAATTTAAATAGTCCTTAGCAGCTTGTCCAATTGGAATGGGTTCAATAATCACTGCAAATACAAATAAATTCTCACTGAAAAGCAAATGTAAACGAGTACACACTATAACTATTAAAAAGGACGCCTTCAAGAGTTCTGAACTGTTGTGAGACATTCATATCACTGTGAGTTTTTTTTTTTAAAGATTTATTTATTATGTATATAGTGTTCTGACTGTGTGTATGCTTGCATCCAGAAGAGGGCACCAGATCTCATTAAAGATGGTTGTGAGCCACCACGTGGTTGCTGAGAATTGAACTCAGGTCAATTAGTGCTCTTAACCTCTGAGCCATCTCTCTAGCCCCACTGTGAGTTTTAAATTTGATTTTTGTTTCTTCATATTTATTGAAGTGTTGTAATTATTATCAGTACGGACTTTCTGACAGAGTCTCACCAGAGCCCAGGCTGGCCTGGGACTCACTGGGTAGTCTCGGCTGGTATCAAACCTACGGTGATCTTCCTGCTCAGGCTCCTGACTCCGAGAATAACAGGTGCAAGACACCACACCCTGACTCTTTACTGAGGTGTTATTTACACACGGTGCTTGCTGAACTTGTGATCACACAGAGAAATAAACATAATTTAAATAAAAAACAACAAAATAACAAAAACTACCAAACACAAAAGAACTAAAGCAAAACCAAATCAACGCCCCCCCCCCCCCCACCGTGGCTGCCCGGGAGGCTGCACAGATGGACCAAAGCAAGGCTTACCTGTGGACAATTTAGTGAGATCTGTTTTAAAAAACAAAGGACTGGTTGCAGGTTGCAGTAGATGCCTGGAATCCCAGAACTCAGTAAATGGAAGCAGGAAGATCAGGAGCTCAAGGCCAGCCTGAGACACAGAGGCCTGTCTCAAAGTAAACAGGGGACTGGAGGAATGGCTCAATGGTTAAGGCCAAGTTTTCTTCCAGAGACTCCCAAATTCCTACCTCAGAGCCCACATAAGGGGGTTCACAGCTGAGTGTAACTCTAACTCCAGGGGATCCAATGTCTTCTTCTGGCCTCTAAGGGCATCTGCACACATGTCGTGTATACTCACAGACATAAACAAAAATGAAATAAATCTTAAAAAGGGCTGCACACTCAGCAGCTCACTGGCCAAGATATGCCTGTTATAAAGTCCTAGGTTCACCCCAGTGCTTAGAGACAGCATCCTGATTCTTCCACACTTTCTTTCTTTCTTTCTTTCTTTCTTTCTTTCTTTCTTTCTTTCTTTCTTTCTTTCTTTCTTCTGTTTTTTTTGTTTTTTTTTTTTTTTTTGGTTTGCTTTTGTTTTTGTTTTGTTTTTGAGATAGGGTTTCTCTGTATAGCCCTGACTGTCCTGGAACTTGCTCTATGTAGACCAGGCTGGGCTCGAACTCACAGAGATCCATCTGCATCTGCCTCTGCCTTCTGAGTGTTGGGATTAAAGATGTGTACCACCACCACCTGGCTAGTATATCCATTTCTTTTTTTTTTTTTTTTTTTTTTTTGGTTTTTCGAGACAGGGTTTCTCTGTGGCTTTGGAGCCTGTCCTGGCACTAGCTCTGTAGACCAGGCTGGTCTCGAACTCACAGAGATCCGCCTGCCTCTGCCTCCCAAGGGCTGGGATTAAAGGCGTGCGCCACCAGCGCCCGGCTCCATTTCTTAAAGGATTACCAGATTCATGACTTCAAATTGGATGGAAATCAAAACGAATCTCCAATGACCAATTTCACAGTGACTTAGAACTTTTAGAAAAAAAATTTTGGTTTTTTTGGAAAAAGACACGTTTACCAAGTCTAAACAAAGGAGCAGAGGTCAAAACCAGCAACAGAGCCCTGCCTGACTGCACAAGAACTTGTTAACTTTACTATTCCTCTGTCTGAGACACTCCTGAAGGATCATGGGTAATTAGGAAGAATACAGCACAAGGAAGAGCAATCCTAAACACGCCCAGTTCCGGAGAAAGAAGAGAGCCCAGGGCACAGCACAATCCACAGGTCACAGGTGTGCACTTTCAGCTCTGCTTTGTCGGTGTTTGTGTTTATGTGTTTGTCTACATGTATGTTTGTGCATACTGGTGCATGCCGGCTTGCCCAAAAAAGTCAGAAGAGGGTGTTGGATCCCCTGGAGCTGGAGTTACGAACCGCTGTGGGTGCTGGGAACTGAACCCTGGTCCTTTGCAAGAGCAGCTGAGTCAGCTCTCTGAGCCTCGTCTCAGCTTCTGCATTTTTGAGACAGGTCTCTCTCTCTGTAGCCTATGCTGCCCGGGAGCTCTGCGGATCAGGCTGGCCTGGAACTCACGGAGATCCACCTGCCTTTGCCTCCCAAGTGCTGAGAGTTTGGTTTTTGTTTTGAGTTTGTGCTTTGTTTGTTTTGAGATAAGGGCTGGGGTAGCCTAGACTGGCTTCAACAGAGCTAAGATTTGAATTTCTGGTCCTCCAGAGCTAAAATTAGGATTACAGGCTAGTGACCTGTGCCTGCTTTTATATCCGGTGCTGGGATTCAAACCCAGGACATCCCAGGAGCTCAGCAAGCACCCCAGGCCCCTCCAGCTTCAAGTTTGGATGACTCACAACTTGAAAATATAATAAAGCATATTTGGAGGAAAATTCTATCTTGCTTCCTAGCCATGTCTTCAAAACAAAATCAAACTTTAAGAAGTGACCGATTTGGAGGTATAGTCAAGAAAGCCCGCATGAGAAACTCACCCTCTGGGAACATGAACCGAATCTCTCTTTCCGAGGCAGCAAAGTCGTTGCTCCCATGAAGGGCGTTCCGTAGCTCATCCGTACCGTAAATCGCCCTTAGACTAAAGCAAGTTAGGGAAGGATGCTGTTCTTCCATTCTGACATTTCCTCTACATTATTGGGAGGAGGGGGGCGTCACACGTGGAGGTCAGAAAACTACTTCAGGGGCGGTTTTCTCCTGCCAGCTCGTGGGTCCTGAGTTCGAATCCAGGTCATCCCACTAGGCAACAAGCGCTTTACGGGCTAAGCCATCTCGCCAGCGGTTTCTATTTTTGTCTGCTTGTTTCTAGACAGGACATCACTAGATGACAGTCAAACATTTGTGTGTGCTGGTGGGATGCACTGAGAACAGCCATTCTCTAGGTGAAGAAGGGTGGTTTTTGGGAGAAGGGAAAAGGAAATATAAATTCAAAAGTGCGACAACTGTTTCATTTCTAGAAACCAGTGATTGTGCTAAAAATTTTGATTGGGGGGGGGCAGCTTCTCATTATGTATCCGTGGCTGGCCTGGAACTTTCTAGGTAGACCAAGTTAGCCTTAAACTCTCAGAAGTTTGCCTGCCTCTGTCTCTCAGGTACTGAGATTAAAGGCATGAATCACCATGTCCAGAAAATAAATCTAAAAATTTCAAATTTTCCCATTAAAAATCCTACTTCTGGATCAGTACGTGGGTTCTCTAAAGCCTGATGACCCGAGTTGATCTGGGACCCACATTGTGGACAGAAGAGGGTTAACTCCCACCAGCTGCATTCTGGCCTCCCCCTGGGCCAGGCCCAAGCGCCCACACAATAAATAAATAAATGAAAGGCAATTTCAAAAATCCTCCTTCATAGTCACATGTCATCGCTCACGCCTGTAATCCAGAATTACAAAGATACTGGGCTTGGTTTTTTGCTTGTTTCTTTTGCTTTAGTACTTTAAGGGGCTTCAATCCCTCAAGGCACTCCGGGGAAGTTACCTGTCTGGGTGTGTCTCCTTGGCTACCAAACTATCAGGTGGCCCCAGAAGATCTTTCCAGTAAGAGATGGCGTTATGTCTGGCTAGTACCATAGCAACAAGAGGTCCAGAGCTCATATAAGCTGTTAAGTTTGGGAAAAACAGTTTCCCATACTGTTCCACGTAAAAGTTACTACAGTGCTCAGGGCTCAGATGTAGTTTTCGTCTCTGTAAACAAAACAAAGTCAACAAAAGCAATTAAAGTAACAGCTCAGAAGAACTCATTAAGTCATTAATAACTTCCCAGACATGGTAGCTCATGCCTGTAATTATCTTTGTATTATTATACAGAAATGATAATTAAATTAAATGTGCTCAGAGGAAGTATTTATATTTATCCAACTTAAAATAAATAAGATCCCTAGGCTGATGAGATGGCTCCGTGGGGAGACACGCTTGCTGCCAACGCTGAGGCTCTTAGTTCAACCCCAGAACTACATGCTGGGAAGAGAGAGCCGGTTCCCTAAGTTTTCAGACTGAAACACATACGCTGTGTGTGTACATGCACACACATACACACACACACGTTGTTAAAGAGTGTTTGCTGAGCATCATGAGTAGAGTTTGGATCCGAGCACCTACACTACCAGCAGGGTACTCACCACACTCCCTCTTCCGGCAACCACACCCTTGTGCAGGCACACGTGCACAGCCACCCAGCCATCCACGCTCTTGTGCAGGCACACGTGCACGGTCACCCAGCCATCCATGCTCTTGTGCAGGCACACGTGCACAGCCACCCAGCCATCTACACCCTTGTGCAGGCACATGTGCACGGTCACCCAGCCATCCACGCTCTTGTGCAGGCACACGTGCACGGTCACCCAGCCATCCACGCACTTGTGCAGGCACACGTGCATGGTCACCCAGCCATCAGGCACGCTTGGTCTGCATAGTGAGGTCGTCTAGGGCTGCAGAGTAAGTCACTGTCTCTAAAAACAACAACAACAAATAATAATAATAATAATAACAATAACTGGGATATGAGTTTAGCTCCAGGCACGGTATTATAGGGTGCAGAGAGGAATAGTCTGATAAACTCTTCGGTCAGCTCCCAAGAAGCCTAGCTCCCACACGACTCTCCTCCCTCCACCACCCAGGGAAGCTGTTTGTCTGTTTTGAGACGGGTCTTGTGTGCCTCAGGTAGGCCTCACTCACGGTATGGTTTCTGTGCCAGTGTACTCTGCTGCCTGCCTCCCCAGACACAGGCAAGCCCCACATGGGCCCCGTCTGCAGGTTTCTTGGTTCCTGCAGCATAATTTTAAAAATTTTGAGTCCATCTTTAAAGTCGACACAAAACTAATGGATTTTATTGGTTGCTTTAAAACTGAAATCTGTGGGAGGGGGAGGGAAATGGGAGGCTGGGAGGAGGCGGAAACTTTTTTTTCTTATTCTCAATAAAAAAAATATAAAAAATAAATAAATAAATAAAATAAATTAAAAAAAAAACCTGAAATCTGTGAGTTCAAGCCTGACTGACCGAGCCAGCTTCAGGACAGCCGGAATCTGGTGAAAACTACCTGTGGGGCACAGAACTCAGCCCGTGACAAAGAAAAGCCTGCCACCTGCTGGAAAGAGGAAAGCTCAGAGCCTGTTCTGCAAAGGAACCGCACAAATGCCCTGCAATGTCACTGTGAGACAGCTGCGAGAGTCCCAGCCTTGGGATGGAAGGCAGGCTAGTGGTTACCAGGGGCTGGGGGAGATGGAACACACTTCACCCCTTTTAACAATAAGTTCACAGCTTCATGTTGAAAACGACAGATGATAATGGTGAGGGTCACAAAACCAAGCGAAGGTAGTGAATACCACTGCACTGGACCCTAAAAATAGTATGGTACAATTGACGTAATGGATCTCTTCCAAAACAAAGCAAAAGGAAAGAGAAAAACAAAGCCCCCCCCCCCCCCGGTTACCTGTGTGTGTGTATGTGTCTGTGATATGCATGCCTGTGTTCATGGGTATATACACATACGTGGGGGTGCTGGTGTCATACGTGTAGACAAGAGCTCCACACTGGGTGCTAGCCTCACTTGCTCACCACCTTGGATCCCCCATTGAACCCAAAGCTCACCAACTTCTCAAGCCTGGTGGGTTCAAAAGCTCCAGGGGTCCTCCTGCCCCCCCCCAGCACTGGGATTACCTACAGGTGTCTACCACCTCACCTAGCTTTTACATGGTTGCTGGGGATTCAAACCCAGGTCCTTGTTCTTGCTCAGCAAACACTGTGCCAAAAACCTTCTCCCCAGCTCAGTTTTCTTTAACACACTGACAAAATAGATGCTATTATGACAACCTAATACTATATAATTTCTGTTGTTGTTGTTTTTGAAACAGGGTCTCACTCTGTAGCTCGGGCTGTTCTGGGACTCACTATATAGACCAGGCTGGCCTCGAACTCACAGAGATCTGCCTGCCTCTGCCTCCCGAGGGCTGGGATTAAAAGCCTGTGCCATTATGTTTGGTTCTGTATAAGAACATTTAAGACAGGGTCACTGTGCAGCCCAGGCTCGCCAGGAACTTGCTGTAGGGATCAGGCTGGCCTCAAACTCACAGAGCTGCACCTGCTTCTGCAGTGCTTGGAATAAGAGCACTGCACTAAGCTATATACATCTAAAAGGATAAAAAACTAGTAAACTCAAGTAAAATTCAACAAAATATTATGTTCTATTTGGTATATTCATACATTTTGGTCCTTAGTTGGAGACATTGTCATTCTAGAGGACAGTTAGGAACTCTGTGAAGGCCAAGATGGTGGGGCCCTCAAGATCCTCCAGTCTTATCCTACCTAGAGATGGAATCACAGGCTTACACCACCACTTCTGGTGCCCGGGTCCCCTGTACCTCAGGTCCCTGTACCCCAGGCTGACCTAGGACTCCCTGTGTAATACAAGCTGACCTCTCAATGTCCTCTGGAGAGTCTGGCTTCCTTAACAATGTTTACCAACTGTGGAACAAATATTGGTCTTAAAACATCAAATATTTGCTGGGCAGTGGTGGCACACACCTTTAATCCCAACACTAAGGAGGCGGAAGCAAGCGGATCTCTGAGTTTGAGGCCAGCCTGGTCTACAGAGTGAGTTCCAGGACAACCAGAGCTACTAAGAGAAACCCTGTTTTAAAAACAAACACACAAACAAAAGCACTCCCACCACTGGAGAACCTGACTAGGCACAGGAGTACTGCACATGCCTTATTTATTTATTTATTTTGGTTTTTCGAGACAGCGTTTCTCTGTGGTTTTGGTGCCTGTCCTGGAACTAGCTCTTGTAGACCAGGCTGGTCTCGAACTCACAGAGATCCGCCTGCCTCTGCCTCCCGAGTGCTGGAATTAAAGGCTTGCGCCACCACCGCCCGGCTCTGTTGACTACAATTTAATGATTGATCCAGAACTTTACCAAAGAGACTCTGTGAGGAAGTCAGAGAGGATCACTCCCTCTTGTGCGGGAAATGTTTCAATCGCAGAGAAACCCCTGGGAGCGGATAATGCAGTAAGCCATTTCCTCTCTCTAGACCTAACTTGGGACGGAAAGAACAATTCGGCTTCTTTTGTGTTTTATGCTGTATCTTTCGGAAATGGGGAAAACTTATCTATTACAAGTAACTTGCCTTACAACAAGTGGGCACAGGAGACCACTTCCTACGTATAACATCAGCAGCACAGACAGTAAGGGCCTCATTGAATAAATGGGACCTCATGAGACTGAGAAGCTTCTGTAAAGCAAAGGACACTGTCGCTAAGACAGAAAGGCAACCCACTGACTGGGAGAAGATCTTCACCAACCCCGCAACTGACAAAGGTCTGATCTCCAAAATATATAAAGAACTTAAGAAACTAGACTGTAAAAGGCTAATCAACCCAATTATAAAATGGGGCACTGAGCTGAACAGAGATCTCTCAACAGAAGAAGTTCAAATGGCCAAAAGACACCTAAGGTCATGCTCAACTTCCTTAGCGATCAGGGAAATGCAAATCAAGACAACTTTAAGATACCATCTTACACCTGTCAGAATGGCTAAAATCAAAAACACCAATGATAGCCTATGCTGGAGAGGTTGTGGAGAAAGGGGTACACTTATCCATTGCTGGTGGGAATGCAAACTTGTACAACCACTCTGGAAAGCAGTGTGGCGGTTTCTCAGAAAATTTGGGATCAACCTACCCATGGACCCAGCAATACCACTCTTGGGAATATACCCAAGAGAGGCCTTATCATGCAACAAAAATATATGCTCTACTATGTTCATAGCAGCATTGTTTGTAATAGCCAGAACCTGGAAACAACCTAGATGCCCCTCAATTGAAGAATGGATGAAGAAAGTATGGAATATATACATATTAGAGTACTACTCAGCAGTAAAAAACAAGGACTTCTTGAAGTTTGCAGGCAAATGGATGGAAATAGAAAACACTATCCTGAGTGAGGTAAGCCAGACCCAAAAAGAGGAACATGGGATGTTCTCACTCATATTTGGTTTCTAGCCATAAATAAAGGACATTGAGCCTACAATTCGGGTTCTTAGAGAAGCTAAAGAAGAAGGAGAACCCAAAGAAAAACATATAGGCATCCTCCTGAATATTAACCTTCATCAGGCGATGAAAGGAGACAGAGACAGAGACCCACATTGGAGCACCGGACTGAAATCTCAAGGTCCAAATCAGGAGCAGAAGGAGAGCGAACATGAGCAAGGAACTCAGGACCGCGAGGGGTGCACCCACACACTGAGACAATGGAGATGCTCTATCGGGAACTCACCAAGGCCAGCTGACCTGGGTCTGAAAAAGCCTGGGTTAAAACCGGTCTCACTGAACATAGCGGACAATGAGGACTACTGAGACATCAAGAACAATGGCAATGGGTCTTTGATCCTACTGCATGTAGTGGCTTTGTGGGAGCCTAGGCAGTTTGGATGCTCACCTTACGAGACCTGGACGGAGGAGGGTTTTCCTCGGACTTCCCACGGGACGGAGAGCCCTGATTGCTCTTTGGGCTGACGAGGGAGGGGGAATGGATTGGGGGAGGGGGAGGGAAAGGGGAGGCGGAGGTGGGGAAGAGACTGAAATATTTAATAAATAAATAAAGAAAGAAAAAAAAAGAAAGTAAAAAAAAAAAAAAAACAAGTAACTTGCTTGTTTTTGAGACAGGACTCACAGAGCGGAGGCAGATCTGTCAACTCTGAAGTCACTGCATAACCGGATTCCTGATCCTGCTGCCTCCACCTCCCTGGACAGAGATTACAGGCATGTGCCTACCTGAGCAGCTTACATATAACCTTTATGTTTAGAAGTGTAAGCTTAATGTTACCACGGATCTAAACGGGTGGGTACATTTATATACATATAGTGCAGACTAATAAAGAGACGCCCGAAGTTACCTGAATGATGGTGAATCCAGATCTGAGAATAATGTCGCGTATCTCCTCTTCTTTGTCAACAATATCTGGCTTGATAAGAGCTAGGGTTTTTTCTACATATATCTGAGGCAGGGGCATTGACACCTCCATTCTGGCGTTTCCCGGTTTAAGTCACTAATCTCTGACCAGGTATCCACTGCAATGACACGCACTCCCGTCCCAAATTCGACCCGAGGCAATACTTGGTGTTAGGGTTGATTAATTTGTGAAAATGGAAACTGCGTGTCTTCCTACAAGCAGTCTCGAAGAATATGACTTGTACAAAGCCCAAGTGGAACCCTGGCCGCTTCACTGAGGCTGGAGGCTGGATGGAGCCATCAGTGGGTGGGGAAGGCTCTAGCCCGCTGCCCTAGCGAGGGGCCCCCATCCCTCGGGAACTGCTTTGCACAGGCTTAGACTTGACTGCAAGGCAGGGTCCCCAAATCCTTAGGAAATCTCCAGGCTATACCCTCCCCGCTCTCACCTCCGTTCAGGTGTTGTCAAAACCCGTTGCCAAGAAACCTGAAGCTGCCTTTCCAACGGTGGCTGCAGAGGGCCAATCCCAGCAGCGTTTTTCAGGCCGTGAGAATTTTATTGTATGTAATGTGGTGGTAAGAAAACAACTTCGTGTAATCAAGTCTTTCCGTGTTTGCGGTTTCCAGGGATGGACCTCATGTGGCGGGGCTTGTATGCAAGCCTCTTTACCCTCTGAACCGTAGTGCCAACCTTCCTCTAATTGATCTTCATCCTCGAACCTACTTGAAGAATGCTTGATTTATTCACACTTCTTAAATGAGATAAATCAGACACTCCTCTCACCGGCTCCACCCCTCCCAGACACCATGTGAAAGATTAATGTCAAGTTTATTTCTTGACACTACTTTCTCTTTTCTTCATTTTTGTCCTGCATTCCCTCCCTCCCTCCCTCTCTCCCTCCCCTCCTCCTCCTGCTCCTGCTCCTCCTCCTCCTCCTCCTCCTTCTTCTTCTCCCCCCCTCTTTAGGAGGTGATGGTGTTAGTGCTGGGATCAACCCCGGGGCCCATGCTAGACAAGCACTCAACACTGGGCCATCCCCAGCAAATACCTTCTTCGTTTCACCACTTGATGCTGTGCCTTCTATCACAGCTTCTTTAATTATTTGAAACAAGTCTTTGTAAGGTCTGGGGGCACATACCTCTAGTCCCAGCATTCCACTGGAGGGAGAGGCTGGATGCTATAGAGATTTCCAGGAAAGCCTGAGTTTAAATGTTCTGAGACCTGGCTCAAAAACCCAACAAAATCTTTGGCTTGTAAAATATTTATTTATAGAGAAGCAAAAGGTTCAATTAAATCACTTCTAAATCTATGCAACAAAAATATGGGAAATATTTACATCATAAACCTGCATTTCAGTACCCCACCTCCAGCCCTTTAAAATATTACAGCTGCAAGCACCATTGACTGCTCGGTAAGGAAGTAAGGCTTATTATCCTTATTAGGGAAGGTGATGGAGAAGGAGGAAGTAAGTCTTCAGATCTTCTCTGGCCAGGTGTCAGGAGAACTATTCAGACTTGTAGTTGCAGGCTAACAGAGCAGGCTGCCTTCACCCACTGGATTAGCTGGCACTCACTCCGGACTGCTCGAGTCCTTCTGTTTGTCTAACCAAGTACTCAGCACCTACAGGGGCCAGGCCAGACACAAACCAAGAACCTTAAAGCCACATAGGAAATGTGCAATTTCACCTGTTTTTTTTTAAAGATTTATTTATTAAGCATACAATGTACTGCTGGCAAGGAAGGCACCAGGTCTCATTATAGATGGTTGTGAGCCACCATGTGGTTGCTGGGAATTGAACTCAGGACCTCTGGAAGAGCAGCCAGTGCTCTTACCCTCTGAGCCATCTCTCCAGCCCCCTCATCTATTTTTTTTAAAGCACAAAAATAACGCCTTTAATCCTAGCACTCTGGAGGCAGAGGCAGGCGGATCTCTGTGAGTTCGAGACCAGCCTGGTCTACAAGAGCTAGTTCCAGGACAGGCTCCAAAGCCACAGAGAAACCCTGTCTCAAAAAACAAAAACAAACAAGCAAAAGCACAAAAATATTAATTTTAATGATAAAACTGAAAAGGATTCATGTAGTGATATTAAGAATTTGATTGTATTCTAAATAACTTCAATTTTTTGATAACCCATTAATTTAATAATTTCATCTATTTTATAGGCAAAAATCCCCATCTATTTTATCATTAAAGTGTGATGCTTCCCCAAAGAGAAATCCTTACGTCTCCTTGACCTTACTATGCCTATCCCCCCAAAGGCGGCAACTATTCATGTACATTATTTGCTAATGGACATGAGTTACATTACAGCAGCTGTAGCAACCAGGACATGGACAGTGGACCCAGCACTTGACTTGCTTTTAAGTTTTACAACTTGGGCCTTTGAAAGCAGAAGTTCCCATTACCTGCTCAGTCCCTGCTGTCTTGCTGCTGACCTTCCCAGATAAATCTCTTGCCACTGTGCATAAATCTGGACCTTCTAAGACAGGGAAGACCTGGAGTTTACCAACCCTGAGGGTCCTTCAGTCATCTCTGAACACAAGGTCACTCACTCCACATCATCTCTAGTCTCACAGGATTCTTACATCCGATTCCAGAAACTCCATTCCCCGTTCTTATGGCACTGTCTGCCGCGGTACCTGCATCTGCTCCAAGACCTCACGCTGCATCTCCACGGCCATATGGTAGATGTGATGGTCAGAGTCATTGTACATCACAGCATTTTGGAACATCAGCATCAGGTCCCGCTGGAACTCAGCCATGGTGTGAATGCGTCCCTTGGACAGATTCCTCTTCAGGGTTGTTAAGTCCATGGGTCTGCAGGAGCAAGAGGAAATCAGCCCTAATGTGTAAGAGCTAATGAACCGGAAGCGGAGACAGGGGAATTATCATGACTTTGAGGACAGCCTGAGCTACACAGTGAGTTACAAGACAGCAAGAGTAAGACTCTCTCAAAATAGACAGACAGACACAGACAGACAAAAAATGTGGTGTCTGTACCAAGCTCTTTGAGAATTTGTCTTTATTTGTTGTTTTGTTCATGGGGCACAAGCGAGGGTCATCTGGGAAGAGGGACCCTCAACTGAGAAAATGTCTCTGTTAGACTGCTCTGTGGGCATGACTGGAGCATTTTTTTTTTTTTGTAATTAATGATGGACGTGGGAGATCCCAGTCCACTGTGGGTGGTGCCACTCCTGGGAAGATGGCCCTGAGTTCTGTAAGTAAGCTGAGCAAGCCAGGAGGAGCCAGCCAGTAAGAAGCATCCCTCCGTGGCCTCTGCCTCCAAGTTCCTGACTTGAATTCCCACCCTGATTTTTCTGGATGATAGAAAAACCTGGAATATGGAATAAACCCTTTTCTCCCAAGTTGCTTTTGGTCATGGTGTTTATCACAGCAATGGAAAGCAAACTACAAGAGAGGCAATCATAACAATTTTCATAAAATAATAAAACAGTAGCTGCAGATACTGATCCCTTATAAAGGCCAAGCACTATGTTGAGCACATTCTACGGTAAATTTATTTATTTATTTATTTATTTTAATTTTTTGGTTTTTCGAGACAGGGTTTCTCTGTGGCTTTGGAGCCTGTCCTAGAACTAGCTCTGTAGACCAGGCTGGTCTCGAACTCATAGAGATCCGCCTGCCTCTGCCTCCTGAGTGCTGGGATTAAAGGCGTGCGCCACCATCGCCCGGCCATTCTAAGGTAAATTAATCCTCTCAGTAAACAAGTGTGTAGGTATTACTTGTCATCAGCAGCAGCATTTTGGAGGCAGTGGGTATTGAACCCATGGCAGTGGTTTTCAACCTGTGTGTCAAGATGCTTTGGGAGTCGAACAACCCTCTCACAGGGGTTGAATATCAGATATTCTGCATATCAGATATTTACATTATGATTCATAACAGTAAGCCAAATTACAGTTAAGAAGTAGCAACAAAATAATTTTATGGTTGGGGGTCACCACAGCATGAGGAACTTTGTATTAAAGAGTTGCGGCATTAGGAAGGTTGAGAACCACTGACCTAGGTGGAGCCTTTCACATATTAGGTAAGCATCATCCCATTAAGCCTTTATCCCAGCCCTTCTTTTGCCTTTTAGAGACAAGATCTTATGAAACTGCCAGGCAGGCCTTGAACTCGCTGTCTTCCCGCACTGTGTCAGGGAGTGAGAACTGCAGACTTGCGGACACAAGGCCCACTGTTACTACTGTTTTTAATGTATCATTTTATTGGACACAGTGAGATACCTTTCATCCAACATTTGAGAGGCAGAGGCAGAAGGTCTGTCTGCCTTCCCATTGCTTATGCTGGCCTTCAACTGGTGATAATCCTGCCTCACTTTCCAGAGTAAAGATAGGGACATATGCTTTCCATTAGACAGATGAAGAAACTGAGGTCTGAAGAGATTACACGCTGTTCTTTTCTGGCAGTAATCATGGCGGTGCCAAAGAGAAGGAAAAGGAGGCTCCTACTGTGCCAGAAACGCTTAGTTGAAAAAGAGAAGAGATCTCAAGAGTTGGAAGGAAATGTCCCCAGACGCTGCCCCAGAAGACAAAGAGGACTCTTACTGTGGAAGAGCATGCACTACCACAAGGAACCCAGATGTACAGAACCCTTGTTCCTGAGAATCCCAGGCGTCAACGCTGTAGTTTGAATGTGAAATTCTCCTAGTCCACGCATTTGAACAATGGGTCTCATTGTTGAGGGAGCTGCTTGAGGTGTGGAACCTTTACAAGGCAGAGCCCTGCTGGAAAGAAGTGCACACGCTTCCTGTTCACGCTCTCTGCTTCCTGTGTTGCTGCCATCATGTTTTCCCTGACTGTATCTTACTGACACTGTAAGCCAAAATAAGCTCTTCACCTGGTAAGTTTCCTTTCTGTTGGTTGGTTGCTTTTTTGAGACAAGATCTCTCAAAATGGCCCTGGCTTCCTGGAAACCTGTGTAGACCAGGCTGGCCAGAACTCAGAGATCTACTTGCTTCTGTTCCTCTGAGTTTACCATCACACCCAGGTCTAAGTTGATCTTTTGTTTGTTTTGTTTTTTTGAGACAGGGTTTCTCTGTTTAACAGTCCTGGCTGTTCTGAAACTGCTCTGTAGACCAGGCTAGTCTCAAACTCACAGAGATCCACCCACCTCTGCCTCCCAAGTGCTGGGATTGAAGAAGGTGTATGCCACCACCGCCCAGCTAAATTGATTTTTTTTTCCAGAGTATTTTTTATCACAGCAACAGAAAGTAGCTAAGACAGAAACTGGCACCAGGAGTTGGGCAGTTTCTATAAGCCTGACTATAAGGTTCTTAGGTCTTTGAAACTAATTAGGAAATGAAAAAATACTTTGAAATTTGGGCTAGGAAGGCCTTTAAATATGGTAAGAAGAGCTTTATAGGCTCTTCTGGTAGGAGTCTCTAAGACATGCAGAGAAACATGCAGACTGGAGAGGCTTGGTTCATGAAGATTCATTCAGAGATGAGCAGGGATTCTATTGGGAACCGCAATGAAAGCCATTCAGGTTTTATTCCGGCAAGGAATTTGGCTATATTCTGCCAATTCTAGGCACGTGAGAGAGGCTGAATTAAAAAGTCATGGACTAATTTGTTTGGCAGAGGAAATTTCAAGGCAGGAAAACATGAGGCTCTTTATTGCTCACTGCTTTCATCCATGTCTGCAGTGAGAGGAGTAGAAAAGAGAAAACCGTGAAGTCTGGCAAGGAAGGGTGCACAAGATCAGAGCTGTGAACAAGGAGAGTGCAGGTCATAAACACATCTAATTGATAAAGAGATCAATGCCATTAAAGAGAAACCTCTTATCTGCACTGAGATGACAAGGTGTCGCGGAGCTGCAGCAATGACTGAGCTGCCCTTGTGTGAAGCTGTGAAGATGACCCTAGGACCATGACATCTCTACTGAACATAGATGTAGACATGGGATGGAGTTGGCCCAAGAGAGAATCTATGTGTGTTCTATATAACAGCAGAACTTTTCGAGCCCAGATGAACACTACAGCACCAGGTGCTAAACAGAGAGCTGCAGGATTTGGCGTTTGCTCTACTGGATTCCAGGCTGGCTTTGGTCCAAATTTCCCTTGCTATGCCCCATTCGTCCCTTTTAAATTAGGAATGTACATCCTGTGTCATTATAGACTGGAAGAATATGATTCATTTTTTATTTACTGGGGTCACAATTAGGAGAGGGGCTGACAAGATGGCTCAGCAGGTAAATGAACAAACTTGCTGTGCAGGCCTGACACCCCAAGTTCATTCCTGGAGCCCATGGTGGAAGGAGAGAACGGGCTGCTGAAAGTTATGCACCGAACTCCTGTAGCACACATACGAATGTGTGCTACATGCTTACACACATGCACGCTTACACACACACATAATAGAAATAATAATAACATTTTAAAAAAGTTAAAAACTTAAATCTTAAAAAAAAAACAAAACGGGGGGGGGGGGGGGGGGCTGAAGAGATGGCTCAGAGGTTTAAGAGCATTGGCTGCTTTTCCAGAGGTTCTGAGTTCAATTCCCAGCAACCACATGGTGGCTCACAACCATCTCTAATTTGATCTGGTTCCCTCTTCTGGCATGCAGACTGAACACTGTATAAATAATAAACAAATAATTTTTAAAAAAAATTTAAAAACTAGGTGTGGTGGGCTGGAGAGATGGCTCAGTGGTTAAGAGCACTGGCTGCTCTTCCAAAGGTCCTGAGTTCAATTCCCAGCACCCACATGGTGGCTCACAACCATCTGTAATAAGATCTGGAACCGTCCTCTGGCTTGAGGGCATACATGGAGACAGAATGTTGTACACATAATAAATAAATAAAATCTTAAAAAAAAAAAACTAGGTGTGGTACACATACCTTTAATCCTAGCACTCAGGAGGCAATCAGATCTCTAGAGTTCAAGGCCAGCCTAGACTACATAGCAAGTTCCAGGCTGGTTAGAGCCACACAGTAAAACTATGAAACAAACAAACAAATTAGAAAAGAGATGGCCCTGAGCTTTAGATATTTTAGATGGAGATTTTTGCACTTTTGAAATATTGGCACTGTTAAGGACTATGGGGATTTCTGAAGTTGGACTGAATGTATTCAGATGACAGATTTATTAGAAGGATAAACTAAGTTAGCCCCATGAACTTATGGGAACAGGAACTGAATGGTGGCACTGCTTGGAAAATTTATGGAACTTTTTTTTCTTTTTTTTTTTTTTTTTTTGAGACAAGGTCTCTCTGTGTAGATCTGGCTGCCCTGGAACTCACTCTGTAAACCAAGTTGTCCTCGAACTAACCGAGATCTGCCTGCCTTTGCTGTCCAAGTGCTGGGATTAAAGGTGTGCGCCACCACCATTATTCTAAAAGTTTGGAACAATGAACCCCACTGGAGGAAGTGGGTCACTGGGGTAGGCTTTGGGGCTTTACAACCTGTGCTATTACCTGTCCCCTCTCTGTTTCTTTTGTTATGTTTTGTTTTTTTCAAGACGGGGTTTCTCTGTAGCTTTCGAGCCTGTCCTGGAACTCACTCTGTAGACCAGGGTGACCTTAAATTTACAGTGCCTCCGCCTCGCGCCTCCCAAGTGCTGGGATTAAAGGCATGCGCCACCACCTCCCAGCTCTCTCTCTGCTTCTTAAGTATAGATACAATATGAGCAACCAGCTTTTTGTTTCTACGATCACACCTTCTTTGCCTGTCTTCCATTTCACAATGGGCTATAAACATCTGAAACCGAAAGCAGAAACAAGCCCTTTATCTTTTAAGTTGCTTTCGATATTATCCAGGGTATTTTATCACAGCAATGGAAAGGTAACTAAAAGGGCCAGAAAAATGGCTTAGTGTGTGGAAGGGTTTGCCATCAGAGCTGATGGCCTGAGTTCAATGTCCAGGACCCACACTGAGATAAATGGGAAACAAAATTTAAAACAAAAGAAATAACAGTAATAGCAGCTGTACTGCAGTACTCAGGAGGTAGAGGAGGGAGACTTGAGAGTTCAAGATCATCTGCAGCTAAGTTTGAGACCGTCATGGGGTACATGAGATTGTCTCAAAAACCTGTGGTCTCAGCTAAGAGAGAAGCAGAAATTGGAAGATCACTTGAACCCACAAGTTAAAAACCAATCTAGGTATTGTTGGGGCAGGGAACAGAAAGCCAAGCTGGTTTATATTGGCTGTGGGACATATCTTGAGTTTGAGTACTGGAAATAAGATAGTCTAATAGATGGGAAACAGAGAATGGAAAGACAGATACAAAAGCAACTGAGGGCCTGGTGTAGTGTCGCAGGCCTGTAATCCTAGCACTTCAGAGGTGGAAGCACTGCAACCCACAGAACAAAACGAACAAAAAGAAAACAATGAGTCAGACTAGGAATGTCACACAGCTGGTAGAGGCTTGCCCAGCATGCTCTAAGCCCCGGGTTTAATCTTCAGCACCACAAAAAATGGGCATGGCAGTGCATACCTGTAACTCCAGAATTTGGGAATTGGAGTCAGGAGGATAAGAAATAAGAAGTTCAAGGCCATCCTCAGCTATCTAGCCAGTTTAAAGTTAGCCTGGGCTGTGTGAGAGCTGTCTCAAACAATAACAAAGCAACCAGCCACGCTCTTGGCCCCTTTCCTACTGACCTTTTCACCACATCCTTGTATCCCGGGGCCTGCTTTTCTGACACAGGCTTCAGAAATGGACTGCTGAACCTGTTAAGATATAAACCCAAAGAGGATAAAGAAACCCTGGGGAATCACTCCAAAGGAGAATGATGGGCTAACGACAAGAATACTTAGAACTACAGAGTAAATGAGGTCATAGCACTAAGGAAGCTGGGACAGGAGGGTCACCAAGAGCTGAAGGCCTGTCTCAACTACTTATGGAGTTCTAGTACCAGGCCAGCTAGGCTACAAAGCAAAAACAAACAGCATATTATATATACTTTTTGAGACAGGGTTTCTCTGTGTAGCTTTGGAGCCTGTCCTGGAACTCACTCTATAGACCAGGCTGGCCTCGAACTCACAGAGATCCGCCTGCCTCTGTCTCCCAAGTGCTGCGATTAAAGGTGTGCACCACCACTGCCCAGGAGCATATTACTTCTTGTTGACTTCCCTAAGCAGCAAGAATGTGGGGAGGGGGACCCAACCTGTAAAATATTTTAACTATTATCATAATCTCTTTTAGTTAAAGGCTCAAATTTTGCTCAAGGTTTCCAAGACCCTGATTTTTTTCTTTCCCTTTTAAAAGTATTTATTTTCATTTTATGTGGATGAATGTTTTGCCTCCACGTATATATGTGCATCACATGTGTGCAGTGCCCACAGATCCAGGAAAGGGCACCTGAAGCCTGGAACTTGAGTTAGAGATGGCTGTGAGCCACTATGTGGGTGCTGGGAACCGAACCCTTGTCCTCTGCAAAGGCAGCACGTGTTCTTACTTGTTGAGCTATCTCTCCAACCTTTTGTTTGTTTTGAGGCAGGGTGTCACATAGCTCAGGCTAGCCTCAAACTTGCTATACCGCTAAGAATGAATGTATATTTCTGCTTCTCCTGCCTTGATGGGTATGTACCACCAGACTTGTCAGGCATATGCACACTAGAACTTCATGTATGCATTCTACCTAGGAAGCCTTACCCACAGCTCTGAGGACCTGTTACTGTGGAAAGGAAGATCCACCATATGGGAAGGAGGCACATATATTTGAAGTGCATGGTATTGGGAATGAATTCCTAAGGGCAATTCAAATAGTACAGCATGACTCCTTAGAGACTAATAAAACAGATATAGGTCTCACCCATGGCTTCGTTCTTAGTTTGGGGGACTCTTCGTTTTGTTTTGTAGCTCAGGCCTATCTCAAGCTAGGGTGCTCTTCAACTTGTGATCACCTTGCTTCCATCTCCTTAAGCTGGGATGACAGGCATGTTAGGTCTTGGCCAGTGTTTACTATGTTCAGATGAGACCTAGGATGTCACGTGTGCTGGGCAGGCACATCAGCAGCTGAAGTCACAGACCTGCACCCCCACTCCAACCATGACTTGCAGGATGAACATATCCCCTTCCGTGTGCATATCCAAGCATGTCCTTTGGTTTTGGAGATAATCTCATATTGGAAACCTACCTGTGACTGGCAATCATCTTCCAGACTTGCAAAAGAGTCTTCTTAAATAGGAAATGATCCTGAATAGGGTCACCTTGGCTTAGGTCACTCCTACAGGATACATGACAGAAAAGAGACAGTCGCTTCATAAGTAGTCCTGTGTCTCACTAGGTGGATAACGAGGCTTTCCCAAGGTATAGCGCTCCTAATTAAACATCTGAAGGGCTATAATAGCATAGTCATGACAATGTACTTAATAGTAAAAATATAGTAGACTATATTTTTTAACATCCTTTCTTTTATGTGTCTCTGTGTGTGCCTGTGTGAGTTTGTGTGCATCAAGAATGAACTGGTTGGGCTGGAGAGATGGCTCAGAGGTTAAGAGCATTGCCTGCTCTTCCAAAGGTCTTGAGTTCAATTCCCAGCAACCACATGGTGGCTCATGACCATCTGTAATGCCCTCTTCTGGCCTGCAGGCATACACACAGACAGAATATTGTATACATAATAAATAAATATTAAAAAAAAAAGAATGAACTGGTGCCTGTAGAGGCCAGAGGGCATAGTGTGCCCTTGGTACTGGAATTACAGGTGGTTGTGAGTTGCCTAATATGGGCACTGGGAATTGAACCCAGGTCCTCTACAAAAGCAGTAAGGGCTCTTAACTGCTGCATCATCTCTCTCCAGCACAATGAACTGTGTCACTACTGCCCCATGAAGTGGTTACCTTTGTCTCGCGTTCTCCTTTTTTCTCTTGCGATAGGGTTTTGTGTAGACCAGCTGGCTTTGAACTAGCTATGCAACCCAAGATGAACACCTGATTCTCCTTCCTTATTCACATCCCAGAACACTTGAATAGGCCTGTGCTACCATGCTGGGTAAATGGGCTGTCTTATAAAGTCTACTGCAAATCTAAAACTGCTTGTGCCTTTTTTCCCTTTTCCCCCCTTTCCCCCCACGCTGATGTTTGGAGACTATTCTGAAAATCTATGTTTAGCTCAAGACGGCTTTAAACTGTTAACCTTCAGCTTCCCAAATGCTGGGATTACAGGTGCTTGCCTGGCTCACTTGAGCCTTGTCTACTCCTGCTGGTTGGCACTTGTGATTCTACAGAACTGTGCTATGAAATAGTTTGAAGTGGCTTGATGGTGCACACCTATAACCCAGTACTTTGAAAGCAGAAGAAGGTAGAGGTTCAAGGCTACATAATGAGTTGGAGGCCAATCTGGGCTACATAGGACTCCACTTCAAAAAAAAAAAAAAAGTTTTTGTTCAGTGTTCTTTCCTAAGTACCTATAACCACAGGAAACATAGTAGATA
>NW_026067904.1:1437236-1463239 GCF_014885135.2 Alexandromys fortis | reverse complement strand
AAAAAAAAAAAAAAAAAAAAAAAAAAAAAAAAAAAAAAAAAAGAGAGAGAGAGAGAGAGAGAGAGAAAGAAAGGAAGGAAGGAAGAAAAGCTTTCTGTCTGCAAAGTATGTTATGTTACATGTTCTACATCACACACTGTATTTATCCCTCAACATTCTCTCAGTTAGACACAGTGGCACATCTGCAGATCTAGCACTTGGGAGACAGAAACTGGAAGATCAAAAGTTCATCATCCTTGACTACAGAGCAAACTCAAGACCAGCCTGGGCTACATGAGAGCCTGTCACATAAAAAAAATGATTTTCATATTCTTATTTTGCATCGTGTACTAGAGGGTATAAATCTATGTGAAACTACACTCCTATCTGTTCAATTTTATTTTTTTTTAATATTTATTTATTATGTATACAATATTTTGTCTGTGTGTATGTCTGTAGGCCAGAAGAGGGCACCAGACCTCATTACAGATGGTTGTGAGCCACCATGTGGTTGCCAGGAATTGAACTCAGGACCTTTGGAAGAGCAGGCAATGCTCTTAACCACTGAGCCATCTCTCAAGCCCCCTATCTGTTCAATTTTAATACCTCCTCATAACTATTTATTTTCATTATGTAATATTTTACCTAGATCTAGAGTCAATTTTTAGATTATTTTATTTTTACTTGATGTGCATAAATATTTTGACTGTATGTACGTATGTGTACTATGTGTGTACCTGGTAGCCATGGAGGAGGTCAGAAGAGGTCATTGGGTGCCCTGAAACTGGAGTTACATCATGTGGGTATTGGGAACCGAACCCTAGTCCTCTACAAGAGCAGCTAGTATTTCTAACTGCTGGTCCATTTCTCCAGGCACTTTAAATTAATTTATTTACTTATTCATTGAGATATGGTCTCACTATGTATCCCTGGCTGGCTCATAACTTGCTGTGTAGACCAGGCTGGCCTTGAACTCACAGAGATCCACCTGTCTTGGTATCCCGTTGCTGGGATTAAAGGCATATGCCGCCATACCTGGCCTCACCTGGATCTAAATCACATACCATCATATAATTTTACTATGATCTTTATTCAACTTATCCTTAGATGCTATTATTTTACAGAACCTTATCCAAGCAAGACATTTAAAGCACAAAACAAATTTCTTTTCTTTTTTCCTATTTTATTTATTTTTTAAGAATTTATTTTTGTTTTGTAATTCTGTGTGTTTCTGTGTACATGAGTGCAGTGCTGGAGGAGGCCAGAAGAGAGTATCAGATTCCCTGGAGCTGAGTTACAGATGGTTGTGAGCCTCCGGATATGGGTGCTGGGAAACAAACTTGGGTCTTCTGCAAGAGTAGCAAGTGTTCTTAACTGCTGAGCCATCTCTCCAGCCATTCCTATTTTATTTAATGTTTTTATTAGCATATATTAATTATACATAATAATGGATTTCATTACATTTTTATACATGCACATTAATATATTTAGATCATATTCACCACCACCCCCTTACCATCTCTTGTCCCATTAGTCCCTTTCCTTCTCCCAGTTAGCCTCTCTTCTCCTTCCGTCTCTGTGTGTGTCCCAGTGAGTGTCACTAGGTTTGTTACGGGAGGCTGGTTTGTAATAGCATCTGTGCCTTAAGTTTCTGATCACTCAGACTAAACAACAGCTCCTCTGCACTAGGTTGTAGAACTTCATTTCTGCATCCTCACAGTAAGTAGTTAATGTATGCACTATATGTACTGTGGTAGGTTTTGTAACCTCATAATTAACCAACTATGCATATTTTAAGAATCTCTGTCTTACATTTATTTTACCTCTATAGAGACAAATACCAAGTAACATAAATGAGAGCAAAAGCAAGGGAGTGGGTGTACAGTGTAGTAGACCAGACCCCAGGTCTGTTTGTCGTGTCCCTATCAATCCAGACTACAGACTGAGATAGAGAAGAAGAGCCTAGTGAACACCGGTTCTGTCTGATCTTGTTTTCCAGTGCTAAAACACAAGGCCTTGAGTATACTGGCAGAGTTCTATCAGTGCACTCTGCCTTTGGGATCTACCTCTACCTTCCCCGCACCCCAGGGACTGTTGTTGTTGTTGTTTGATAGAGAGCTTCACTTTATAGACAGACTGGAAGTTATTAGGTCAACCAGGGAACTCATGAGTTCTGGGATTATAGATGTGAGGCACCAAGCTCAGTTTTTTAAATGGGTTTTTAAACTTGTGCTTTAACATAAGAATTCAGCTTTCTATCCCCACTTAAGATAACTGGCCAAGCCTATAATCTCACTTAGGCAGAGACAGTAGGATCAGAAGCTTAAGATCACTCTCAGCTACAGACAGAGTTCTAGGTCAGTCTGGGTTACATGAAACTCTGGTTCAACAACCAAATAAACAAAAAAATATATTTGATCAAGCAGACACCATCACCAATATTCTATTGCTTTCTTTTCTTTCTCTTGTCTCCTCTCTCCCTTTCACCTTTCTTTTTTCCCCCTAAGCTACAGAAGATATACGCAATTTTCTCTGAATTTAAACATCCCATTTTGAAATGAAGTTCCTTGAAGATTCAGGAAGTTGTCAGACATGTTGGCATAGGCCTCTAATCCCAGCACTTGGGAGGCAAAGAAAGGTGGATCTCTGTGAGTTTCAGCCTGGTCTACATACCATGTTCTAGGACAGCCAGGTTTGATTCCTTATCTCAAAACAAGACAGAACAAATACAAGACTCAGGAAGTTCTAAAAGGACTTCCTTTTCAACTCATTAGGGGGCTCATTAAGATCAGGAAGCAAACAACTGGCAAGTCTCAGGAAGTCCCTGAAACTGAGAAGATTCACAAGCTCCTTCTCACCAAAGTTATATAAATAGTAAGGACTTCTAAGGAGACTCTCCCATCTACTGATCTGCCTACAAGTTATACAGAGAGATTTAAGGTTTCAGTTTTCATGAGATGTTACCCATGATGGGGTGGGCTTTCAGTGCTCCCTTTCAGACATCTCATTCTCCAATAAGTAACCTCTCACCTATGTTCCTGTAAATTCTCCTAATAAACTCATTAATTCACTAAGTTGGACTCTGGTGATATCATTCCTTTGGTCTCTGATTGTTCCCTGTTGATGTATAAGCAGATGTTTGTTTGAATTTCCCCAGTAGTAATGTCACACAAAAACAGGTTCATCAGCCTCCTAGAGTGCTAAGGTTAGCCTGCCTGTACCAACAAAGCTCACTACTTTTTGCTTTCCAAAAAATAGTCTGAGGAGAACATGGTGAATATACCTGTAATCATAGCACTCAGGAGTCAGAGGCACGGGCCAACAAGAGCTGCCTAGTAAGATCATATTTCAAAATAAATATATGTGTAAAATATGGTCTTTAGTCCCTCAATTATCTATAAAAATAAGACAATTATATTAACAATTTCCCAAGATACATGCAAGATAAAGGGAGCACATAAACTTTCATCTTAAAGAGCTGGTCATGATGACTTAGATTTATAATCCTAGCACTTGGAAGGTAGAAATAGGAGGACCAAGGTATCCTCAACTACATAGCTAATTTGAAGCTAGCCTGGGCTACATGAGACCCTGTCTTGGGGGAAAAATAATAATTTTTAAAAATAGGTTTCTACAAAATTAATTTTGAGACATGGTTTTGCTCTGTAGCTCTGGCTGTCCTGGAACTCTCTAAGTAGACCATGCTGACCTTGAACTTGCAGCAAACTTCCTACCTCAGCCTCCTTAGCTCTGAGAGCACAGGCATGTACTCCTGGCCCTACCTTGGCCTCCCTAGTGCTGAGAGCACAGGCATGTACTCCTGGCCCAGTTCCAGTAGTTTTTATTTTTTTATTTTTTTTTTGCTTTTTCGAGACAGGGTTTCTCTGTGGTTTTGGAGCCTGTCCTGGAACTAGCTCTTGTAGATCAGGCTAGTCTCGAACTCACAGAGATCCGCCTGCCTCTGCCTCCCAAGTGCTGGGATTAAAGGCGTGCGCTACCACCACCCGGCCCAGTAGTTTTTAAAAAGGTATATTTTGTATAATAGTAGATCACTTAGCACCATGTCTTACGTAAATTAAAGCAGCAATCATTGAGAAGGTTTATTTATGATTGATACCCTTTTCCCTTCTTTTTCACAGTGCTGGTTATTGGACCTAGGGCTTTTCGTCTACATATGGGCTACATCCTCATCCACCAAGGCTCTCTTAATATCAGCAAAACAGGTTGTTGGTTGTTTTTAAGATTTATTTAATTTTATGTGCATTAGCGTTTTGCTTGCACCATCTATATATTAGCACTGTATTTTTCACCCGTAACACCTTTCAAAACTTATAAAAATAATTCATTTCATAGTAACAAATTCAAGTAACTATAAAGAGAAGTAAGTAAAAGCGTGAATCCTAACAACCTTGGACGAAGATCTATGCTCAGAGTCCCAGCAGTGCTGGGGATCACCTTTGGTGCCTTGTGTGTGACACAGGCACTCTAGCATGCAGCCACACCCCAGCGCTGTACTTACAGTTGCGAGGAGTTGGGGCAGTTGTAAAGGATGTCCACCAGGGGAGTGTCCTGAGCACTCGTGCCGTCATCATAGTCACCTGACCGGGGCTGCTCGTCCATGTCCGAAGTATCCCCTTCACCCTGATCCTCCTCTTTTGAGTCCTGCTGAGCCTCCCCCTGGGAAACCCAAGAAGCACAGGAAACTTTAGAGATTGACTATCTGCATGATAACTTTACTTATACAGAATAAGTGAAGGCAGACCGTAAGGTGAGAAGAGGTCAGTTCTACACAGTTACCAGAAAAATCAGAAAGGGATGACTTTGTTAGACAGATCACTGAAGTTTTCAGTGATAATCTGAACAATTTTTAAATGCCCCAAAATGAAAATGTGAATTTAATTCTAAATCTGATGTTGACCTCTGTAGGGAAACATACAAACAAGCCAAACAACAACAAAAACAACCAAAAAAAAAACCTAACCTTTTACTGTATCACCTGTGGTCTTAAAGCTAGCTATTATAGCCAGCCAGATAATATTAACAAGGAGACTCCAAACTGACTGATTCTCTTAAAGCTAAAACAAACATTAGGATAAACATTGGCAAGTTCAGGAACACTGGTAAAGCTAATTAAGAGGGTTCAGAGCGGGGTGTGAAACAGTACACTGGGGATGTTAGCTCAGTAGAGTTTGACTAGCATGCTTCAAACTCTGGGTTCTATCCAGGAAAGAAAGAAATCAAAATAGGCCTCAGACAGCTATAGTCAATTCCTGTGGATGGACACCTCCCTGAGGAGTACAAGCAGGGTACTTCCCCCACTAAACTTTCCAACCATAGGTAGTCCCACTACCTATGTATCTAGTTGTTACTAAATTACGGGGAAAGACATCTGAGAAACCCCTGCCTATTCCAGACAAGAGATCGCCCCTACCGCCCCTACCGCCCCAGCATGGGCTATGAGGTTAAAATGGGAGATGAAGACTTCTAAGGCCAGAAACTAGTGGCAGCTGGTTGTTGCCACTTTCATTCTGAAAGGTGTATTTCCTGCTGCTGCTCTCCTTTCTGCTGAAAACAACCCTCTGACTCTGTTCTGCCTGTGTTTGGGGGACATGCCCTCTGACTCTGTTCTGCCTGTGTTTGGGGGACATGCTCTCTGAGGACATAAGAACAGAGACAGCTGTGGCTGGGATCAAGCAGGAGGAGGAAACTTCCATACATAATCTGCAACAATTTTTGTTTGTTTTGGTTTTTCGAAGACAGGGTTTCTCTGTGTATCGCTGGCTGTTCTGAAATTTGGTGTGTAAACCAGGCTGGCCTCAAACTCAGAGATCCATCTGCCTCTGCCTTCTGAGTGCTGAGATTAAAGTGTGCACCACCACCACCTGGCAAGAACTACTTGTTATGAGCCACGCATTATGCTTGACATGAGTTGACTTTTTATTTCACTGTTTTAGTTTTTGTTTATTTGTACACACATGTGCACACACACATGAACATACGTGAAGATCAAAGGACAACTTTCAGCAATCTGTTTTCCCATTCCAGCATGTCTGTTCTAGGGACTGAATTTGGGTCTTCAGTCTTGGTAGTGGATACCTTTAGCTGCTACACCATCTTTTTCCTATTGACCTACTTATTGGTTTTTAGCTGTGGGACCCTCACCCCTTGTTCTCAAAGGGACAAGAAGGAATTTCCTAGCAGAATGTTTTAAGATTAAAAACACAGACTGGCCTCACATTCCCAGAAAGACAGCACTTTCCTTCCCCCCTCCCATTCCAAACACAAGGACACTCAGCTCAGCCCAGCCAGCCACCTGGTACAGGCTGATAAAGATGGCCTGAGTCAGGAACAGGGTGGCCTTGCTCTAAGAACAAAAAACTAGCTGACACAGCAGGATGGGACAGAGCAAAAGTCCTTGCACCCGTGCCAAAGCAGTTTCAAAAGGCCTCTTTGTAGTTACACCTTTAAAAGACTACCCCACAGAAAAGCTAGAACTCCTCTACCTCACTGCAACTAGGGCTGGAGATGAGTTCCAAGCTAGTTTGTGTTATGGTAAATAACCTTGCGTATTAAAGCCTGGGCCTCTCTGGGGGTCATGCTCTGGGCACAGCAGAGCCAGGTCTTACTATGTTGCCCAGGCAGATCTCAACCCCCAAGGTCACATGATCCTTTCACCTCAGACTCCCCAGTAACTGGAACTACAGGTGTGTATCACTAGACTCCACTGAACTGTCTCCTTTGTTTGCAACCCAATCTTATTTGCCTCAAGCTGGACTTAGATGCAGCTGAGGATAACCTCAAAACTCTTATCCTCCCGCAGCCACCTCTGGACAGCTGGGGTTACAAGTGTGTATCATTTACACCCTGATGATTTGGATTAGGGGTCAAACCCAAGGCTTTATGCATGCTAAGGAAGCATTCTACCAATTTAGCTCGCCCCTAGCCCTGTTTTGGGTTTTAAAACAGGATGTCTTATAGCCCATGCTGGTTTGAAATTCATGGTATAGCCAAGGGTGGCCTTGAACTTCTGGTCCTCCTGCCTTAGCCTTCCAAGTGCTGGGATTACAGGGATGTGCTACAATGTCTGGCTGCATTCTTGCAATTAAATAAATCTTACACACACACAAAAAAAATCTTTAAAGCAGAACACTAATCTGTTGGGAGCAGAGAAAACAGGGGTTCTAAATATCCAGTAACACACTTAAGATCACATGGCTAAAACTGGTGCTGAAGTTAGACTTTGAACCCAAGAAGTTTAACTAACTCTGTGGAGTCCAGCTGTGTTGTAGCCACTCTGCTCCGCCTCCCTGTGTAACCAGGTGATTTAAGTTGTTTACCTCTTCACTCTCTGTGGGCAGCCCCTCTAGGGTATAATATCTGTGGGGGCTGGAGCTGCCTTTGGCTTTCCATATTCTCTCAGTAGCTTCTTTTCAGCCACTAAATCTAGCTTGGCTACAAGCTCTTCAGTCTGTCTGCAGGGCTCCTTTTTCACTTTGGTAGTTTCCATCTCCCTTCTCTCCTGTTGCCTGGTACCAACCAGATGAAGGACAACAGTTTCCCCTTGAGTCTCTGCTGCTAATGCACAATGGCTCCATTAAATAAGCTACCTGCAATCAAAGTTTATTATTAGATGCATAGGAACAGCAATGGGAACCAGCATCAGTGATGCCACATGCTCACACTGTCAGTAGGACTAAGTCTAGGATGGCAAATAGATTTAACCCATTTAATCATTCAATTATTAAATTTTATCAAAGGTAGTGGGTCATAGTGAACATGTAGACATAATTCTTAGCTCTTTAAGATTATGGTATAATTTTTGATCTCAAGTGTCAATTGTGATTAATTGGGAACAGCTGTCTAGAAAACTTAAACTCTTTTATAGACGTGGCAACATTTGAACTAGATACTTGCTGAACTTGATGTACATTCTCTTGAACATGTTCCTTTGTAGTTGTAGAATAAATGTAAATTCACTGTTCCAGTATGTTGGTCCTCAGCCCTTAACCAAGGTAATGACACTTGGACAACAAGGATACTCATGATAAGACAACACTGCATATAAAAATTCTACTTCCTGGGCTGGAGAGATGGCTCAGTGGTTAAGAGCACTGGCTGCTCTTCCAGAGAACTCGAATTCAATTTCCAGCACCCACATGGCAGCTCACGACTGTCTGAAACTCCAGTTCCAGTGGATCTGATACCTTCACACCAATGTACATAAAATAAAATTAAATAAATTGCTAAAAAAATTCTACTTCTGAGCTGGAGAGATAGCTCAGAGGTTAAGAGAACTGATTGCTCTTCCTGAGGTCCTGAGTTCAATTCCCAGCAGTCACATGGTGGCTCACAACCATCTGTAAGAGATCTGGTGCCCTCTTCTGGCGAGTAGGCATACATGAAGATAGAACACTATACATAATAAAAATCTTTAAAAAAAAATTCTACTTCCTAAGACCCAGGGGCTTAAAGACTGTGGATTTAGGACATTCAAAGGCAAACTATATATTTGGCCCATATTCTATATCAGCACCAGGTGCTGGGGGCATAATAACCAGCCACTGCCACAGTGGTACTTGTTTTTGTTTTTATTTTTTAAAGATTTATTTTTATTTGCTGGGCATGGTGGTGCATGCCTTAGTCCCAGCACTCAGGAGACAGAAGCAGGTAGATCTGTTTCAGGCTAACCTGGTCTACATAGTGAGTTCCAGGACAGCCAAAGTTACATAGTGAGACCCTGTCTTAAAGAAACATACATACATACAAAAATTAAATTTTATGTGAGTGTGTTTGTTTGTTTCTGAATATATGACACATGCATGTGTGTGTCCTCAGAGGCCAGAAGAGGGTATTGGATCCCCTGCAACTGGAGTTACAAGCATTTGTGAGCTGCCTGATGTGGGTGCTGGGACCCAAACTTCAGTCCTCTGCAGGAGCCCACTGAGCCACCTCTTTAGTCCCAAGCCTTCGTTCCAGTAAACAAGACTAACAGCATTCTGGTAAGAAGCTGGGTGGGCCAGGGCGGCGGCCTTGCAAATGTCAGCCCTTGGAAAGCTGAAGCTGAAGCTGAAGCCGGGTTTCTGGGCTAAGCAGCCAGATCTGATCTCAAAATGAGAAAAAAGAGAAGGTGGAAGGAAGGGAAGGGGAAAAGAAAAGACAGTGAAAGGGGAAAGGAAGAAGAAAAGGGGTGAAGTGTGATCTTTCCAGCTGTGGAAATAATAGCTTCACCATTACCTCAGAGAGGAAGTGGAGGAGGTTCTGGCTGTTGCCTTGCTCTCCCTCCTCCTGAGGTTCTTCACTCTCGACATCTTCCACAAGGAACTCACTAGATTCTCTCTCTGGGATGCTTTCCTCTAGTTCTTCAGCCTCTGCATCTGAATTCTCAGTTTCCCTCCCATTGCTCATATTAAGATCCAGACTGGAGTTCCAGGAGCTGAAGGCAGACCTGTACTCGTTGCTCAGTTCAGAGTTCTCGGGGCCATTACGACCAGAGTTCATCCAGATCCACTTGCATCGCACCTGCAAACACACAGAAAAGATGCATTAACTCAAATAAAAACAAGACAAATTAATTCAAACCAACACTCCCAGTACACTGCTATGTTCCAAGTTCATAGAAAGGGTCTTGAAATTTCTTTCATTAGGAGGCACAAGAGCCAGCTAAACAAAGACATTAGATGAAAATTTATCTTTTGGATAAAAAAATAGCTTGTTTATATTACCCCATTTTCAAACTTGGATTTCATACTGGACAAAAATGGGGTGAATTGGAGCATACCTGGCTTACAGACTTGCTTTATCACCAGATATCCATGGCCTCAGCAAGGCAATACACTTGAGGATTAGCTTTTCCTCAGTACATACAACTTTTAATCTATTATTAATTTATTAATCATTAGTCTCAAAACACTTGTGGTTCCTTTGGCATCCTTCTGGTCACATCTGACTGTCAGAATAAAAACAGAAGCACTTATTCATTCATTCATTTGGAAATTTTATTATTTTTACATGGTGTGTGTGTAAATGCCGTGTGTGTGTGTGTGTGTGTGTGTGTGTGTGTGTGTGTGTGTGCGTGTGTGTAGGTGTCAATGGGCTGGTAGAGGGAGGGATTGGACCCCTTGGATTAGAAGTGGTGGCAAGCCACCTGATGTAGGTGCTCTGACTCGAACTCAGGTCCTCTGGAAGAGCAGCACTGTCTTTTGCAGTTTTTCTTTCTTCTAAAGACAGGTTGGCACGTAGACTGGCTTCACACTCAGTAGGCAGCCGAGAAGGACCTGGTTTATGTGCTGGCAAAACGGAATCCAGGGTTTCAAGCACACTAGGAAAGCTGCTACAGCCCCAGCATCTAGCCACAGCTTTCAATAGATTCTTGAGCTTGATCTTCTGCTTTGTCATTAAATTCAAGTTTCAACTTTTTTCTCTGTTCAAGTTGCTCCCTTGATTTTTAAAAAGTATTTAAAATTACCATTTATGTATATATGCCAGTGTTAAGTACTGGCACCTTAGTTGCTGGAGTTAACAGTTGTGAGCTGCCTGATGTGCTAGGACCTAAACTCACTTTCTCTGCAAGAGCACCATCCCCTGCCTTTTGTGTGTCTTGCTATATATATCCTCAAACTCAAAATTCTACTTAAGTTTCCTGAGTGTTGGCTGGAATTACAAAGCTGCATCACCGTGCCTAATCGCTACCGTTGAGGCAGGAGTGCCTTTTGTCTCATCTGTACTTCACTCCTAAACAGCATGAGTCCTAACTACGCCTCCTTAGTTTTGCCCCCAATAGTTACTATCTTGGTAAACTCATGCATCAGCTTTTCTACCAACCGAAAATTATCTTTAGAATACTTTATTCACAAACTTTCCCTACTTAAAAACTTTTAAAATTTTTATTTATTGAGGCTGGGTCTCTCCATGCAGCCCTGGCTGGCTTGGCACTCACTCTGTAGACTAGGCTCGCTTGTGACTCAAGAGGTCCACCTGCCTCTGCCTCTGGAGTGCTAAGATTAAAGACATGCACCACCATGCCCAGCAGTTTTCCAGCTTCTAGTGCCTTGGTGTGTGTAAGGCATGCCTGTCTGCGGACTGCTTTGAGACTTATTTCATGTTCTAACTCCTGGATGGACACAACTCTATTTCATCTCAAAGACTAACTTTTCCCTTAGCTTAGCAAACTTTACATTTCTGAACAGGGTCTTGTTATATAACGGGTGAACTGAACTTTGCTATGTAGCCAATTATTAGTTTGAACTGATGCTCCTTTGTCTACCTTCTAGTGCCAGGAATAGGCTTGGGTCACAACGGTACATGAAGGACTAGGACTCAAAGTAAACTCTAAACCACATCCCAAACCCTCAAATTTACAAACAGTTCTATTTTAGGCAGTAAGACTTGTGACTTCTAGGCACATTTTTTTTTTTTTTTTAATGACAGGGTCTCAACTAGGTAGCCCTGGCTAGCCTGGAACTCACTATGTAGACCAGGCTGGCCTTGAACTCACAAGAGATCCACCTGCCTCTGCCTCATAAATGCTGGGATTAGAGGCGTGCACCACTACACCTAGCTTTAGGCATATTCTTCTTAAAACTTTTTCCTCGAAGAAGAATAAAGAATTAAGGCATGATCTACTAGTAATTTTATTTTTAAAAAGGTTCATACTAGTTCATTTTACTGACGAATATTTTTATTTAGAAACAGAAGTTAGGATAGATAAAACTAAGGTCACAAGGTTTTTAATACATTTTTAAAAATTTTAATTACACTTGTGTGTGCACAGACACGTATACATATGAGAACGCACACTCCATTGTGTGGGACAGCACAACTTGTAGAAGTCAGGTCTTTCCTCCCACCATGTGGGTTGCAGGGATAGCAGATACCTGAACCCACTGAGACACCATGCAGGCCCCACCAATGTAGTTTTGAGACAAGAGCTCCTTCTGCAGTTCAGTCTGGCCGCAAACTATCAGCTATCCTCCTGCCCCAGTTCCCAAGTGCTAGGGTTACTGGTTTTCAAGTGATTTCTTTCCCCCAGTACTGGAGATTGCCAAGAACTAGTTGAGCTGTACCACACTATACTACCAAAATACACGCCTGGCCCTCAACTTCCTCTTAGAAACTAACCTTTACATACACAGTAAGTTTCTGTTGTTGTCGCTTCAGCAGTTCTAGCCCAGTGTGGTACACACACCTGTAATCCAAACTACTGGGGAAATTAAAATTGGAGGATTTTTTAGCTCTAGGCTAGCCTTGTCAAAATACAGAGACTCTACCTCAAAAGACAAAAGAATATTGTGCATGAGTTCTACCTACAGAAATACCAATAGTGTGGACGGTGGTGGTGCACATCTTTAATCCCAGCACTTGGGAGACAGAGGCAGGCAGATCTCTGTGAGTTTAAGGCCAGCCTGGTCTACAAGAGCTAGTTCCAGGACAGGCTCCCAAAAAAATTACAGAGAAACCCTGTCTTGAAAAACAAAAACAAAAGAAAACAACAACATTAGCAAAGAAAGTCCTGGCTTGAAACATTCCTGCCCTATTCTGCTGCCTTTGTCCATGCTAAATCCCTAAGGAATTGTATGAACTAGATCCTGATAATCTTTACATTTTCCAAACATTCAAGAAAAGTCCAATAAAATAGCCGTTATTAATTCTTTTAAAAACACTAATTGCGAGTTTTAGTCTTGGCTACTCAGCTGCCGCAAACTGCTTATAAACCCACTCCTCAGCTCTAACAATCCATCCCTCATGATTAGTTACCGTGGTGAAGAAAACACATTTTAAACACAAAGGACACACCAAAGGCCAGAGTTTTCCTTCTGTTTGTTATATACACACACTTCACAGGTTTATTCTTTAAAAAAGTCTGTACACTTCACAAGACAGTACAAATTAGCTACATACAATCTGCTAGCTACACAGTAGGGCATTAACACAGCCCATGATTTTTGCCCTAAAACGGGCAATTGTGCTACTCCAACTCTCTGAAAAGAGATTTTCTCAACTCATGTCATTTGGCCCAGGCACCTTCTCTTCTGGACCCATAACTGCTTCTCAGCCTTTTGACTAAGATTAAATGTGGATCTGAGCCCACAAGCCCCAAGCTATGTCTTGTTTATTCCTAGTTCAGGTTCAGCTCAAAGAGGGAACTCTGAGGCTTCACTTCTTCATCTTCATGTCTGCTTCAATGGCACAGCGGCGTCCCCTGGTTCCCCCATCCTAGACAATATCAAAGAAAGGAAGGAAACATGAGTGAGTTGATTACACGGTAAGAGACAACATACAACAGGAATGCTGGGAATTTGATTTCTTGGGGGAATGGATCTGCAGAGAGTACCAAAGGGATGAAGTGGAAGGGATTTTCTGTTCTCCAGAGCAGCTAAAAGAACACTGGTATTCTGTGAGTGAACTGTAGGACAGTATCTTCCTCATGCCAACACAAAGGCCTTCGTATTCACCTGGGGTCCCACAGAATGACTACCAGTCATCCCACCCAGGCCCACATTGTGTGTAAGAACAGGAAGAGAAAATGCAAAGTAGGAGAGGCAGAAAGGGCAGTGGAGAGTGAGGTTCTTGGCTAACATACCTGTCCAGTTGCTGGTCCCTATAAGAAAGGCCTTTCCTGCAGACTGACCCTGGCACTAGTTCCCTAGCACCTCCTGACCGTTGCTTTCCATGAGATCAGGACAATCAGGCTTCTTTCCATCTGCTGCTCTCTCCCTGCAGCCCAGCTCCTTCCTCTTGTGCAAAACTTTGCTGTCTTCAATAGATAAAAGATCCTATTAACTGGCCTTGCAATAGCCAGCCACTCGAATGAGAATCCAGAGTCACTGTTGCAGGCCAATAAGAAAGAATAGACATCACAGTGTTCTGTTTGTGGTACAGGTCTATAGGCAAGATGAACTAGTGAACACTTTGGCTGGGCTGGACCATTTCTGTATTTCTAATATGCAAGGATTAAAATTTTTTAGAACATTAAGTTGTCAATAGCCAACAGTTAGAAATAACACCTTGCAGGGCTGGAGAGATGGCTCAGTGGTTAAGAGCATTGCCTGCTCTTCCAAAGGTCCTGAGTTCAATTCCCAGCAACCACATGGTGGCTGATAACCATCTGTAATGAGATCTGGCGCCCTCTTCTGGTGTGTGGGCATACATGCAGGCAGAATGTTGTATATATAATAAATCTTTAAAAAAAAAAAAAGAAATAACACCTTGCATTTGTGTAACACTTTATTTTTTCCCCCCAAGTTAGTTTCATAACTTATTTTATCCTCACAACATCCCTGTGAGGTAGGCTGGACAGGTTATCTCAGTCTTATTCTTTCTTCTTCTTCTTTTAAAGCCTTATTTTCATTTAATGTGTATGAATGTTTTGCCTGCATGTGTATATGTGCACCACAAGCGTGCAGTGCCTGTGGAGGCCGGAAAAGGGCTTTGGGTTCCTTAAAACTGGAAGTACAGGCAGTTGTGAGCACTATGTGGGTGCTGGAAAGCCAACCCAGATCCTCTCCAAGAGCAGCTAGTGTTCTTAACTTCTGAGCATCTCTCTAGTACTCCCCCTTGCTCTCTTTGGAGACAGGGTCTTACTCTATAGCCTAGGCATTCCTTGATCCTGGGGGCAATCCTCCTGGCCCTCAACTCATTATTACTTCCATTACACAGATGAGAAGAACAAGGCCCTCAAATATTATCCAATGATCTTAAGACTGTACAGTTTTTCATCATGGTCTTTCCCTTACTTCACTGCTCTACCATCAAGAGTCAGCCATTTAATTTATAGAGCAAAAGAATAAAAACCTTTAGGCTAGAACTATTATGTTTATCTATAATCTCATCAGCAACTATTATACCCAAGTGGTCACTGCTACTGAGATCTTTAAAAGAATTTTTTTTAAAGAACTGCCATCACTGTGTGTGACGTATGTGTAGGAGCACATACACCATGGTGTACATGTGGAGTTCAGAGACAATGCCATGGAGTTAGTACTCTCCTTCCACTTTCACTGGGGTCTGTGGATCAAATTCAGGTCACCAGACTCCCACGGCAAGTGCCTTTACCACTGAGATCTTTAGCTTAATTTTACTGAGGGTTTGTGTGTTAAGTCTCTCAGTTTAGGTAGGAGGAAATGGAAAGGTATGTGTTAAATATCTGCCAAAACGAGGAAAATGCCAAAAACGCCAGGTAGCAGCTGCTGCTCTGAGCTATCTTCCACTTGTAAGTAAAGAACTGGTAAAAGGTGGAAGCAAGAAATGAGGAGCAGGTGCATCCCAGGTCCTTTTCCCTAAGAACACTTCATACTTCAGTGCAGCGATCTTACAGTCAGTTCCTTCTCAGCCACCCAGCTCCCCAGCCCCCGCCTCCAACACACACACACACACACACACACACACACACACACACACACACACACACACACACACACAACACATGCAAAGAGTCTAGAATGCAGAAGAAGAGCTTCTTATTCAATGGATAAAAAGAATTTCAAGACATTGCCACAGTCTGCATGTTGGATTTCCCTCTGCCACCCAGGCCCAGCAGAAGCTGAGAATCTTTCTGGCAACATCACCCCTTGCAGCCATTCAATACTTACAAAGAGAGAGAGAAGGAAGGCAGGAGAGCCCATGGGGACACTGTCCTGTTAGAGGACAAACAAATACTGATCAGGTTCCACAGAAACTCTCAGCCACAAGCACCCCAAACCTCAGGACAGAGGCAAAAGCACCACACACACAGCACAAAGACAAAAATGTAAAACTCGAGCAAGAGGAAAGAGATCCCACAGCCACAGGACCCCAGAACAGGAGCTAAGTCACCAACTGCTGTCAACTACTTCACCCCCACCCGACAGCAGTCTCCTAGAGGATTAATAATTCACGCACTCAAATCAAACTGTCCCTCGTGTCACAGACAGAAGCAGGCCTCCTCCACCCTCACATCCATCTGCACACCACTGGCTTCAGAATGTTAGCAATGTAAGAGTAACTTAAGGTTCTCTGGATGTTTCGACTTCATTTCTGTCTCCATACCTTCTCTGAAGCATCTTGTTTTCGGGTAGAATCTCTCCCCCGAAGACTCTTAGCACTGATTCCAGATTCAGATGTTTGCATAATCAACTGTGTGGCCAAGAATTGCTGTAGAGAGAAGAAAAAAAGTTTGACCACAAAGACCCAATCCAGCAGGAAAGAACCAACATACTTCAGGTTTTGTGACTACACTTATACACTCTTCTAGTCAATAATTCTTGGCTTACTAAAAGGCTTAATTCTAACTGTTCCTACAGAATTTAGAAGCCGAAAGTAGCTTTTAAATAAAATAAAATAAAACAAAGACTTTTTAGCAATTAAAGTCACTTGGCAGACTTAACAAAGACACACAGTCCTCCAAGGTCAGCATCATGAAGGATGTGTGGTGAGACAATTGTTAAGACCGAAGTAGACTTCTCGTGATAAATAGGGATTATGCACTCTGTGCCAGAATATTTTATGTAACTAAAAACATCCTTAGCCTTACCTTAAAAACTGATTTGAAAACTTCAGAGAGGGCCAGGGAAATAGCTTAGATAGAGCAGTGCTTGTCTAGCACACATGAAGCCGTGCCTGGGCTTGACTTCTAATATGAATAAACTGGGTGTGGTGTGGACGTGATATAGCTCAGTGGTACAGCATTTGTGTAGGCCGTGTGAAGCACTAGTTTGAATCTCTAGCAACAAGAGCAATATAGTAGCAGCAACAACAAAAACTAAATTCATTTGCCCAAGAAAGATAGAATTTCTATTATAATTCTTCCATCAAACCGATAAAACCTATACAACTCCAGTAAGAGAAAAATGACTGACTTACCTGTGCTCCTGATGCCTACTACAAGCAAAGTCACCATTATGATTCTTCCCTTCACTTCATCCCTACTCAAACAAAAATGAGCCTCAATGTACCTGGATCTGTTCCAGGACATCTCTCTGCATCTCTACTGCCATGTGATACACATCATGGTCTGAGCTATTATACATAACAGCATTCTGAAACATCAGCATGATGTCACGCTGAAACTCAGCTGTGCTGCGGATCAGTCCATTTTCAATGTTTTTCTTAATGGTTGACAAATCCATAGGTCTAAAAAAAAAAAAAATAGAGCTAATTGGCTGTGGAGGGAGGATTTCACTTTGATTTCTGAATACAGTATCACTATACAGTCCTGTTCACATAAACCTTCAGTTTCAGCTACCAAGATCTAAAAGCATGTATTCAATTTCCCCCCAAAGCCCATCTATATACTAGGCATTAAGAAAAGTAACAAAAGATAATTAATTAATTCTTTTAGATTATCGATGGTCACTTCAACACTAATACTACTAGCCTTTACCAATCTCAGCACATGGGAGGCAGAGGCAGGAATTACTCACTTTCTGTGACTTTGAGGATAGTTTTGTCTATAGAGTCCCAGGCCAACCAGGGTGATATATAGTATCAAACGAAACACCCTTGCCTTAAATTTACTACCTAAAGCAAAATTCACTTACGTCTACACAAATTTTAAGTCAGGCATGTTAGCTGGACTATGGCTTACCTCTGCACAATGCTATGGTAGCCAGGTGCTATGTCATCTGTAACAGGTTGCAGGAACACATTGGCATACCTGTCCAAAAAGAATAGGTTTATTACTGATTTATTCCTCAAAAGGAGAAATATCAGCAGTCTCATAGCTTACTGAAATAACTTCCTGAGCCAACAATGAGGAGCTGGTAATGCCTGCTCACCTATGATTTGCTGCAGCCCTCCACACAAGCATAATGGCTTTCTTCCATATTTTCTGAGCCTGAATTGCTTCTTGGTCTTCACTGCACACAGAGCTGAAATAGACAAGGGGTACTACTAAGCATAAGGAGAAAAACAATGCCCTATTTCTCTTCAACTATTTGTTTCAAGCCGAGAAAGGGAAAATAACAAGCAAAATTAAGGCTAAAGATATGGCTCTATGATAGAATGCCTAGCATTCAAAAGTTCAATGTCCCCAAACACCACCCACCCCCACCCCCACACACAGGGCAAGCATAGTTGCTCACACCTATAATCTGTAATTCCAGCATCCGGGAGACAGAAGCTAGAGGAGTAGGAGTTCTAGATCACCCTCAGCTATGTAATAACTGCACACCAACCTAGGGTACAGGAGACCCCATCTAAAAATAAAAAAAGGAATCCCATATACTCACAACTGTGAAGAGGCAGGGCTACTTGGGATAGAGTCTGCCAGAGTGTGTGACTGCAGTGTAGCATTATGTATACTAAAGCCATCATCACTTTCGCTCACAGGGGGTTCATTATCCATCTCAGACAAATAGCCTTCTCCTTGATCCTCTTCCTTAGGCTCCTCTAGGCTAGCTACTTCACTGACTCCATCTTCTTCCTCCTCATCACCTGGAGCATCCTTAGACATAGTGTGCATTAGTCAACAAATGCAAGCAAAGCTACCTACAAACCATTATTAAATGAGATCTGTTTTGGGTTAGATCAGCTCTAGAAATGGCCTCACACTTTTTTTGGCTGAGCCCTTTATCACTTATACTACCCTCTACTTAACTGACTAAGTAAGGCAAAGTAATTTATAACCTGGACAAAGAAGACAGCCCAGGACCTTTTTTAAAGGAAGAAAAAAAAAAAAAAGCTACTTACTTAAGACTAAGCTAAGAGGCGTTCCTTCTTTCCCCTTGCTCTTGAGAGGAACTCTGACCCTGGGTACAAAGTTATCAAAAATCATTTTATAATCATTTTATTTCATGTCTTTGCTGATGGAGCAAGCTCACCTTACATTACTTTAAATTTGTTACCGCTACTTTAGTAATTCTAAGGTAAAACCAGGTAATTATCTTTCAGTAGTCTAAATTGTAACCTGACTCCCCAAATGTTCCTCCTGGCACCTCTATTCACTCTGAGTCATTCTGGATGTAGCAAAACTTCTTTGTGCGCTATATACAGAGAAACTCTCACGGGAAGCACATGCTGCCATAGTGTTCCCATTAGACCAGACTGTCTGCTACAGTTTCTCCTCATCCAACTCCCTACAGGTTTACCAGGAGATAAAGGTAAGAATTTACTAAAATTCATTTAATAACACAGTGTGGGAAAATCTAATCATAAGGCAAGAATAATAAAGAAAAGTCTGAAATACCTTTATCTGGCTTCCAAAAATAGTCCCTGATTCTTCTTTCAATGAGTCTGCAGAGGAGAGAAAGACTACCTGAAGATTCTGTACCTTAGCCTTCCCCTTCCTGTGGACCATGATCCTTCCCTGCAGCTCTCCTTTCTTTCCATGCTGTCCTGTCTTCTCCTCTACCTGCCCACAACCCACAAACCCTGAGAAGCCAAAAGGACGAGATTTCAAGCTAGACATAAAGTTTCTTTACTCACCTGATATTTCAAACTTGTGCGGATCCTCTAAAGGATCTTCAATTGGATTTGACCCATGTGATGGAGACAACAAGCTTTCAGGAGATGCCTGAAAAGCAAGAGATTAAGTATCTTAATTACTAATAAACTGTTAGAAGTCCCACAGTTCATTCTCTAATGACAATGAGACCACAGGAAAGAATCCTCAGTCCTCCTTATCTAATATTTTGATGTTCGCCTTGGTATGTACTACTTGCAGCCCATGGCTTTGGCTATGTGCAATATGCCAAGACTCAGGAATCCAAGAGCCTAAGTTGCCTAAATCACAACCCTCCTCTCTTCCCAGCCCATTCATATAAATACCTCTGCCTTCACAGTTGAAAGTGGCATCTCATCGTCTTTCCCACTGGAACCATCTGTTTCACCAATCTCTCCACCTGCAGAACTTCTAGGTTCTTCATCTAAGTCTTGACTCCTGAGTTCTGGTGGTGCCATACTTGAGACTGGACCAACTCCAGTTACTATCTCAGCCCCTGACATGCCTGGCTCTGGCTCTGCAGGTTCCATCTTAATCTCAACACCTGATTCCCTGATGTCATGGATTCCTTTGTTTTCTGTTTCCTCAAAGTCTAGTCTCTCTTGTTTGACTGTCATTTCTGGTGCCGGAAGAGGTGCTGGCTTTTCCCGCTCCTGCTGGATAGGGTGTTCCCAAGGGCCAGGCAGGGACTGCGGATCATCATTTTCTTCACAGAATGATAGTGCTGCTTCTACAGCTGCCACATCCAGCACTTCAGGGTGATCATCGACCTGTCCCACAATATACAAACTGTTGAGAGTACAAAAAAAGCCCAAGTCCCCCCAGTCTAACAGTATAGAATCAGATGCTGAATCTAAAGCTACTTTTTCTACTTTTACCATTTAGAGGAAGCAACCAGTGGACAGACACTTGTGCTGAGCAAACAAGTAAGCAGGACAGCAGGGAAGATAAGTAGTACATCAGATTATAAAGATGAAAATGGACAAAAGTACAATTAAACAATCCTTACTAAGAAAATCAAAGAAAGTCAGAGGTAGTCTATGTAGTACCCTGAAGACTTTTTAGGATTTTGCTAAATAGTTACCTTGTCTTCAATGATGGCAATAATGTCTCCAACTGTTTCAAAATCCAACTCTTCACCTGTGTAAGACACAGCAATATCCATCTTCTCAGCCAGATCTAAATCTTCCTTTCCATCTATGCTTGGAGCCTTTGATCCACCAGGAGCCTCTGCTACCCCTGATCGGAAACACTCTTCTTTGATAGAATTAATGATCATGGAGATTTCACTGCTATCCATGGAAACAGTCACAGTATGTGGATCCCCCACGGCATCACAGGGAACACAGGGATCAGGCTGACTCACTGATTAACAGGAAGAAAACAGCAATTCAGAAGCTTATCCATTATTAAATGACCACCCGGAGATCACACCAGAGCTGTAGACACTAAAGGTCAGACACACTTAAGGTTAAAAACTCACTCCTGCCCATGTTTTCTTCGCCCTGATTTTATTTACAGAGTGAGGTGAGAATACACCCTCAAGCCTGCTTATGTCTCCACACTTAACCCTCCCCACCCAACTCACTAAATACCCACCCACTTCTAACCTTGTTTTTCTAAGGATACAGGTGATCCAAGTCTAGGAGAACAGAAGAGAAGTATCTATATGGGAGATAATGCTCTTGGTCACCTTTCTCTAACTAAAGTTTGGTCCTGTGGCTGCTCAGGGCGTGGGTCAGGGACGAACCTGGAGCTACACTTTCAGGAGTGGAGCCAGCCGGAGCAGAGGATGGTGTTGGCAGCGCAGGCATCATGACAATGGTAGCCTGGGACACAGACTCTACAGGGGGTGGCACAAGTTTAACTGGAGGCTCACTGGCAACAGTAGTGAAGGAAGGAAGAGGAGTGGTGAACTGTGTAGGACCAGCTTCTAAAAGCCGGGAAAGAGTGGGAGCACCTAACAGACAAAGAGGTACACAAAATGAGGGAAGAAAGCACATGAACAAGAAGCAATAGCCACTCGAGGACTCAATCAATATTTTTTTTACAGTTTCAAAGAATGAAAGTAACTCCTGTGTTGAATAAACTCATAACTACATCCTTACTTTTTTTAACCTCACCTAGGATCTTCTTCCAAGCTAGGAATGAACCCAAGTGCCAGATTATATACTATCTATATATAATCAGATGTCTATAAACAGGTAGACATTTTCTCTAAGGAAAAAATACACACTAAATAAAATAAAATGACTGGTATGACAGGCAAGAGGCTGAGGAAGAAAGAGCTCCATGGCTACAAAACAAAATCCTGGACAGCCTGAACTCTATAGCAAGACCCCGTCTCAAAAACAAGACAAAAAAAGGAAGAAAAAGAAAAGCGAGGAAAAGCCCTGCAACTCCTGCTGAAGTTCAGCACACTGTATATACGCCCATGCTTCACTTTAATCAATACCAGTGTTTTGTTTTGCGGGGGGTGGGGGAGTGGGGGAGGGTGTTTTGAGACAGGGTTTCTATGTAGTCCTAGCTGTCCTGGAACTTACTCTGTAGACCAGGCTGGCCTTGAACTCATAAGGGATCGTCTGCCTCTGCCTCCCAAGTGCTGGGATTAAAGGAGTGTACCACTAGACCCTACCCAATCTCTAATGTAATGTTCATATGGTATTACTATTTTTGCTTCACATTCTCTCATTTAATCTTAACACATCCCTGTAAAAAAATATATGCCACCACTAAAATAGGAAACTAACTCTCCAGTAGTTAAGTTGCTTGTCAAATGTCACAAAACCAACAGTATGGTAGATCTGAGACTCAAACCAGGTCTCTAGTTCCAAATCTCTTTTCCCCCATTTTATAATCTCCAGGGTCTCTATTATCTTTCCACAGTTTTGCAAGAACTAATATATTGCCAACATTAATAAAATAGGGAACTAAGCCTCAACAGTTATCTACCCAAGGCCACAAAATCAATTGTACAAAAGACATGAGATTGAAGCCCAGATCTCTGGTTCTAAACCTCTTTCCCCTATTTTATAATTTCAGACATCTCAGGCATCTTTTCACATTTTACAAGGCACAAAGAAATAGCTTCACTATCAACTTTATTGGTCTTTTTATCACCTATACTGTGGTAATTAAAGCTATTAATATTTCACATATGAAATGGGTCAATAATCTCAAGCACTATGTTAATAGAAAAGCTAGCTCCAAAGCAGTCTAAGAACTATAATTTGGCCTTAAATACAAGACTATTTCCTTTATAATAAACATGAGAAGCATGAACAATAACTTACCTGAGGCAGCAGGGGAGGCTGCAACGGCACTGGTTGTTGGCTGTATCTCCCCACCATGTATCATGGGAAGAACCCCGCCTACCTCCAGGAGAACACCTGTGCTGTTCAGGTGGCCAGAAGCCACAGACATCTCACTCTCATTGACCTACCAGGGAAGAACAGAGGTGAAGGCTACACCCAAGTTCTTTCACTACCACTTCCCAAAACGCTCCAGTGCTCAAATAAACCTCTTGAAACTAAAACTTAGTATCCACAAAAATACTTTTAGAAGGGAAACTCTAAACTATAATGTTTAGAACTTAAGTGACAAGAGTTCTCTGGGGGAAGAAAATCACAAATAATTAACATTCAGATACCTTAGGATCCAAGGACCAACTTAATGCACTTTTTTTTTTTTAAAGTTAACCTTTAACTAGGACACTCCTGTTTTTTGTTTTGTTTTTGTTTTACCCCAGGTCATATTTAAGGGCCCAGGCATTCCCTTCCAAGTACTAAATCACCACAGCTCTCAAACACCCACAGAAGTCTCCATACCAGTCTGGGGCTAGTAGGCAGGAGGCTGCCCTTCTTCAAGAGCTCTGACAGCAGAGGGGAGGGGGGTGGAGTTGCTTTCTGTCCAAGCATCTTTTTCTGGGGTGAATCATCTGTTACTGGGGTCATGGGGGCTTCTAAGGGTGCAGAGCCTGGAGGAAGGGTGTCAGGAATCCCAGGAAACGAGGTGACTGGGGTACTCGGCAAAGTCCCAGGGGTTACCTAAGAGACAACAGAGAACCTTTATCTGACTTCTCAAACTATGGAAGGTTCCCTACTAATCTGGATGTGTTAGTGTGTCTATTATTTTATTAGTTCTGAATGGAAATACCCAGAAACTATCTACACTTCTTTCCCATAGTATTTTCTCTTCCACTCACTCTAACCCACAACCCAATTATTACATCCGACCTGTTATTTTCAAATTCCTTAAAAAACTATTACTATTTTATTTGTAAAGAAATGATCTCTTTCTTCAGCAGAAATTTTGTAAGACTAAATACATTTACCAATAATTCACATAGTCTTTTTACCTATCTACCAAAAAGTCAAAATCCTCAATGCTTTTAGGTCCATCCTTATAGTCTTTAACATTCAGACCAAGAAAAGTTGCTTTTAGGCAAAAAGTGGTTTCCCATTATTCAGCTCTCTGCTGGCTTAATTTCCCTCTGCAAAGCAATTTCAATAAATGTAAATATACTTACCCCAGAGGTAGCCTCTTCCATAGTGTTTGGAGTCAAGTCTCCAAGTGGATAATCACCTCCTGGGGAGGCAGAATCTATAGGTGAACGGACCATCACAGTTGGTAGCCTTCGAGGAGGTGTTTTTACTGCTTGACGAGCTAGAACATAAGTGAATAGAGACCAAATCTTCAGGGCTAAATAAGTGAAACCAGCCACTATTATACCCTAAAGAAGCATGGTAAGTCTAGATTAGAAGTTTAATTACTTTTTTAGCTTCATTTTTCAAACTAAGGGCAATTATCTCACTATACAAATTAACTACTTAACTACTTCAAGGGTAATAGTTTATATAAATGTTTTACATACTTCTCAATGTCTTCTCCTGTGACTTAAGAGTCTGCTTTTAACCAGGCGGGCGGTAATGGCACATGCCTTTAATCCCAGCACTTGGGAGGCAGAGGCAGGCGGATCTCTGAGTTCCAGGACAGGCTCCAAAGCTACAAAGAAACCCTGTCTTGAACATCCCCCAACCCCAAAGACCTAAAGATGCTGCTTTTAAAAGGAGGAAAGGACCTCATTGGTTCACACCATGTAGTCTACCTTATAGTTGCAAACACTAAGTTTCTCTTCCCACCTCACCACCAAGGCTCACTGAGATGAATTTTTGATCCCACCTCCTTCCTGGATCCACTTTCCAAATTCTGAAATTATAGGCATGCACCACTATACCTGGCTTTCCTTTTTTTCTTTTCTTTTGTAGACAAGGTCTCACAATGTAGCACTAGCTGGCCTGGAACCCACTCTGTAAAGCAGACTGGCTCACAGACATGTACCTCCCCAGCCTCCCAAATGCTAGATTAAAGATGTACACCACCACATCCAGTTCCATGTTTGGCTTTGGATTTTTTTGTTTATTGGCCTTCGAGTTCTAAAACTTTAATTAAGGCTAGTGAGATGGTTCAGTGGGTAAACATTCAATCTCTGAGGTCCACCTGATGGGAGAAGAGACTGGATTTCCAAAACTTGTTCTCCAATTTACACATACACACTATGGCACTCACCTGCGAACCTCACCACCAAGCCAATAAAAATAATTAAATAAAAAATTTAAAAAGTAAAAAGATAAAGCCGGGCGGTGGTGGCGCACGCCTTTAATCCCAGCACTCAGGAGGCAGAGACAGGCAGATCTCTGTGAGTTTGAGGCCAGCCTGGTCTACAAGAGCTAGTTCCAGGACGGGCACCAAAGCTACAGAGAAACCCTGTCTCGGAAAAAAAAAAAAAAGATAAAACCTTAAATTTTATTCAGTATATCATTACTAAGCTTGTGAGTCCTACAAGTAAACTAGAGATCCTGAGAATATAAAGAGACCTCATTTTCTAATGTCTTCTTGGACATTAATGGATGACTTGTTCTGGTAGAAAAAAAGATAAGAATCTCTGTTCTTTTTAGTTGTTTGTTGGTGCTAAAGACTACACCTCACCCATGCAAGGCTACTGGGCTACATCCTTTACCCACATGCCTTATTTGATGAGGGTTCTTTGCACATGCAAACAATAAATTTGTGTATTTCTCCTGTTTACTGCCAGTTTGCTCCAGAGATTCAAAAATACTAAAACTTTTAGAGAAAGGAGGGAAAGTTTTAACTGTCCTACAATTTTGGCATATCATTCAGGAGCCTAAAACATTTTGCTTGATCCCGAGTCTACAACTGGGAACTCATGGGACAAGACAAAAACCAGTTATGGTAAACACAAAGGTGTAGATTTCTGATGGAGGAAGGTCATTGGTTAATTATAATAAACCAACTGCTTGGCCTCATAGCTTAGAACATAGATGGGAGGAGTAAACAGAATAGAATTCTGGGCGGAAGAGGAAGTGAGGTCAGACTCTGCTCTGCTCCTGGACAGACTCGACAGCTCTGCTGTGGGGCAGAGACGCCATGCTCCGCTCTCCCAGGCAACTCCAACCCAGGATGGACCTAGGCTAGAATCTTCCCGGTAAGCGCACCTTGGGGTGCTTACACACATCATTAGAAATGGGCTAGTCCAGGTGCGAGAATTAGCCTGTAAGGGCTAGAGTTCATGGGCCAAGCAGTTCTTAAA
>NW_026067904.1:1423485-1433902 GCF_014885135.2 Alexandromys fortis | reverse complement strand
TTTTTTTTTTTTTTTTTTTTTTTTTTGACAGGGTCTCCCTCTGTAAACCAGGCTTGCCTCAAACTTAAAAGAAATTTTCCTGTCTTGGTGTCCCAAGTAAGTGTTGGGATAACAAGCATAAGCTATCAATACTGCTTTTTAGAAATTGATTAGAGTGTGAGTGCACGCAAGTATAGGTGGACACATTCCACACATATGAGGTCAAAGGACAAACTTTGGGGACTGGTTCTCTCCTTCCTGCCATTATAAACTACATCTAGAGCTTTTTATATGAGTGCAGATATCACACTCAGGCTGTCAGGCTTGTACAGCACTGCTTTTATCTGCTGAGCAATCTCCATGACTCTTGTCTTGCTTTCTAAGCAAAGACCTTGGTATGTAGTCCAGGCTGGCCTGAATTTGTGGTCTCAAGTGACCTTTCTATTTCAACCTCCTGAGTTGAGTAGACTTACACCACACTCCCAGACTCAATTAAGTATTTTTTTCAAGACATGGTTTCTCTGTGTAGCTCCGGCTGTCCTGAAACTCACTTTGTAAACCAGGCTGGTCTGCCTCTGCCTCCCAAGCGCTGGGATTAAAGGCATGTACCACCACTGCTCATCTTTAACTGAATTTCTCAATCTGCTATTTTAAAAACTTTTATGGGGGCTGGAGAGGTAGCTTAGCAGTTAAGAGCACTAGCTGCTCTTCCAAAGGGCCTGGGTCCAATTCCCAGCAGACACATGACAGTTCACAACTGTCTGTAATCCAGTTCAAGGAAATCTAGTGTCCTCACACAGACATACATGCAGGCAAAACCCCAATATACATTAAAAAAAAAATCTTAAAAAAGAAAAATCAAAAAACTCTACATGGCTGGTTCTGTGCACACCTTTAATCCAAGTTCATGGGAATCAGAGCCTGTTCTGCATAGTGAGTTCCAGGCTTGCCAGGACTACACAGTCAAAAACAAACAAACAAAAAACAACTATTCTTTATACTTGCTTTTCCAAACAGGGTTTCTTTGTGAAAAGCTCTGGCTGTCCTGGACTCACTTTGTAGAGGAGGCTGGTCTCAATGTCATAGAGATCCACCTGCCTCTGCCTCTGGGATGCTGGAATGCAATGTATGCGCCACCAGACCAAACATCAGTTCTTAATTTCTTTCCAAGCCAGCCCAAGTCATCTGATAACTACCTGTATCTCTCTTGTGTTTCCTTGATCACCTTCTTCAGTTCTTCAACTCTCTCAGCAGTCAGTTTCCGAACAATAACATCTTCAACAGTTTCTACCACTTCTCCTTTCTCACCACGTTTCCGTCTGTGGAAAATCAAACAATAATAAATCCAAATTGAAGTTAAAAGGCTAAGTGTTTCTTTCTACTTGTAGTCTTTCAGCCTTTTCCACCGTTTAATCCTAAGTAACACCCGGTATACCGTTCTCACCCAATTAAGACCGATGTCCATGGTGAACACTTCCCAACTAAACAGATGTGTACCTGGGTCTATACTCACTTTGGAGTCTCAGTAGTCTCTAAGAGCTCTGAGTATTGAGAAGCACAATGCTATGGAAAAAAATGAAAATGTGATAAGCAAGCTTGGAAAGAAACAAGATTTGCAAGTTTCAACAATTAGAATAAGACTAAGTGAATACACCTTTTCAAGACTGTGTTGTTTAGCTGGTCACGGTAGGAGGCAGAGGCAGGGGATCTGAGTTCAAGGTTAGCCTGGTCTACACAGTGAGTTCTAGGACTGCCAGGGATACATAGTAAGACACACACTACTACTATTATTACTAAATAAAAATTAGAAAAAAGTTTGCAATACTTTTTTGCATACATACATAACCAGATTAGCAAATAGTGGGGGGAAAGGAAAACGGTATTTTCTTTTGTTTTTAATTTTTAAATATTTTAAATGTGTTTTGTTTTTTGAGACAAGGTTTCTTTGTGTATCCTTGTCTGTTCTGGAAATCACTCTGTAGACCAGGCTGGCCTCAGACTCACAGAGATCCTCCCCACCTATCAAGTGGTGGGGTTAAAGGCATGTGCCACCAAGACCCAGCTAAGTTATTTATTTTTATTAAATTTAAAATACCTCATCTTAAAAATAGTTTTACTTAAAATTTATTTCGTTTTTGTATCTCTGTATGTATGTTCATATGAGCCCTCAGAGGCCAAAGAAGGTACTGGATGCCCAGAGCCGGGAGTTACAGGTATTGACAAGCCACCAGATGCGTGTGAACCAAACCCAAGTCCTCTACAACGTTAGGTGCTCTGAACCACTGAACCTTCTTTCTAATCCCTTTTCCTTTTTTTTTAAATTGTGTGGAATGTCTGTGTTCACAAGCTCATATGTATGTGTGGGTGTAGGTACATTCATGTGGATACTCAAGATTAACTCTGGAGGTCTCCCTCAACCAGTCTTTACCTCATTCTTTGAAGCAGGGACCAATTAGACCTTGTTTCAACTAGTCTAGAGAGCCAGCTTGCACCAAGGATTACTTACTGCCTTTCCATTCCAAACACTGTAGTAACTGGTGGGCTGCCATACCTTCTTGGCATGCTTGGCATGTAAGCGGGTTTAAGGATCCCAACTCCCATCTCTGGGCTTATACAGCCAATACTTCAACCACTGAGCCACCTCCACAGTCATAATTTCTTTCGGTTTTCTTGAGGCAGGGCTTTGCTACGAAGCCCTGGCTGACTTGAAATTCACCATGTAAACCAGGCTAGTCTCACACATGTTGATATCCTCCTGCCTATCTCCTAATCGCTAGAATTGCAGGTATGTACCACTACACTCAGCCTCTAGCACTGTTAAGTTATTCCCTACTTCATGGTACAGAAAACCTTGTAAACAACAAGGCAGAGCCTGGTAAAGAACCAATTTCATATTCCAATGAGTGTAGAAGAGCATCTGATTAGGAACTTACTTTTTGAGAAAACCAGTCTGGAGGTCGGCCAGGTTCTGCAAAAGGCTTGATTGCTCTGCTAACTGATACCCTAGCAAATGAGAAAAGCCTTATTATACATCAAACAGGAAAAATACGAGGGCAGAGATGGGCTGAGTTCAAAGCTTAGAGTTGATCATTACTTTATCTATTGACTTGTCAGTGCTGAGAATAAAAACAGGTTCACTCACGCACATTAGGTGAGTGCTCCACCAGTTAGAGCTCTAGTTCTGGAATACCTGACAACAGAAAATGACACAACTATATAAAAAGCAATTCAAGGCCTGGTGAAATAGCCCAGTGGGTAAAGGCACTTTCTGCCGAGCCTGATGATATGAACTCAATCACCAAAATCTATGGGGTTTTAGAAGAAATATCAACGCCTACAATTTGTTCTTAGACCTCCCCACCACACACAGTGGTATTCACACACCTATATACACATACATGCACAATGAATTAAAATGCAATAAATCAAGTCTTTACATGCTAGAAAAAAATTCTCCAAATGTATCCAGAGTCTCACATATGTAGACAAATACCAAAACTGTATCCCCAGCCTGGATTAATTCTTTTTTTTTTTTTTTTTTTTTTTTAAGATTTTATGTATGAGTGCTCTATCAACTTTAGGCCAGAAGAGGGCATCAAATCCCACTCTAGATGGTTGTGAGCCAGCATGTGGGTGCTGAGAATTAAACTCAGGACCTCTGGAAGAATAGCCAGTGCTTTTAACTTCTGAGCCAACTAATTCTCCAGCCCAACTTGATTCTTAAAATTATTTTTTTGGCCACTCTCCCTTGAGAAACCAGTACCCATGTTGGTATGTTTTACTTTTATGACTCCTTGAGAAGCCTACACCCCTGTTCTCACCTTCCTTTCTTTCTGAGGCACTCTCTCTCTCTTAACCCTTTATTATGAAACTGTATTTAAAACCTTTATTAACACTTAACTGTTTCTAAGAAACCGCTCTTAAAAGCCTACAACTTTTTGTTTGTTTTTTGTTTTTGTTTTTTTGGAGATAGAGTTTCTTAGTGAAACAGCCCCTGCTGTCCTGGACTCATTTTATAGACCAGATTGGCCTTGAACTCAAAAGACCCACTTGCCTCAGTATTCTGACTACTGGAACTAAAAGTATGCACCAGTCGTTTAAATTTTATGAAGTATTTTTCACTATGTACAATATATACATATTCGAATTAAAAACTTTTGGCTGGGCTGGGTGGCACACACCTTTAATCCCATCACTAGGGTGGCAGAGGCAAGCAGATTTCTGTGAGCTCAAGGCCAGCACGGTCAATATAGTGAGTTCCCAACAGTCAGGCTTATATAAAGTGGCCCTACCCTGAAAATATTATTAAAACATTTTTGTGTTGTAAACAATACCAATCAAAGACAGTTGAAGAGATGGCCCAGCAGTTCAGGTCATTGGCTGTTCCTCCAGAGCACCTTAGTTCAACTCCTATCACCTATGTGGTGGGTTCAAAACCATTTGTTACTCCAGTTCTGGGAATTTCACAACCTCTTCCAGCATACATGTTACAAGCAGGCAAAACTCATACGCATGAAAAATAAATGATTAAAAATTGTTTCTTGGGGCTGAAGAGATGGCTCAGTGGTTAAGAGCATTGCCTGCTCTTCCAAAGGTCCCGAGTTCAATTCCCGGCAACCACATGGTGGCTCACAACCATCTGTAATGGGGTCTGGTACCCTCTTCTGGCCTGCAGACATACACACAGACAGAATATTGTATAAATAAATAAATATTTTAAAAAAATTGTTTCTTAAAAAAAACCAGTGCAGCTGGGTGGAAAAAACAAAAAGTATAGCCAGGTGGTGATGGTGGTCCATGCCTTTGATCCCAGCATTCAGAAGGCATAGGCAGGTCTGGTCTACAGAACCAATTCCAGGACAGTTAGGATTGTTACACAGAGAAACCCTGTCTCAAAAAACCAAAAGTGCTATGAGCTGGCTCAGCTAATAGACATGGATCACCAAACCTGATGATTTTAGTTTGATCCCCAGAATCCATAAGGTGGAAAGAGAAACAAGTCCACAAATTCTGCAAGTTGTCTTCTGACCTCCACACTTGTATGTACACTCACACATGTAAGCACACAAAAATATTAAAAAATCTGTAATGACATATGACTTTATACTTACTAGTATGGCTATAAAAAAAGACAGGAAATATTGTGAAGCAGACAAAAAACTGAAGGGGATAAGTTCAGTTGGTAGAGTGCTGGACTAGCCTGCATGAAATCTTGGTTTGATCTGTACTTCAAAAACTGGGCCTGGGGGGCTGGAGAGATGGCTCAGTGGTAAAGAGAATTGACTGCTGTTCCAGAAGACCCTGGTTCAATTCCCAGCACCCACATGACAGTTCACAACTGTCTGTAGCTCCAGTTCCAAGGGACCCAACACTGACGTCAAAACAACGAACATATAATAAAAATAAATCAATTAAAAAAAACTGGGCCTCATAGTACATGCCTGTAATCATAATATTCAGGGGGGCTGAGGCAGGATCAGGAGTTCAAAGTCATCCCAGGCTACATAGGGAGGAGTTTGAAGCTAGTGTAGCTTAAAAAATAAAATAATGTTAAGCCAGTAGAATATGCTGGAGAAGCAACAGACAGCCTGGGCCATACTTTTTTCTGGATATGGCAGCACACACCTTTAATCCTAGTACTCAGAAGATAGAGATAAGAGAATCTCTGAGTTTGAGGCCAGATGATCTATAGATCAGAGTGGGACTCTGTCTTTTTTTTTTTTTTTTAATATTTATTTATTTACTATGTATACAATATTCTGTCTATGTGTATGCGTGCAGACCAGAAGAGGGCACCAGACCTCAAGCAGGCAATGCTCTTAACCACTGAGCCATCTCTCCAGCCCCGGGACTCTGTCTTTAAAAATTAAAATCAGGGGCTGGAGAGATGGCTCAGAGGTTAAGAGCACTAGCTGCTCTTCCAGAGGTCCTGAGTTCAATTCCCAGCAACCACATGGTGGCTCACAACCATCTATAATGAGATCTGGTGTCTCTTCTGGTATATATATGTTAAAAGAACATTATATGCATAATAAACAAATCTTTAAAAAAATAAAAAAAAATAAAAACCAGGTGGTGGCGGTGCACGCCTTTAATCCCAGCACTCAGGAGGCAGAGGCAGGTGGATCTCTGTGGAGTTTGAGGCCAGCCTGGTTTACAAATTGAGTTCCAGGCCAGGCTCCAAAGCGACACAGAGAAATCCAAAAACCAAATCAAACCAAACTAAGTTTGATGGCTGAAGGTGTAGTAAGATGGCAGAATCTTTACCTAGCATGCACAAAAGTCCCGTGTCCCATCCCCAGTACCTCTACTCTCCAAAATTTGGGGGGATGACGAGATGGTTCAGAGAACACATACTGCTCTTACATAGAGCCAACATCCTGTTCTAGGAACCCATGTCAGATATCTCACAACTGTCTGGAACTCCAGGGACTCTGAGGTCCTCATTTGGCTCCCAGGGGATCCTGCACTCATGTGCCCATATTTTGGCAGTTCCTCATAAACTGTTAGACCCGGAGTTACCAGGTGGCCCAGAGACTCTTTCACCTGGGTGATCTCAGGAGAACTGAAGACACTGTCCACAAAGACTTATTCACACTTGCCCCAAGGTGAAAGCCCGAATGAACATGCAGTTGACATGAACATGCAGTCAGGTAATGAATACAGGCAGGGGATATGCATTTTTTGGATCTATTCAGCCTAGGTTAGACATTATAGTCACTTCTAAAAACAAACAAACAAGCTGGACAGTGGTGGTGCATGCCTTTAATCCCAGAATTTGGGAGACAAGGAAGGTGGATGTGAATTCAAGGCCAACCTGGTTCACAAAGAGAGTTCCAGAGCAGCCAGGAATAGAGAAGCCCTGTCAAGCATGTATTGAACATGCACAGACTTTATTCCCATAACCAGTGGCTCTCAACCTTCCTAATGCTGTGACCCTTTAATACAGTTCCTCAGGTTGTGGTGACTCCCCAACCCTAAGATTATTTTCATTGCTACTTCATAAATGTAATTTTGCTACTGTTATGAATCATAATGTAAATATTCTTGGAAATAGGTGTGCCAAGGGGTCATGATCCCAAGGTTAAAAAACTGCCCTAACCCATTAGCATGCAATGTCACTGTATTAGAGATAACGTGGAGTATTCAAGAGGGTATGTGTTGGCAACATGCAAATACAAGGCATCTTATGTAAAAGAATTGAGTCATCATCATTTTTATAAGCTCAAGGGTCCTGGAACCAATTCTGCACAGATAAGGAAGGGATGAGTCATACTATCATATGACCAATACTAGAAGTATTAACGTATGTTACATGTGCTTAAACCTTTAAAGTGCTATGTTAACTGACAAAAAAGCTAATCCCAGAAGACTACATAGTATACGCACAGGAAATGTTCAGAATAGGCAAATCTACAGGGAAAGAAAGCAGACTGCTCTGGAAAGGGGAGCAGAGGGAAATGTAAAGAGATTTACAGGGATGGCTGCACAGCTTTGTGAAAACAGGAAAAACCAAAAAGGTTTTCACTTTCAGTGGGTTTATTTAATGTGTATATGATCTGTAGTTTGCTGAAGCTAACTACTACATAAAGCTTTAAAGTGACTAACTTAAAGGAATAAATACCCTGAGGTGAAAAATACTCATTCCTGGTTAATTTGATGACACATAGCAAATTCCTGCACCAGGGAGGCAGAGGCAGGCCAGCCTGGTATGCAGCGTGAGCTCTGAGATAGCCAGGGATACACAGAAAACAAAACACGAAAGAAAAACACTCAGTCGTACAGCCCAATAAATCAGGTATCTTAGATTCCTTACCAGTTCTGATCTCCACTCCTCATAACAGAAGATGCTAAACACAACTTCTCTCGGATGGACCATGGCTCTGTCGGGCCAGTACTCAGCAGCTTGTGCTCTGGGAATAAAGGAGGCTTAGAAACCATCACCCATCACTGCGCTAGTTCTAAGTCCCAGAACAGCTAAAAGCCGATATAAAATAATACCCCAGATGAGTGTGGAGTACTAATCCTGGTTCTCAGGAAGCAGAAGCAAGCAGAACTCTGTGAGTGGGGCTTGCCGGGCCTGCATAGTGAGTTTCAAGCCAGCCAGGGTCAGTCTCAAAACAAATAAATCTCAATCTTATTCGAAAAAAAATGTGAAATACTACCATCAACCATTTATTATCACCAAATTTTGATTTTCACCATCCAATGAAATATCACTACTAGCCAGGATACCTGTACAACTGTACAACGAATACGCATTAAGTTGTTCAAATGCCATTTGCTCAAAACACTGTATTTGTTCAAATGCCATGGCTTTAAGGTCTGCTCTCCAAAAAAAAAAAAAAAAAGGCAGTATTACGTTAAAAAAAAAAGTTCCCCAGTTTGAAATCAACCTTATTTCCCAAGATTCCTAGCGGCCACCGGCTTCTACTGCCCACCTCCTACTTTGCATAAAGTTGTTTACCTCTCAGCCCCTCCCCCCCCAACTGCCAGTGAAACCAAAAAAAAAAAAAAAAGGCTGAAAAACACGAAACGCATTTTCCCCACGGCAAAACACGCCCACAGTTAACAGATCTCATCGCGACTACTTCCCACACCTGACTAGAGAAACAACTGAGCCGCAGGGCACTGGGCCCTGCCTTTATATTTACCCTCGAGCGCGCCAAGCACACAAAGGCTTCCCGGCTGTTTCTCTGCAGCCTCGGGTTCATCCCTCCGCCAGGCGGCGGCCATAAGCGCGCCACGGAAGGCAAATCTCTGAAGACCTTGCGCTCCCGACAACCCACTCCTCCCACTCCCTTCGTGCACGACGAAAATGGGCTGCCTTAGCCTCGACTCCACAAAGGCCTTGAACGCAAAAGCTCCGATACTCACTGCCTGTTCCGGTCGCCATTTTGGCTTCGACGTCTTCAACGCTTGCGAAAGATGCAGGGAATTCTGGGAAATACGGTACCAGCGTCTGTTCGCGGTGCCTCCTGGGTAATGTGGGTGGGTCAGTTTCCCTAATAAAATCAGCCTAGGAAATTATTATTATTTTTTTAACGAACAAAGGAAAAGGTATATCAGCTGAAACCTCAAGAAAGAAACGTCTAGATCTAGAGAGAAGTAAAGAGCGAAGCGAGACGAATCCCGTAACGAACATCTACGAATTCCTGACAGTTGTTAACCCGGACCCACATTACTAGAGGTCAACCAGAAGCAGTCTCCCGGTAGTCTCCGCCCCCCTTCGCTTTCTGATTGGCTGGACGAGCTCAGCGCGCATTTTAAAACATTGTACGAGGAACAAAGCTGCGCCTCGTGGGCGGAGTTGTGCTCTCCGCCAGCCAGAGCCTGGGTTCTGCTGCTGGGTGGAAGCTGGGATCGGAGAAGCAGCGAGGTAGACCGTCTTCGGGTAAGTGCGCTTAGGCTGGAGCACGGTTTATCAGCTCTTGCCTGCGTGGCATAGTCCACAGAACGCCCCCGTGTCTTCTCTAATTCCCGAGTTCTCACCGTGATCTTTGGAGTGAGGTTGGAAAAGTACCCTCGGGTTCCTGAAGCGCACCTGCACTGCTAGGCCTGTAGACAGCTTATGGGGAATGCTAGTTATCTCTCGGTGCCAAGTCGCCCTCAGAAATGCAGCTTCGAAGCCGGGCGGTGGTGGCGCACGCCTTTAATCCCAGCACTCGGGAGGCAGAGGAAGGCGGATCCCTGTGAGTTCGAGACCAGCCTGGTCTACAAGAGCTAGTTCCAGGACAGGCTCCAAAAACCACAGAGAAACCCTGTCTCAAAAAACCAAAAAAAAAAAAAAAAAAAAGAAAGAAAGAAAGAAAAAGAAATGCAGCCTCGGGCTGGATTATTCTCATTCTTTCCCCTTAGTTGATAATGGTATTTAGTCGCGACGAAATGTCCTGGGCAAGGTTATTCCACTCATCGGGGAATTGTTTCTAACCCATAAGTTTGCACTTTCTCTGCATGAATGCTCTTCGACCCATTTACTCTTGTCTCTTGTCTTTTAGACGTTGGCTGACTCTCGCTATGTCTCACGGGATCCTTTCTCCGCCAGCGGGCCTACTGTCTGATGAGGATGTTGTAGTCTCCCCCATGTTTGAATCCACAGCTGCGGATCTGATGTCCGTGGTTCGAAAGGACCTGTTGTCAGACTGCTCTGTCATCTCCACCTCTCTGGAGGACAAACAGGTAAAGGAGTTGAGGGGCTTAGGGGCAGAAAATGATACCCTCAGCTTAACAGCTCTTTATACAAGGTAGTATGAGATCAAAGACCAGTAATCCCGAAGAAGTGAAAGATCAATTAAAAATTAAGGGCAAAGCTGGGCCTTGTGGATCTCTGAGGGTAGCCTGGTCTACAGAGTAAGTTAGTGCCAGGACTACACAGAGAAACCCTGTCTCAAAAAGCCAAAACACAAAAGAGGGCAAAGAAGTAGAAAATAGGTAGAAA
>NW_026067904.1:1410864-1423400 GCF_014885135.2 Alexandromys fortis | reverse complement strand
TTTTTTCCGAGACAGGGTTTCTCTGTAGCTTTTGGTTCCTGTCCTGGAACTAGCTGGAACTAGACCAGGCTGGCCTCGAACTCACAGAGATCCGCCTGCCTCTGCCTCCCAAGTGCTGGGATTAAAGGCATGTGCCACCACGGCCCTTTTTTGGTTTTTTGGAGACCGGGTTTCTCTGAAGCTTTGGAGCCTGTCCTAGAAATAGCTCTTGTAGACCAGGCTGGCCTCGAACTCACCGAGATCCGCCTGCCTCTGCCTCCGCCTCCTGAGTGCTGGGATTAAAGGCATGCGCCACCACCGCCCGGCCTAGAGTTTATATTCTTAAGAATATTATTGACATTATAGTCATGAAGTACCCCATTGTTAAATCATAGGTACGAGGATGTGAGAATATATGTTTGCTATGTCCTAGGTTCAAATCTCAGCACTGCATACAATTGTTTGCACAGAACCATGGTGGTCTTAACTAGGTAGAATGGAATTCATGTTTTAATAATTATCATAGCTGCCAAAGCTTTAGCCTTTCTTTTGTAGGCCAAAAATTTCTCAGTAATAGCTCTATTCATGCTTGGAGCCAAACTTTGTTGGAGAGGGGCTGCTCTGTGCTTGGCAAGATGCTTAGTAGCATTTCTGGCCTCTAACCACTAGATGCAGTATCTCTTCACTAACTAGAACAGTGTCTTGGGAACAGAGAGACAGTCTCTAAACATCTGCTGAGTAAATGGAGTGACTGCTATTTAATGTCGTCCTTCAGAACTGTGTTCATGGTCTCCTAATTACTATGATGAAATTGGGTCTTGGATTCAGGCACGTCTACTCTTACTTATTGTTGGATGTATGTTTGGTATGGATGTATATGTGATGGGGATACGCACATGTAGAAGTCAGAGGACAGCTTCGGAGAGTCAGTTCTCTTCCATTCTTATATGGATTTCTGTGACTGAACTCAAGTTGGCAGGCTTGTTTAGTAAGTAAGCTGAGCCATCTTACTAAGAGTTAAGAGTCCTTCTTGCCAGAGAACCTAAGTTAAATAAACAAAAATTGTTTATTCTGAAATACTCTTTGTAATCAAGACTGGCTTTAAATTTCTGATTCCCCCATTTCTTCCTAGTGGATGTTGGGATTACAAGCATGATGCCTGGTGCGTACTGATTTTCAAATATCAACCGATTCTAACACAGATCACTGGTATAGCTAGCCAGATTTACAGGACAGTAATGAGACAGGGACGAGTAACAAAGTTCATGTGCACTAGAATTATTGTGGAACCAAAGAACAGTTGCACAGGGCTACTTAAGGTGGAATGAGGAATTGGTAGCATGCTTCCTAGGAACTGGGCTGTTTGCCCATTTGCTTAGAAGTTAACTCTGTCCTGGCTGGAATCTGTTACAGGCTCCATTTGAGGACACTGCAGAGAGGGTGAAAGTTTACCTTCGAATCAGACCCTTTTTAACTTGTGAGTTGGACCGACAAGAAGATCAGGTGAGGATACGTAGAAATGGTGTAGTACAGAAGAGGCTCACTAGGAACAATTCTTTCCTGTGCTGACCTCTGCTTTCTGCCTTCTCAGGGCTGTGTCCGTATTGAGAATTCAGAAACTCTTATGCTACAAGCACCCAAAGACTCCTTTGCCTTGAAGAGCAATGAGAGGGGAATTGGTCAGGCCACCCACAAATTCACCTTTTCCCAGGTATGCAATACTGGTGTATGAACTAGACCCAACACTCGGGAAGTTTTATTTGTTCTTTAAAAGATTTCTACCCGAGTGTGAGTTCTCTATATGTGTATCTATTAATTCTGGGACCCTTGCTATGTGCTAATCCGTGTGTCAGGTGCTCTACGTACATTCATTCCTGCTGATACTGTCATCACCTCTTCCCTGATAAGCATACTGTGGCTCATAGTACAGTGAAGGTAATTTTGCTGACGCCATAGAGCTAGTAAGTGGGAAGACAGCGCTGGGATCCAGATCCAGCCACCTCAAACCCATGCTTACAACCAATGATATTCCCCTTGTGTGCAGTGTCACAATAGCATTAAGTATTTAACATGGAAAAAGGGGACTAGCAGAGTGTGGCTGAGTCTTCGGCATTTAGGAACAGCTGGAGTTCAGCAGGAAAACCTAGCTGAGTGGTCCCCAGGAAGGAATACACCTACCAGTCCTGCACAGGAAACAGGTAGCAGGTGAAGTATGGCAGGCCTCTGATAACAGGTCTGTTTCTAGATATTTGGGCCAGAAGTGGGCCAGGCGCCCTTCTTCAATCTGACTGTGAAGGAGATGGTAAAGGATGTACTCAAAGGGCAGAACTGGCTCATATACACATATGGAGTTACCAATTCGGGGAAGACGTACACAGTTCAAGGTAAGTAGTAAGCTTGAGCAGGGTAGTTAACCCAGGATCTAATGGTTGTCTTTACCTTTTGATGCCCTGGGTAAAAGATATTATCTCTGATATTCTTCCAGGTACTACTAAGGATGGGGGGATCTTGCCCCGGTCCCTGGCTCTCATCTTTAATAGTCTCCAAGGCCAACTTCATCCGATACCTGATCTGAAGCCCTTGCTTTCCAGTGAGGTGATCTGGCTAGACAGCAAACAGATTCGCCAGGAGGAAATAAAGAAGCAATCCTTACTAACTGGAGGCCTTCAAGAGGTAGAGTAGTAAGAAAGCTGGGATAAAGGGTAGAGTTCAGGAAAGATTAGTGCTTATCTTCTCTTTGCTCCTTCAGGAGGAGCTGTCCACCTCCTTGAAGAAACGTGCCCACATTGATAGTCGGATAGGTACCAGCACCAGCTCTGACAGTGGCATTGCTGGGCTCTCTTCCACCAGTCAGCTCAGCAGCAGTAGCCAGCTGGATGGTACGTACATGTGGGCTGTGCTGGGCAATGGTGGGGACCCACTCCCTACCCCAACAGCTCTAAGGTCTGTAAGTCAGATTACAACCTGAAATCCATCTTTTGAAGTTCCTGTAGACCAAGGCAAGATGAACTGCTCCGTGATTAATGACCTACACATTGATTTTTCTCACAGTAACAAGTCATTCATGGGCACAGCCAGACACTGCCCCAGTAAGTGTCCCAGCAGACATCCGCTTCTCTGTTTGGATATCCTTCTTTGAGATCTACAATGAATTGCTTTATGACCTGTTAGAACCACCTAACCATCAGCATAAGAGACAGACACTGCGGCTGTGTGAAGATCAGAATGGCAATCCTTATGTGAAAGGTATACAAAGGTAGAGGAACCTGGTAGAAAACCTGGAGGCATGTAGGGGAAAAAGGGGGCTAAGTGTTCCCACCTCTTTCTTGGCCACAGACCTCAACTGGATCCATGTTCGCGATGTTGAGGAAGCCTGGAAACTCCTGAAAGTGGGTCGCAAGAACCAGAGCTTTGCCAGCACCCACCTGAACCACAACTCTAGTCGCAGGTGAGTTGTGAAAATTAACTCTTTGCTGTGTCTAGGAAGCATTAGCCCTCCACCTGAGCATGGGCAACATGATAGGATTTTTCTCTTCTCTTTTTCAGTCACAGCATCTTCTCCATCAGAATCTTGCATCTTCAGGGAGAAGGGGATATAGTGCCCAAGATCAGTGAGTAAGTTTTTCCACTTAGAAATTTAATCATCTTGGTCACCTGGTTGTAGGGGCGAAGGGTAGTATAATTCTCAAAGGAACTAGCTGTTCCCAGAATTATATAAGCTATGAGTTCCTTACATCAGGTCCTATACATTATTCCATCCAGATTGTCACTCTGTGATTTGGCTGGCTCAGAGCGCTGCAAGGATCAAAAGAGTGGCGAGCGGCTAAAGGAGGCAGGAAACATTAACACTTCTCTGCACACACTGGGCCGCTGTATTGCTGCCCTGCGGCAAAATCAGCAGAACCGGTAAGCTGTGGGCTAGGATGGCCTGGGGCTTGGTGATTTGGTCAGTTCTACGTCACCTGTAAGGATGGTGTTTGGAAGCCCCTTTATGTTCACAGTGCTATTTTTCTGATTCTGTGCAAGGTCAAAGCAGAACCTGATTCCTTTCCGCGACAGCAAGTTGACTCGTGTGTTCCAAGGCTTCTTCACAGGTCGAGGCCGTTCATGTATGATTGTCAATGTGAATCCCTGTGCATCAAACTATGATGAGACTCTTCACGTGGCCAAGTTCTCAGCCCTTGCCAGCCAGGTATGAAGCTATAGGCATGATGATTGTACTTAATCTGGACTGGCAACCTGAAGATAGTCCTTAGAAACTGGTAAATGAGGCTATTAAGTTTTTCTTTTCCCTCTCTAGCTTGTGCATGCCCCACCTGTGCATTTGGGGATCCCACCCCTGCATTCATTCATCAAGGAGCATAGTCTTCAGGTAGCCCCTGGCTTACAGAAAGGAGGCAAGACTGACTCAGACCTTGATGACCATCCTGAAAATGAAGCTGACATCTCTATGTATGGCAAGGAGGTGAGAATACAAGAAGGCTCTAGGATAGCAGCTTGATGGCTGCACATTTTTCCACGGGGTGCTCCAGATGGGTTCGGGCCTTTTACTGCAGAAGGATTTAAGATCTCTGACAGGTGCGTTCTTCCTAGGAGCTACTGCAGGTGGTGGAAGCCATGAAAACACTGCTTTTAAAAGAACGACAAGAAAAGCTGCAGTTAGAGATGCAGCTCCGTGAGGAAATTTGCAACGAGATGGTGGAACAGATGCAGCAGCGGGAGCAATGGTGCAGGTACTGCTGAGTGGCCCCTTCTAGTGAGTTACCTGTGAGAGGGGACAGAAGACTGGGGCACGGGGTTGTCCCTCAGTTTCACTCAGAATCCTCACTACCCTCCTGTCAGTGAGCATTTGGACAACCAAAAGGAACTACTGGAGGAAATGTATGAAGAGAAGCTGAAGATCCTCAAGGAATCATTGACAAGTTTCTACCAAGAAGAGATTCAGGTGAGTTTGCCCCATCCAGTCCCAACTGCCGTGCAGACTTCTGTCACTTGGTTGTCTGAGATGAACAAAATTTTACTTATATTTAATTATTTATTGGTTGATTGATTTTGTGGGACGGGGTTTCTCTGTGTAACAGTCTTGGCTTTCCTGGAACTCTGTGGACTAGGCTGACCTCAAACCCATCTGCCTCTGATTCCTGAGTGCTGGGATTAAAGGTGTGTGTACCTAACTAAGTTTTATAAACTCTAGTAAGAACAGGAATATAATTCATTTTTTCTTCATTTCTCTTAGTGCCTTGTAGTTATCTGAATTTAAATTCAGGGTCTAGCGTCAAGATTTATGTTCATTTATTTGGGCAGTGGTAGCATAGGCCTTTCATCCCAGTATAGCTAGGCAGATCTCGGTGAGTTTGAGGTCAGCCTGGTCTACCAAGTAAGTTCCAGGACAGAACTGTTACACAGAGAAACTCAAAAAAAAAAAAAAAAAAAAAAAGTTCATTTAATCAGGTCCTTTGGTTATTTCTCTGACCCTGGACAGAATTGTGCTGTTTCCCTCTTAGGAGCGGGATGAAAAAATTGAAGAGCTAGAAACTCTGTTGCAGGAAGCCAAACAGCAACCAGTGGCTCAAGTGTCAGGGTCTGAACTGTCCCTACGGCGGTCACAAAGGCTGGCAGCTTCTGCCTCCACTCAGCAGCTCCAGGAAGCAAAAGCTAAACTAGAAAAATGCAAAGCAGAGCTGAACTCTGCCACTGAAGGTGAGGAAAGAGCCTCACCTTGTCTGCTTGCTGCTGTTAAAGAGGTAAGCCCAAAGCTGGAAAGCCATGTATTAAATGCGTTTATATTCTGTTTCCCTCCCAGAGCCACAGAAGTTCCAGCAAATGGTGGAACCACCAGCCGTAGCCAAGCCCTTCACCATTGATGTGGATAAGAAGTTAGAGGAGGGCCAGAAGGTTTGTAACCTTTCTGTTATCAAAGGGAATTTATGTGAGACTGGGTTTTTTTTGTTTTGTTTTGTATTTGGGTTTGTATGTGTGTCCCCTGAGGAATGGCTATTTCATTCAGAAAGCCAGCTTTTGTTTTTGCTTTACATTTATTTATTTATTTGTGTGTGGTAATGTGGAAGCCACATGGGTTCCATGTGGGTTCCTGGGATTTAACATTTAACTCAGAATGTCAAGCTTGGGGGACAAGTGCCCTCACCAGCTAAGCCAGCTTACCGGCTCCCAGCCTCCTTGAGTCTGTCGTCAAATGGCTGCTGTGGTTGATTTTAGCCACACTCTGATATCTGCTCTTTCAGAATATAAGGATGCTAAGGATAGAGCTTCAGAAAATAGGACAGTCTCTCCAGTCAGCAGAAAGGGCCTGCTGTCACAGCACCGGGGCAGGAAAACTTCGCCAAGCCTTGACCAACTGCGATGACATCTTAATCAAACAGGTGAGGGCAGCCTAGACACTCCTTCCCTTCCCAGCCCCATCCAGTGTCTATGTGAGAAGGGAACTGAGAACAAAAGAGAAAGGTGTACTAGTGAAAAACTGTCATGGTGGGCCAGGGCTTCATGCACGCTACACAGGCACTCTACCACTAAGCAATGGCATTTCTAGTTGGTGTGTACTGATGCCAGAGATCTTAAAAGGCTAAACAGAAATGTTCACTTCTTAGACTCATACCTAGGGGCAGGCTGAAATGTTTTTAGAAGATGATAGGGTCTCACTGTGTAGCTCTGGCTGGGGTTAAAGGTTCAATCTCTAACTTCTATGTTACTTAGAACCAGACCCTGGCTGAGCTGCAGAATAACATGATGCTAGTGAAACTGGACCTTCAGAAAAAGACAGCCTGCATTGCTGAGCAGTATAACACTGTGCTGAAGCTCCAAGGCCAGGCTTCTGCTAAAAAGCGGTTGGGAACAAACCAGGAAAACCAGCAACCAAATCATCAACCCCCAGGAAAGAAACCATTCCTTCGAAACTTACTTCCCCGAACACCCACCTGCCAGAGCTCAACGGACAATGGCCCTTACGCGCGGATCTTGCGCTCTCGGCACTCTCCTTTGCTCAGGTCTCCTTTCAGCAAAAAGTACTAAGGTTGTGGGGATGAAGACACATGCTTGTCGCCCTAAGGTTGGTGAACTGCTCAACTTTTAAGTCTCTTATGCTCCATATATATATGTATGTATATCTCCTGAACTGTATCACGAATTATTGTATTATAATCACATATATAATCTCATTTTTCATGCACAAATATTATACTGAATAAAGACACTGTTTATGCTTTTATTTGGATTCCAAACTTAGAAAAATATAAAAAGGGGGACAGAAACTGATATAAATACCATCTGGTCCGTTGGACCCTTGGACAGGAACAGCAATGGGAACCAGCCTGAGGCGCACTACGAAATGAGTCAAATGGCAATACATATTCAAAAGGTTTTGTTTTGTTGTTTGTTTGGGTTTTTTTTCAAGACAGGTCTTACTATGTAGCTCAGACTGGCCTGGAACTTGCTGTGTAGACAGCTAATCTCAAAACATCCACCTGCCTTTGTCTTCAAAATGCTAGATTAAAGACGTGCACCATCATGCACAGCTAAAATTTCAAATGTAATAGGGGAATAAAAATACTCTGAGCACAAGAGAAGGAAGGTTACATCTTAAACACAGAATGGTCGCTAGCATCGTATAGCACAAACATCAAAGTGTATTTGAAACTACAAGAACATAAAATGATTCCCTCAACCTTGCAGACAAGGTTGAAAACAAAGTATTCTTTGGAGATAAAAGGAAAAAACAATTACATCAAGCATTAACTAAAAAATATCAGCATGGATTTTAATGTCTGAAATAAAAAAGGTACTTTCAGCCTGGTCTACAGAGTTATTCCAGGTCAAAGAGATACAGAGAATATAAAATAAAAGTAAAAAAAAAAAAAAAAAAAAGGTACTTTCAAATGTCCACAAAGTTCTCTGTAATCTGGTCTCCCTGTGTTGACTTTCATCAGGGTATAGCCAATGCTGTAGCCATCCTGGCCCTCAATATGAGCTACAGTTCATGCTCACAGACTTCCACTTGAAAGGTTTTAGAAGACTCCCTTCGAAAGCAGTCTCCCAAAGATCATATGAATAGCTACACTCTAACCCTAATCTCCGACATCAGAGACCACACTGCAAAACGAAGGTCATTCTAGCCAGGCCTCACAGCACACGCCTGTAATCCCTTCGTAGGCTACACAGAGAAACCCTGTCAACACCTGACATCACTACACCAGAAGACAAGCAGGATAGTCTTTACTCCCCCCTTTGCCTAGCCCACTCCAGCATCATTAAACCTTGTTTCTGTAGCATCACTTATGGTAAAGTGCTGTAAAAGGGATTTGTGGAGGTGAGGAGACTATGGGAGGGCCAAGACCTGCTATTCTGAATAGAAGGGAGAAGTGCTGGCTGACAGAAGACAGTCAGTACTGTCCTCCGTTGTTCCTGTCTACCTCTGAAGGTGATTCCATAGGCTGTCCCCAAGGCTGTTTCTATCTGTAAAAATGAGAAGAGTTTAGGTCCTTGGGAGAACAGACGTGGCTGCTCTTTACCGGAGGTAAGGCTTAATACTGGTCTAGCAGTGCGCTGCCTTGAGAGCTGTCAACTACGGCGTGACTGAAGACAGGTTGAGTGGAGAAACTCTGCGTGTAGGCGTGTTGTTTGCAGACAGTGAGGCAGGGAGGAAAAAGGTACCAGGCGTGTCAGTGCTCGGCGTCTCCCCTTGGTTCCGCAGCTGTAGGATCTGGCGGAGCAAGGCCTTACCTTCTTCCCGTGTCTGAAACAAAGTTACAGCTGCTTCAAAATGTGTTCGGTGCTATTCTCAAAAGTTGGTTTTGTTTTTTTTAATATTTATTTATTTATTATGTATACAATATTCTGTCTGTATGCCTGAAGGCCAGAAGAGGGCGCCAGACCTCCTTACAGATGGTTGTGAGCCACCATGTGGTTGCTGGGAATTGAACTCAGGACCTTTGGAAGAGCAGGCAATGCTCTTAACCACTGAGCCATCTCTCCAGCCCTCAAAAGTTGGTTTTTACAATACTCTTCAGAACATTCCTTTACAAATAAAAGGAGGCTTGTCCCCTTAAAAAAAAGGAAGTATGGGGGCTGGAGAGATGGCTCAGAGGTTAAGAACACTGCCTGCTCTTCCAAAGGTCCTGAGTTCAATTCCCAGCAACCACATGGTGGCTTACAACCATCTGTAATGAGGTCTAGTGCCCTCTTCTGGCCTGTAGGCATACATGGAAGCTGAACACTGTGTACATAATAAATAAATCTTTAAAAAAAAAAAAAGGAAGTATGATGTGGGAGAGTCTTCTGTTTTGTGTTGATTTCATTGGTTAAATAAAGAAACTGCCTTGGCCCTTTAATAGGACAGAAAATTAGGTAGGCGGAGTAAACAGAACAGGATGCTGGGAGGAAGGCAGTGAATTCAGTCACCATGATTCTCCTCTCTGAGACAGACGCAGGTTAAGATCTTTCCTGGAAAGCCACCTCGTGGTGCTTACAAAGATTACTAAATATGGATTAATCAAGATGTGAGAATTAGCCAGTAAGAGGCTAGAGCTAATGGGCCAAGTAGTGTTTAAAAGAATACAATTTGTGTGTTGATATTTCGAGGCATAAGCTAGCCAGGCGGCAGGAACGCAGCCCGCCACTCCTCACTACAGAAGTACTCGATGGCTGACTCCTGTAAGCTTCCTGGCACACCATGTAAAGACCACATGTTTTGGCCTGAAACTCAAACTTTTGGAATCAATACTCACATCATTGAATGCACAGCACTTCTGGGCACAAGTGGAAGCTTCATCCCACAACTTGCATTTAAAATAGTACTGGGCCAGGTAGCGGAAGGCTGTACTCTCCTCCAAGTGCTCCACTACTTCCTAGATAAGGAAAGCAAGCATGACTGAGGTGACAAGAACCCGTCAGGGACACAGCTCTCATGCTCTGACACATACCCCACACGAATAGATATCTTGGATGTATTTGATGTAACACTGGGCAGCCTGCTCTGACTCAGTCAACTGTTCATGAAGCCTACAAAAGAAATTGGGCTTTAAATAAAAGACCACAAAGCAAGTCAGATATTAAAAAGTAAAGGCATAAATAAAACCTGAAATGACATATAAACAAGTAAATTTTAACATAAATAACATGTAGAGATCCAGAATACAATCAGTGCCTATTAAGTGGTTACTATGGTGCACAGCTTCAATCCACCAGCACTAGGAAGGCAGAGACGGGGATCTCTGTGAGTTAAAGCCCAGCCTGGTCTACAAAGCAGTTCCAGGATAGCCAGGGCCACACAAAGAAACCCTATCTTAAAAAACAAAACAAAATAACAACAACAAAAAGCAGGGTGTCTACCAGTGCTACATAGTAAGTCCTTGCCTCAAAAAAAAAAAAAAAAAAAAAAAAGTTAAGGGCCAGGTGAGCTGGCTTAGCAGCTGAAGCAAAGCCTGACAATCGAGTTCAGTTCCTGGGGACCACATAATGGTTGGCGCGACCTCCACATGCACATACCACATACATATACACAAAATTTAAAAAACTTTTTAAAAAAGAGTAGTTGACTTAAACTGATAATTGGATAATATACCCTTCCAAAAATTTCCTGCTAACACTGGTACGAATGAAAGCGATAGCCAACAGCTGACTACTTCTGAGCAATTCTCCCATGCACACAGGCCCTGATGCATGCTAGGTGAGTCCTCGACCACACAATGCCACTTCTAGTTCACTCAGACCTTTTTCAGTTCATTTTTCATCTCTTGCCTAACAGGAAATCTATTCCAATTCAAGGTGAAGTGGAACTCTCTAGAGTCAAGAGGCTAAAGCCAGAATATAACTTCATGCCTAGCATGTATAAGGTCCTGGGTTCATCTACAACACAGAGAAAAGGAAAGAGCTGTGCGCAACTGCAGAACAAGTCTTTCCACACCCTGCTCCAGGCCTACACTCATGACACAACCTCAGGAGAACCAACACAAGTATCAAAGACATTCCACTCACTTTGCCAGCTTCACGAGAGCCATCTTCTCCACATCTCCCACAGCATATGCTCTCCAGTAACACTGTCGAAGAATAAACCGGTCACTTCTGACTGCTGCCCATGTGGAACAACTAATCACATAAACACTAAGGCCACGCAAGCCTTCTAGAAATGCAGGCTTACACAACACAGAGCGTTTTTCCTGTTATATAGGTCCAGGCTATACATGTAGACATCCACGCTGATAATCTCAGCCTACATTTTCTTTTATGCTACACACAGATCAGATTACGGAGGGGGGGGGGGACCCGGGGACTACTACAGCACTGTACACAGCTCAACGTCCTTCTGAACAACAGATGATTTCTGCTCAAATTCTCCAGGCTGAAATTTGAGGTACCTTTTTGGCTTCCACTAGTTGATTGAGTTTCTCATAACATTCTCCTAAGGCAACCAGCATACGAGAATCATTGGGACTATGAAAAAGGGTAACAAATAGTTAGAGCAAAGACTTTACCAAAACCTCAAGTCCTCACCTGAAAGCTTAGTCTCTACTATTTCACACTGTTCCCAGTCTATGCAAGGACTGTTCTTCAGTCAATGCTTCATTTAATAACATTACTTAGTGTTTATAATTATCCCATAAACCCACTAGTAGAGAAACTAAGTAAAAATGACCAGACCCACACCCTTTAGTTCTGAGAGAGAGATGGTATCATATCAACCCTTTCCACACTGTCAAGAAACCAACTTACCGCAGCTGGTGGGCCCGTCTATAATAATAAAGGCAATAAAATGGCATCTTAAGGATTTCATAGGTCTGTCCAAGGCCATACCAAGCTCTGTAGTCTCTCTTGTTGACCTCAATGGCATGTCTAAGAAATAGACAAAACAGACAGAAACATGGCAAAAGAATTAAGGTTAGCCACACATGGGCTTAGCAGAGGCTCCTGTTCCACTCACCCCTCCCAACCCAACTGGACACTTGCCGGTAAGCCTGGATAGCAGCAGATGTGTTTTTCATTTCCATGTACTCATGCCCCATCAACGTCCAGGCCCCGAGATACCTAGGGTTCAACTTGAGGGCTCTCTGGAAATATAAGGCTGCTTTCTCATGCTGGGAGCGTAAGCTATAATAATTGCCTGATGAAGAAAAAACAATGATTTACAGTAAACACACACACACAAGTACACATAAATAAAAATAAAGGGGCAGGAGAAATGGTTCAGTGGCTTAAGAACACTGGTTGCTCTCCCAGAGGACCTGAGTTCAATTCCCAGCACCCATGTGGCAGCTACAACTACCCGTAACTCCAGTGCCAGGGGACATGTTTGCTAAGTTCTAGCCTCCTTTTGTACCAGGCATGACAAACATACATAAAAAAGAGACAGGGTTTCTCTTTATAGCCTTGGTTGTCCTCCTGGACCTGTAGTCCAGGATGGCCTTGAACTCAGAGCTCTGTCTACCTCTGCCTCTGGGAGTGTTAGGATTAAAAGAGTACACCACCTCGCCTGGCTTGATTTTTTTCTTTTTAGATTAGTGATTCTAAACTAGATTATTTTCTTTTTCTTTTTTTTTTTTTTTTCCAAG
>NW_026067904.1:1366556-1406498 GCF_014885135.2 Alexandromys fortis | reverse complement strand
GGGCTGGAGAGATGGCTCAGTGGTTAAGAGCATTGCCTGCTCCTCCAAAGGTCCTGAGTTCAATTCCCAGCAACCACATGGTGGCTCACAACCATCTATAATGAGATCTGGTGCCCTCTTCTAGCATACAAACATACATGGAAAGAATGTTGTATACATAATAAATAAATAAATCTTTAAAAAAAAAACTGTATTTACTTTCTCATTTATTAGTGCTGAACAATGAATCTGGGGCCTAGGAAAGCACTCTACTGTTGAACCCAGTTCCAACCTGAAGAGATTTTCATGACATACAGAAAAATAAAAAGCATAGGTAAGAATATAATTTGGACTACTTTTTTTTTTTTTTTGGACTACTTTTACAAAGCAAATAATCATCACATCTGACATATGTGTGTATTTTTTATCAGTAGTTATCAATCTGTGGGTCACAGGACCTTGGGGTTTGAATGATCCTTTCACAGGGATAGCCTAGGACTATTGGAAAACACAAATATTTACATTAAAATTCATTAACAGTAGCAATAAAAATAATTTTAGAGCCTGGTCTACAACAGCCAGCTCCAGGACAGGCTCCAAAGCTACACAGAGAAAGCCTGTCTCGAAGAAAAGAAAAAAAACAAAAAAACAAAACAAAACAAAACAAAAAAAAAAAACAATGCATGAACCACCTTTCTTTGCTGGGTGGTGGTGGGGCACGCCTTTAATCCCAGCACTGGGGAGGTAGAGGCAGGCGGATCTCTGTGAGTTCAAGACCAGCCTGGTCTACAGAGCTAGTTCCAGGACAGGCTCCAAAGCCACAGAGAAACCCTGTCTCAAAAAACAAAAAACAAACAAACAAAAAAAAATAATAAATTAAAAAAAAATTTAGACCACTGTTATATATGGGATGACAACACATTCAAACAAGTATAATAAAGAGGAAAAGCGCAACAACCAAAACAATATTCTACAGCCGCCCCCTTTGGTTGGCTTCAGTGACCCCACTTAGGAGGATGAGGCAGGTCTGCCTAAAGCTGCAGGTCACCTTGGGCCACACAGTAAATTCCAGTCCAGCCTAGGCTATAGGTTGAGACCTTACCCCAAAAATCAAAATAAAATTTCCCTTATGTATAACTTATATGTACACAGTAAGCCAGTCAAACATAGATTTCAATATATATTAACTTGTAGAGAACATGAGATATTATTAAATAAAATAATGAAAATTTGAAGTTATTGTATAAAAGATTCCATTTTGGTAAGATAACAACAACAACAAAAATTCCTGGTATGTTTTTAAAATAGTTTTATTAGAAATTAATTATATTCACTGTTTCTACTCTATGTCTGATTATTTACATTCAAACTCAATTTCATATTCACCTAGAAGCTTTAAAGCAACAGGGTTTCATGCCCTCTATAAGAATCTTTGCCACCAGGGAAAATGGTTCATGCCTTTAAACCCAGTACTTAGGAGGCAGAGGTAGGAGGATGTTTCTGAGGTCTAGGTCAGCCTGGTCTACATAGTCAGTTCTCTACAGTCAGGGCTCTACAGAAGTCTCTACTATGTCTTTTTAAAAAACAAAGCGAGTACGCCTACACCTGCAATCTCAATGCTTGAGAGTAGTCAGGAGGCTAAGGTCACCCACAGTCATACAGTGAATTGTAGACATGGATTCTGTCTGGAAAACAAACAACCAAATACTAGCTGGGTAGGGTAGCACATTCCCGTGAGCTGTGAGCTTGGTCTCTGGGAGGTGGCAGCAGAATCAGCAGTTCAGGGTCACCCTCCACTGGTTACATTCCAAGCTGAAGCAGGCTGAAGCTAACTGAGAGAACTATCTCAGAAAAACAAAAGGAAGCCAAAGGGAGTTCTTGGAGAGGCGCCTCAGCAGCTAGGCTAAGGGTGCACACTGCCCTTAGAGGGCGTCTGTGTTGTGAGGCCCAGAATGATCTGACACATCTAGACTCTGTGGCCACCTGCACTCATAGGTCAAGGCGTGAGCACAAACAAAAGCAGAAGAACCACCAGGAGTTACAAGCCAGTAAAGACTAAAGGGTTCTAGGTCATTCTGGGCTAGGGTGAGAGAGACCCTCTCTCAAAACACCTCTAGGATGGGGCTCATCAGTTCAGAGCACTGCTGTACCAAAGGACCTAAATTCAATGTCCAGCATCCACATGGCCACTCACAACTACCTATAATTCCAGTTCCAAGGACCAAGCCCTCTTCTGGTCTCTATAGAAACCCAGCACTTTGGAGACAGAGGCAGGCAGATCTCTGTGAGTTCAAGGCCAACCTGGTCTACACAGCAAGTTCCAGTGCTATATAGAGAGACTTTGACTCAACAAAGAGATGAGAGCGAGAGAGACAGACAGAGATCTTAAAAGAAAAAAGTAGCCAACTCTCACCAATTACACAGCATGTTTCTACTCGGTACTTATCAATTTCACAGAGGTTATGTGCCAGATAACTCAATTCAGACTTCATACTCTGGGAAGAAAGAGGAAGATCATGTGAGCCTGATGAAGCACCCAGAAGGTGTTCACTCTTCAGCTCATGCAAACATGCTATCTAATCCAGGAGCTTCATCAAGCTCAATCAGGAGGAACAAATTACCCTGACATAAAGAAGATTGGAGAATGTGTCCATATTTTCAATCCGGTAAGGATCTTGCTTCCTCAGCTCATTAAAAATAGAAAGGGCTTTGTCGATATCTGAAAGAAAGAAGGCAGAGTTCAAAGCCCGACTAACTGCAGCCCGAGTCTGTTGGCACTCCAGCACCCTTGTTCACTCACCTCTGATATTGTGATAGGCAACTGCGATCTGGGAAACAATGTATGAGCTCTTGGAGAAGCCCACATCAATGAGATGCTGATACTTCTGCAGGGCCTCCTCTATCAGCTGCAACTCTGTGTATATATGAGCCAGGAAGAATTCCTTCATCCAGGTGTCAGGCAAAGACAGGAACTTCAGCTAGCACCCAGAGAGAGGGACACACTTAGTATAATCTGGTCTTTCTCCCAAAGCAACACCAAAGATCATTACGTTCTAAAAGGATTCATCACTAAAATCTTAATGAACATCTACAAATGAATACAGGGTACCCCACTGAATCTGACTTAGAAGCATAATTAGGGGAGAACGGCCCAGTAGGATAGACTTAAACAAACAAACAAAACCCACAAAACTTGAGAATGAGCAGAATCTAAATAGAATAGAGAGAAGAGAGGAAACAGCATTCCAGGTAAAGGCAGCAACAGGAGTACAGTGATTAAAACTAGCTTTGCTTAAGGAAGCTTTGCGTCAAAAAAAGTAGACCCCATCACACACTAGAAAACAAGATACAGTTAAGAAACTACTGAAAATTTCTGCCCAAAGTGTTTTATGATGTCTCCTCCTTATAATTCCAGTACCCAGGAAGCTGAGACAGAAAGACAGCCATGAATCTGATGTCAGCCTAGTCTTAACAGAGAGATCATCTTTTCAAGCAGTGGTGGTGCAAGCCTTTAATCTCAGCACTCAGGAGGCAGAGGCAGGTGGATCTCTGTGAGTTCGAAGCCAACCTGATCTACAGAGTAAGTCCTAGAACAGGCTCCAGAGCTACTGAGAAACCCTGTCTTGAAAAAACAAAAGAAAAAAAAAAAAAGAGCTAAGTGTGGTGGTGCACATTTTTAATCCTAGCACCACTCGGAAGGTAGAAGCAGGAGGATCGTGATGAGTTCAAGGCCAGCCTGAACTACACAGCAAATTCCAGTACAGTCAGACCTACACTGAGAAACCCTGTCTCTTCCTTGGGAGGTAAGGTAAGAGGATCTCTGGGATATCCTGGTCTACATAGAGAGCTCAGGTCAGCCAGGGCTACATAAAGGGATCACTCTGAGGGGGTGGGGGTGTTCTTGCAGCAGATCTGAGTTCTGTCCCAACACCTACAGGGTGGCTCACAGGTGCCTGTAATTCCAGAGATTCAGATGCTTTCTTCTGACTTCCTTGGGCACCATGCACACATATGGTGCACATACACGCACCCAGGCAAAAATAAATCTTTTTTTAAACACTTTTTAAAAAGGAATTTTAGAAACTATGCACAGGATAACTTAGAAATGGAAGAGTGTTGTAAATCAGAAGCTAGAGAGAAAGTATCTATTATTAATTAAGTAATCCAGGTCTGAGATGCAAAGAGAGGTGACAAGCAACCAAGAGAAAGATTCCCATAGAAAAGCGACCACAGCACTGCTTCCTCCCAGCAAAGAGAGACAGGAGAAAAGGAGGTGAAAGACTTGGAGGTGTTGAGACTGGATGTCTCGGACTTAAGATGCAGGTCAGTGGTGGAGAGCTTTCTCAGCTCAGGGAAGGATCTAGAATTAATGCCTACTATGTTCAGAACCAATAGTAACCACCCATACCCAAACTCAGGGTATCTTGAGTAGTGATAGTAATAATGATGAAGCTGGAAGGAAGAAAAAATCTGATAGGAAAAAGAGAGGGGGCTGGAGAGATGGCTCAGAGGTTAAGAGCACTGATTGCTCTTCCTGAGGTCCTGAGTTCAATTCCCAGCAACCGCATGGTGGCTCACAACCATCTGTAATGAGATCTGGTGCCCTCTTCTGGAGAGTAGGCATAAATGCAGACAGAACACTGTATACATAAGAAAAAGAGATTTTGATATGCAAGATGAAAAAATTGCTTCTGCATAATTTGATTACAAGGGAAGCCTCATGTAGGGGGAATACAAATAAAGATACATTTTCAGACACTGACTGAGCAGTACAAACCATTGTTGTGGGAACAGAAGAATGAACCCACCTTTAGCTTTTGTAGTTTTTAAAACAAGGTCTTATGATGGAGATGGGTCTTGTATCTTATCTGTTGCTTTCATTGGTTAACTAATAAAAAACTGCTTGGCCTGATAGGACAGAAAATTAGGTAGGCGGAGTAGACAGAACAGAATGCTGGGAGAAAGAAGCTGAGTCTGGCAGTCACCATGATTCTCCCACTCCAGACAGACGCAGGTTAAGATCTTTCCTGGTAAGCCACACCTCGTGGGGCTACACACATTATTAGAAATGGGTTAATTGAGATGTGAGAATTAGCCAATAAGAGGATGGAACTAATGGGTCAGGCAGTGTTTAAAAGAATACAATTTCCGCGCAGTTATTTCGGGTAAAGCTAGCCCGCTGCCGCTCCATACAACAGTCTTAGCCCTGGCTGGCCTGGAATTCAAGACACAGAAAAATGGATAGCCTTGAACTCATAAAGACCCGCCTCCCAGGTGCTGGGATTAAAGGCACTCACCACCACGCCTGGTCTACCTTTAGCAATTTAGGAGCAACAAAAGAAAGGAAGTGTGTTGTTCTATCAACTACTAAAGGACAAAATGAATACTAAACAAAATTCACAGGGCTGGAGAGATGGCTCAGTTGTTAAGAGCACTGCCTGTTTTTCAAAGGTCGGGAGTTCAATTCCCAGCAACCATGTGGTGGCTCACAACCATCTGTATCAAGATCTGGTGCCCTCTTCTGGCCTGCAGGCAGACATGCAGGCAGAACATTGCATACTAAATAAATAAATAAACAAAATTCACAGGCAGCAACTAATAAAAAAGATTTCAGGGCAGGTCATAAAGGCACATACCTTTAATAGGAGACAGAGGCAGCCTGGTCTACACAGAGTTTCAGGATAGCCAGGGTTACATAGAGAGCCTCTGTCTCAAACAAACAAAAAGCCAGGCATGAGAGTATACACCTGTGCTGCCAGGGAGGTAGGTATGTGGAGGCAGAAGAACCACAAGTTAAATAAACCCAAGCTACTTAGCAAGTTCCCACAAACAGAACAGTGGAGGGGCTGGGGAACTGCAAAGAGCCAGCTCTGAACCAAGTTCACAGTGAGAGCACGTTCTCCCCACAACACTATCACAGGTTTCCCCATGAAGCTTAGGTCAACTCACCATCTCTTTGTCTGTGATCAGGTTACACAGCTCCAACCAGGCTCCCCAGTGCAAAGGCAAAACATGAGTAGCCTCCACAAACACATCAATGGCCTCTTTCACCAAGTCCAGTTTCCGAAGCACCACCCCATACCTGGGAAAGAAAGTCAGAGCCACCAGGGAGGTTAAAGCCTGAGAATGTCTCCTCCCTTCTCCTCTCCTCAAGGGGCAAACACGCTGCTGAAAGCGCCAACCCCTGGTGACACTCACAGGTAAAGGCCAAAGCCATCAAGTCCCCGGGCCTGGTGCTTCCTGCTGAGCTCCACTCTCAGCTCTCGGAGAGCCTCGTTTTTCACCTGTCCTTTTTCTAGGGGTCCTAGGAGAGAAAGAATTATTCATCCTCAGACACACACATATATTTGTTATCATCAACCAAAATTATCCCTGCAACCCCTCACACAATCCATTTACTCGAGATGATGGCTGGTGTGCAGTCGTAGGTTATCAATATTTACAAATCACAAGTTTCAATTAAAACTGAATTGTCCACCTTAGGTTGCAGAAATCAAGTATGGGTTAAGGGAAGCAAGCCAACTCTCACAGCAACCAAGCGGTGGAGCTGGGTGGACAGCCCGAAGCTGAGATAAATCATGAGCCATGGAGTCTACTGATGGACCCTGCAATGGCCTATACAGCATCTAAGCATGCAGATCTGCTTTCTAGGACAAAAGGTTAGACAGGAAAAAGAAAAGACATACCTAGGCTATCAACTGTCTCATCGTCCTTCTTTTTCTCTCCAGACTGTAAGAGAGGGAGAGAATCAATAAACAGGTTTCTCACCTTATTCTAAATGCTTCCTAAAAGCAGCAGCCTGACTCTATCTACAAGGCTAACTAAAGTCTTCGCAAAATAACACTTGCCTTATAAACAACCATTCATTCAGGTGTTCCCACTGGCTAAATGTGAGTACATTGAGCACCAAAGACTTAAATATAATGATGAATTATAGACAGTTAAAAACATGAGAATCCAGCAGGGTGGTGGTGGCGCACGCCTTTAATCCTAGCACTCAGGAGGCAGAGGCAGGTGGATCTCTATGAGTTCGAGGGCAGCCTGGTCTATGGAGTGAGTTCCAAGATGTTTAGGGCTACACACAGAAACCCAGTCTTGGAAAGAAACAAAAGAAAGAAAACCCAAGAAAGGCTGTATGTGGTAGTACATGCCTGTAAACCTGGCACTCTGCAGAGGTACAGGCAGGACAACCGTTCCAGGGCAGCCTGGGCTATGTTACACAGTAGGACAGTATCCAAGACAATTACAAATACAATATTAATTTTACTTACCTTGCCATTTCTTATTTATTTAGGTTTTCTGAGGCAGGTTTTCACTATTATAGCCATAGCTGACCTGGACTTTTCAATATAGACCAGGCAGGTTTTGAACTAGGAGAAAACCTCCTGCCTCTGCCTTTCGAGTGCTAGGATTACAAGTGTATGCTGCCATACAAGGTTGCATTGTCCTTTTTATCAAAATTTTTAACAAAGTAATAAATATACTACAAATAAGTGTAAAGTGAGTTTATAAAACTTTAAATCAACTGATACTTTTTTAACTCAATTGTAGAATTTTTAGGGTGTGGGTTCCTTTATTTTTATTTTTATTTTTTTTGCTTTTTGTTTGTTTGTTTACTGAGACAGGATCATACCAGGTAGCACAAACTGGTCTCAAACTCTTACTCCTTCTGCCTTGGCATCCCAAGTACTAGGATTCTACTTGTATACCATCGTGTCCTGCTTTCAGGCCTTTCGTTTTAAGTTAGGATCTCTACCACTACCTGGCCTGGAACTCACTTCGTCACTGTGCAGACCAAGATAGCCTCGAACTCCCTGGGATCCTGAGCTCTCTGCATCTATAATGTGGAGATTATAGACACCACCACACCCTACCAATTCTTAAGCAGTAGTATCAATGCAATAATAACCCAGAGAAAAGAGTCATCCTGTTAATAATCATCCTACCTACATATACGTTGCTATTTTTTTAAACTTTGTTACTCTTTTTTTTTTTAACTTTGTGTAGCCCTAGTCTGCTAGAAATTCATAAAGATTCACCTGCCTCTGCCTCCCAAGTGCTAGAATTAAAGGTGTGCACTACCAGGTCTGGCTTCCTATTTTTATTCCTATTATTATTATTTTTATTGCAATATTGTCATTAAGCATATTCACTTGGTGACCTACTACCTAGGTATTTAAAAATTAAACTTTTTCAAGGCTAGAAAAATGACTCAGTGGTCAAGAGCACTGGTTGCTCTTCTAGATGGCCCATATTCAAATCCCTGCATACACATAGCAGCTCATAACCATCTGTAACTCCTCTTCAGGCCTCTGCTTGTATTAGGCCCACCCATGATACACATACATATATACACATAAAACATTCATTCATATATATATACACATACATATACACATATGTATATCTAATTTATTTTTAATAAAAATTTTCCTCTTGGTTCTAAATTCAGATGTTTCCCTGAAGGCAGAATAACATCTTAAAGTGACCCTCACCAGGTATCTGGAATACATATACAGGAAATAGGCTTTCTTGCTATTGCAGCCATGCAGGAAATGTGCTGCCCGATCATACTCTTTAACATCAAAGTAAGCCTTGGCCAGGGTGTAGGCATCCACATCCTGAGCGTCCTCCTAGAAAAAACAGGATTGTGTGAGTGGCTAAGACTAAGACAGCCAAAGTTCACCTTAAAAAGCATATCCATTAATTGCAAGATAAAGGAAAAGATTAACTATTTCTCCTCCCCCAAAATATGTAAATACATGCATTTATACAGTAGTTTTTAATACGTGTATCACCTGTAAAGGCAAAGAACCTTTTTTCCAAAGTTGTTTTTTTTTTTTTTTTTTTTTTTTCAAAATAAAAAGTGGCACAATCCTAGCACTCAGATCTCTGTGACTTAAAACCAAGCCCGGACTACAGAGTGAGATTCAGGCCAGCCAGTGCTATATAATGACACTCTGTCTCAAAAAAAAAAAAAAAAAAAAAGAAAGAAAAAAGAAAAAGGAAGGAAAGAAGGTTGGAGTTTGGGGGTTGGCTCAATGAGTAAAGTATCTGCCACACACACATTATCACCTGAATTTGCATTCCCAGAGCTCACACAAAAACCAGACATAGCAGCCTACACCTGTAACCCCAGGGTATGCCTATAATCCCCACACTTGGGAGGTAGAAGCAGGAGGATGAATTCAAGTTATTCTCAGCTTTACAGCCAATCTCAAGACAACCTGGGCAACAAGAGGCCCCGTGTCAAAAGAGAAGAGGGGAGGAAAGTCAAAAGGAGCAAAAAGAATAGGGAGAAGAGAAAACGGTATCTTGAGGGGAGAAAAAAGGGTCATCCTCTATTATAATGGTGAATATGCCTGCTTGTCACACACAAGCCTGGGTTTGTGCAAGATGACTCAGAAGGTTAAGAACACTTGCCACCAAGCCTGAAAACATGAGTCAATTCCCAGGACCCACATAGTAGGAGAACCAACCCCTGCAGGCTATGGAATAAGCCTTCTGTACACTGTGTGAATATGCCACTATGATTGGTTTAATAAACAAGCTGACAGGCCAATAGCTAAACATATCAAATTAGGTGGGAAAGTCAAATTGAGAATGATGAGATGAGGAAGGGTAGAGTTAGAGAAGTTGCCAGCTAGATGGACAATGAGTCAGACATTCAAAATATGATAGAAGTAAAAGCCAAGAGCCTTGGGGCAGCATTAGACTAATAGGAATGGGTTAAGTTTTAAGTGCTAGTTAGTAATAAGTCTGAGCTATTAGCCAAGCATTTATAATTTATATTAAGCCTGTGAGTGATTATTTGAGAGTGGCTGCAGGAAAGAAAAACTGCGCCTACTCCTGCAGGCTACCTTCTGCCCTCCATGACACGCGCGCGCGCACACACACACACACACACACACACACACACACACACACACACAGACGCAAACACACAGGCAAACACCCAGACACATAAAATGAAAACAAATCTTTTTGTTTAAGTAGAAAGAGAACTGACAATATAAAACACAGCTCAGTGTTGAAAGTTTGCTTAGCACAGGTCCTAGATCCAGTACCTAAAAGAAAACAAAACAAAAACCAAACCCCTGAAGTTTTAATGTTTACTCTAAATTACAGATCAAGGCTAAATTAGACTTAAATGTTTCTTTCATGCCAGTTCCTAGCGAGAAATAAATAAATACGTGCTCAACAATTCAGCAAAGAGAGTCAACATATCTCGCAGCAACCTGGAAGCTATTAACCTCACCAATAGCTAACACTTAATGTCTGTAAGTGTTATGTGAGTTCTTAAAAATTATTTATGTATTTTGCATTTACTTAGAGAGAGAGAGAGTAAGTAGAGACCAAAGAACAACTTTCAGAAGTCAGTTCTCTCCCTCCATCTTGTGTGGTCCAGGAGTCCAACTCAAGCTGTCGGCATCTTATCTGGTCCAAGTGACATAAATTCTCGAGAGGGGGCTATTTACTGAAGCTCTTCTCTCACTTGAGAGTGTTCATTGTTTACTCATTCAACAAAGCTTTATCCTGCTACGGACACCCATGTGCCTAGGCACTGTGACAGTCAGCACAGAGAAATACAAGCTAATAAGACAGATGCAAATCACAATGACTTTAAAAAGTCATATAAAATAATATATGTCTAATTTTACCCTCATTGCTTTACTTAATCTTCTTGGAAAATGGAAATTTATTAGTATTATCTACAACTGAAAAGGCTGTCACTTTTAGGAGGGGGTTGGAGGGTTGAAGTAGGTGCTTGCTCAATAGGCTGGCCGCAAACAATTGGCAATCCCCCTGCCTCAGGACCCCAAGTGTTGCAATTACAGGCATGAGCCACCACACCCAGCTGCAGAAAGCTTGCCACCTGCCAACATTGATGGTTTTAGTAGAGAACATGCCTGAAATACAGAAGAAAACCTGCGTGCAAGTCGCCTGCACTCTACCTCCTTTTGCTAATGAGAATGGTTAATTTTACTGAATCGTATGTGCCTAGAACACTTTCGGAGGAGGAGACGGAGACAGGGTTTCTCCGTGTAGCCTTGGCTGTCCTGGAACTTGCTCTGTAGACCAGGCTGGCCTCAAACACAGAGATCTGCCTGCCTCTGCCTCTGCCTCCTGAGTGGGGTTAAAAGCATGTGACACAGACTCTAATCAATCTGCAGCGAAGAGCTACAGTGTAGAAGAATGATTTCATGTTTCTTATTAGCATTGTCCAGGCTGACCTCACACCCTAAAGGCTCCAAGGGTTGGTTTGTTTTTGTTTTCTGTGTGTGAATGGTTTGCCTGCATGTGTCTGCACACCTCATGCATGCCTGGTGCCGTCCCACGCCAGAAGACGGCATCGGATCTCCCCGGAACTTTGTTGCAGGTAACTTGTTAGCTGCCTCTGTGTATACTAGGAATCAAATCCAGCTCTTCTAGAAGAGGAGCGAGTGCTGCTAATCGATGAGCCATCTCTCCAGGCCAGGGATGAATTTTTTAGAAATGATTTCTTTTTCTTTATGTGTATGCATGTGTATCCATATACTGCATAGGTGTGTGTACACGGTGTGGGATCCCCTGAAGAGCTGGAGTTGCAAGAGATTTTGAGACGCCTGCTGAGGGTGCTGGAAATCGAACAGAGGTTCTTAACCATTGAGCCATCCCTTCCACCCCATCAAGGCTGAAATCTCAAACAGTAATTGTTTACTAGTTCTCCCCAGCTTAAGTAACAGCAGAGACTACATCTTCCAAGGCACAAGCAACCCCCACACATGAACTCGCTCGTAAGGCCCAGTTCAAACGCCGGCGTCTCAGCTACATCATTTCCACCGAGCAGTGGGCTCTCCTCCAGTGACAGGGCGCTGAGGACCTCTTGGGCCGCATCCCTCTGTGGCTAGGGAACGCCACTGTAACGACGTCCTTACCTCTGTTAGAGGCGGCGGCGGCTGCAGCTCGGACAAAGGCAAGGCGGGCAGAGAGAAGGCCAACTCCGCGGACCTGGAACACCACGCAAACTGCATCAGCCACGCGAGACCCCCGAGGCCGAGATCCAGCACCGCCCCATCCGACCGCGACCTCTCACCATTTGCTGCTGTGAAGCAGGCCCCGCTCCCGGGTGAGCCCCGCGATGAGCAGCAGCTGCTTCTTAATTTCTCGCAAGTCTGAGAAATCCGCGCCAGGGGACACGCCCGGTACCGCGGCCGCCGCCGCGGCCACAGAGACTACCGAGGTATTCGCAGCCATTTTCCTCTCGGCCGCTCCAGCCAATCAGCGTCGACAATAATTGCTCGGCAAAGCCGAAAAGGTCTGCCTCTCATTGGCTTAGCCTTGCTCCGAAACAACCAGTCACAAACCTTCTTCGTAATGGGCCAAAAAGGCATTGTGGGGCGGGGTGGGGAGAAAGAGACAATTGCACCCTGATTGGCAAGAGTTATTGAGGGAGGTAAATTAGAACGCGAAGGGGGAGGGAGGTAAATAAAGGATTTGATGGGTGAGGGCCTGACGTCTCGTAGCAAGAAAAGATGGAGAAGAGCGGGAGCTATGCATCTTAGCGGTTTCATCTTTAACGAAAGATGAAAGGGGCGTGGCGTATGGGAAGACTCTTTGCCTGGGGGTGGCAATGATGGATGTATTCTGGAACGAATTCGCAGATTCCCCTGGGATTTTTCCTTGAAGTATATTAAGAGGCGCTACCCCGCGTGGAAAATCATTCCTCTTTATCACCCTCCGTTTTGCCCCAACAGGGAAAAAGCGTTCAATATTGATTGAGAGGTTACCTGATGAAGGGTTGTGTGCTTCTACAAATATAATCTGATTGAATTCTAAAATCAGAGCTATGGTATTTCTATCATTCTGTCGCCACGGTTTTATAGATAAGAAAACATTATCGGGCTCAGGAAAAGTTCTGAATTATAAACTAGATGCTCTTGACTATCGCATGCAGAGTGCTGTAGGGATAAATCTTGCCCTGGTTCAATCCTTAGCACACACAGACACACACACACAAATTACAGGAAGATACTTAACATGTCTTTGTTGTTTGACTGATTTGTGGGGCTAGGTTCTCATGGAGCTCAGGCTGGCCTTGAACTCCTAATCTTCCTGCCTCCACCTACTATGTGCTGAAATTACAGATGTGTACTGCTAAGCGTCACTTTTTCTTTAACCTAAAAGTCTTTCATATAGCCAGATGTGGTGGCACATGCCTGTAGTCCTTTTCTTCTGGGAGTTGAGAAAGGAGGATTGCATGAGCCCAGAAGTTCTAGACTAGCCTGGAGGAACATGGAGGGATTAAAAAAAGAAAAGCACATAGTATCAGTACAAGCTCACTAATTCCCTTCTGTGGTGGTCTATTCAGAATGCTCATTCAGAATGACCTCCATAGGTTCATGTGTTGAAATACCTGGTGGAGCTGTTTGGGAAGGATTAGGAGGTATGGCCTTGCTGGAGGAGGTGTGTCACTGGGAAGGGCTTTGAGGTTTCAAAACCCCACACCATTCCCAGTTAGCTCTCTGCCTCCTTCCTACTTGTGCACCAAGGTGTCAGCTCTCAACCACTGCTCCAACATCATGCCTGCCCGCTGCTGCCATGAGTAATGGCTGTGGATTCTAACTCTCTGAAACTGTAAGCTTCAAATAAGTGCTTTCTGGCCAGGCGATGATGGCGCACGCCTTTAATCCCAGCACTCGGAAGGCAGAGGCAGGCAGATCTCTGTGAGTTCGAGACCAGCCTGGTCTACAAGAGCTAGTTCCAGGACAGGCTCCAAAGCCACAAAGAAACCCTGTCTCAAAAAAAAAAAAAAAAAAAGTGCTTTCTGTTATAAGTTCCCTTGATTACGGTGTCTTTTCACAGCAATAGAAAAGTAACTAAAACACCTTGGGAAATCTTTTTAAATATTTATTTATTTATTTATTTATTTATTTATTTATTTATTTATTTATTTATTTATTATGTATACAATTTCTACGTGTATGCCTGTAGGCCAGAAGAGGGCACCAGACCTCCTTACAGATGGTTGTGAGCCACCATGTGGTTGCTGGGAATTGAACTCAGGACCTCCAGAAGAGCAGGCAGTGCTCTTAACCGCTGAGCCATCTCTCCAGCCCCACCTTGGGAAATTTTTGAGCTAGTTTATTATTCTTTGGATTTTTTTCTTTGGGTTTAGTTTGGTGTCTTTTTGAGATAAAAGTCTCTTTTTGTAGCACTGGTTGTCCTGGAATTCTCTGTGTAGACCAGGCTGGCCTCAAAGTCACAGACATTTCTTTGATAAGGGGTGAAAAGATAATTTAATTTTTAATGATAAAATTTAAATTTACAATAACATATTTTACTGAAAATAGATTTCCAGCTTTTCATTTGAAACAAAAATCTCATGTTGTACAGTCTGGTTCTGAACTCCTCCCGAAGTAGCCAAGAATAACTCTGAACTCCTAACCTTCCTGCCCCTACCTCCTAAGTGCTGCAGTTAGTAGATATATGCCACCACACATGGCTTTGAACTGTCTTTATTACATGTAGTGTCGTGTGTGTGTGTGTGTGTGTGTGTGTGTGTAGGTCAGATGACAACTTGTAGGGAGTGACTTTCCTTCTTCCACCATGTAGGTCCTGGGGTTGAACCCAGGGGTTCAGGCTTGGCAGCAAGTACTTTAACTCACTGAACCATCTCCACCAGCTCCGTGCCTACCTTTGAGATAATTTAAAGAAACTTCTCTTTTCAACAGATAAAGATTATTAAAGAAAACCACAGCCAATCAAAAGGCAGAGAACAAGAGCCCCAGCCGATAACATCTAGAACTAGAACATAACTCCTGCACCTAAGGCTCAGGGATCATGGCAGAAGACCTTGACATATGCAATCCTTTTGGCCTCCTGCAAACAAGTATCCTTATCCCCATATCACCCGGTAGAGAACAACCTCAGGTGATAATTTAGGTGAGGTGACCTCAAGGCCTGCACACCGAATGTCTGTATTCTTCTACTATATTTTTATAACGTTAAGTTTGTGATATTTTTATTTTTAAATTTTCCTTACATTTTTAATTAATCGATTGTGCTTGTGGTTACATGTGTGGGTGTGCACCTGCTGTGTACACTTGTGGAGGTCACAGGATAACCTTTGGGGGGGGGTCAGTTCTCTCCTTCCACCAAGTGAGTTGTAGGGCCCTAACTCAGATCATCGGGTTCTTTGAAAAGCACCTTTACTCAGTGAGCCAACCTGCTGGTCGATACTATTCCTTCTTATTTATAGTTTCCATCTACAAATTGTTTTCAAATGTTATAGGCTGCTATGAAATAGACCTTGTGTTCTTTTTCAGATGCTAAAAAAAATCTTAGGCCACAGAGAAACCCTGTCTCGAAAAACCAAAAAAAAAAACAAAACCAAAACAAAAACCATCTTATAGATTCGCCATGACAATGAGAGAGGTATACACTAGGAGAGCCTGGTATTCTTTAAAAGAACAGGATGACAAAAAAAGAAAAAGAAATCAGGATGACATAATATGGGGACTGTCCAGACATTCTGAAGTAAAGAAACCAGGCCTGGAAACTGTGTGCCTCCGTTGTCATGTGCACAAGGTTGATGATACCTGAGATCCTCGGCAAAACTCCAATGCTGTCTCCTGTTGTAATCCTGAATCCGGCCGGCAGGTGGAGCTCTTCCCTTCATCCCTCCATCCTGCCTGCTGAATTAGAAACACTTTAGCTCAAAAGTCCTGAGACCAATGTACAGTGGGAGCTGGCTGCTGCCGGAAAGAACTCACTAAGTCTAAACTCCATAAGAAAAGAAAGAACAGTCAGTTCCCAGCAAGTCAGTTCCCAGGTCCCTAAGTCAGTTCTCAGTGTCATGGTCAGTGACTTGGGCTGTGTGTGTATGTGTGTGTGTGTGTGTGTGTGTGTGTGTGTGTGTCTGCATGTGGTCTATTTATTCAATAACCGCTTACCTACTCAAGCTCTTGGGATAGATCGAAGAGCAAGATGAATCCACATTTACAGACATTGCTGTATCATGAGGGAGAAAGACAATAAATAATCACACAAGGAAGCCTTCGGTGATAATAGTTAGAGGCTGCGTATGATGGCTCTTGTCCACACTCCCAACATTTGGGAAGCTGAAGTAGGCTGTGAACTGGGGGCTAGCCTGCATTCTACAGTGAGTTCCAGAGGAGTCTGGGATACAGAGTGAGACCCTGTCTCAAAAATAACAAAAGCAAGCCAGATGTGGTGACGTGATTGTCATCCCGGCACGTAGGGTGTGGAGGCAGGAGCTTAAGGTCTGCCAGAACAACAACAAAAACTGAAAACAGTTATAAGAGACACATGGAGGGAAAAGCTACAAGGGAGGCCTGTGCTAGGTTGGGAGCGAAGAGGCCACAAGTCCTCCCGATCTTGCTTATGTGCCCCTATATAGTGTGACTTTTTCTCAGGAGGTGAATTTGCATCCTTTCCCTTGAGTCTCCATTAATTCTGTGACTTGCTCCAACCAAGAGACTACGCTAACAGGGAGTGATGTCACTTGTGAGCCTTGGCCATGAGAGACCATGCAGCTTTGACCTTTGCCCTCTCGCTGCCCTGCAGACACCACACAAGCAGGCACCAGGTTCGCTTCTTAGCTCGACCAGACATCGCTCTGCCCCTGCTTCCCCTGCCATTCTGGCGGAGGCTCTGCAAAGCCTGCCAGTGCGCCAGCAGCAAGACAACGGGCCTGAAACGCAGAACTGACTCCAGGCAAGGCTGAGTTCATCTCTGAGATCTCGGCAGGAGCAGATTATTATGCAACAATATGGAACAGACATGAGGCCCTCACCTGGCCCGGGAAGTCTGTCAAGAAGGCTTCATTGAAGAAATCGGGTTCCAACAGAGACCTGAAGGATGGGTAGGAGTCAGCCTGGTAGCGCAGGGGAAGAATCCAGGCAGCAGAACCAATAGATTGAGTGCCTTGAGCTAAAGGCACATCATGTATGTCCGAGGACCCAAATGTGCGGCACAAGGTGGCATAAGGAGACCGACAATGACTAAGAACAGAGAGCTCTCCTCCTACCCACCATGCCCCTCCTTCCCCAGCCCAACCTTTAGGTTATATCACATTCTGGAACATCAGAGGGCTGTGTCAACCATGTCGATTTTATCCACTGTGTATGTCGAAGAATTTGAAAGTTGAAAATAGAGATCAATGTTAACCTGCTTCCCAGATGGCTGGGCACGGTCAAGTCACAGTCGTCTAGGGATAAACGATAAGACGATGACAAGGCAGCCCGAGCGCAGGGGAAAATGTATTTTTAATAGCTGTGGTGCCCATCAGAGCTATTATGGCCCCATCTTCATGGTCTAAACTCCTACTTAAATGGAAATTTACTTGAAAAGCCCTTTCTTTGCATAATGGAAAGGCAGGCTTGTCCAGTTCCCTCTCCCCAAGGTAATAACCCCAGCATGTAATCGGATGCCTCCTTGTCGATTCTGCTCCTGGGGCTCCCAGCCTGTGCACCTTCCCCACTTCCCAGTGTCTCTCATCCCTATTAATCAGGTTCCCCTTAAGGCTGCCTCACCTCCCAGGTCACTGCTAAGAACTGTAAGAGGAGGCATTGATTGGGCTGACGTCACTTGTGGCTCGGCCCTTTCCTCTGTCCAAGGAAGATGACCCAGGGGGAACTCCCTTGCTGGGGCGACAAGCTGAGCTTGATCACAGTAAGCTTCCTGTCAGGCAGGCCAGACAGCCAGAAGAGCCTACACCCAGGTACGGCGAGGAAATGGGGTTGGAGAGACGGCTTGGCTCCATAGTTAAGGGCAATGGCTACTCTGCAGAGGAATGGCTTTCAGGTTCCAGCAACCATGTGACAGCCCACAGTCATCTGTAACTCCAGTTTCAGAGAATCCCAAACTCCTTCTGACCTCCTCAGAAACCAGGCATAAATGCAGTACACATATATAGATTCATACACACACACACACACACACACACATAAAATATTTTTGAAATTCCTTTTAAAAAGCAAAGCAAAGGGAGAATGAACCAGACCTCTCCTTGATAAGCTGTTTTGCATTCCTCTTTACCCTGCTACTGCTAGATTCTAGCACAGAAAGTAGCATTTGTATTATTTTAAGTAAAAAGGGAACATTTACTTGCAATAGTAAAACAAGCGGTTGGGTGTAGTGGCACACACCTTTGATCCCAGCCCTCTATGGGGCAGAGGTAGACAGATCTCTGTGAGTTAGGAGCCAGCCTAGTCTATGTAGCAAGTTCTAGGACTGCCAGGGCTACAGCGAGACCCTGTCTCAAAAATAAAACGAGTCATAAGAAACTATAATTTGTCCAGGTGGTGATGGCGCACGCTTTTAATCCCAGCACTGAGGAGGCAGAGAGGCAGGTGGATCTTTGAGTTGGAGGCCATTCTGGTCTACAGAAAGAGTTCCAGGATAGCCAGGGTTACACAGAGAAAAACCCTCTGGCAGGGGGGGGGGGCAGAGAAGAAAGAGAGGGGGAGAGAAAGAAAAAAAGAAAGAAGGAAAAAAGATAGAAAGAAAGAAAGAAAGAAAGAAAGAAAGAAAGAAAGAAAGAAAGAAAAAAAACCTGTGGCTTGTCAAAAGACTGACAATATCCCAAGGACTGGGAATACAGGGCAGAGCTGGTGTTATGTTTGTGTCATGAGCCCCCCAGAGACCACCAGGAGACCGAGTTTGTATGCAAAAGCAAAGAGCCTTATTCAAGCTCGAGCTTGGACTCTCCGCCCACTCTAACACCGAGGCTGGATCAGAGAGCATTGAGCTCAGGGGCAGGATTTTAAGGAGTAAAGGACGTGGAGGGGGGGGGGGATTCCGGATTCAGATGGGGGTTGAACTCCTGACAGGGCAGGAATGGGGCAACAGAAGTCTTGTCAAACAGGGATTGTACTGGCGCTGCTGTAAGGAAATTAGCAACCTATAGGAAAGCTGTTCTCAATGTTCCGGAGCATGGCTAGGCAACGGATTTAGGTTACCCCAGATACCATGTGCCAGTGTGGCGACAGTTTCATGAAGGTTTTGTTGCTGCTTTGGGGGTTTGTTTCGTTTTGTTTTTTGAGACAAGGTCTCACCATGTAGCCTTGGCTAGCTTGATTCGCTATCTGGACCAAGATGACCGCAAACTGCCTTCTTTTGGAATGCTGGGATTAAAGGCATATGCTTCAATACTACACCCAGCCGGGTGTGTGACTTTTTTCTTTCTTTCTTTTTTAAATATTTATTTATTTATTATGTATACAATTTTCTGTCTGTGTGTGCCTGCAGGCCAGAAGAGAGTACCAGACCTCATTACAGATGGTTGTGAGCCACCATGTGGTTGCTGGGAATTGAACTCCGGACCTTTGAAAGAGCAGTCAATGCTCCTAACTGCTGAGCCATCTCTCCAGCCCCCATGACGTTTTCTTTTTTTTTCAAGACCGGGTTTCTCTATGTAGTCCTGGCTGTCCTAGAACTCACTCTATAGACCAGGCTCGCCTCAAACTCACAGAAATCTGCCTGCCTCTGCCTCCTAAGTGCTGGGATTAAAGGTATGCACCACCCCAGTCCAGCTGGTTTGTCGCATTTTTATAATAGCAGAATGAAGAGAATCATAAATCAAGGTACTTTAAAAATATACTGGGGAAAACAGGGAGTGTTCCAGTCGCAGCAAAGCAGAAAGATCCGTTGTAAGCCTCAGGGGTTCTCTGATGGCATTCTTGGCCCTTGAGTTGGGGGAAGCTAGTAGTCTGTTAGTACATTCCAGAAGGATTTACCTCTTAGTAACAAGGATGCAAGCTCACACACAGAGGGCAATAATGGCCATTAGGAAGCTAAAGATAGCCCCAGGTAATTTGGCTCTGGCCCTGTAGCATCCCAGGTCTCCACAACTGCACAACTGCAATCATTCAATCAGCCCTGCAGGGCGTTTAGCACAGGAAGAGCCATTTTGTTTTCTGGGAACTTCAGTTTCCCACTGAGTGATTCCTTCCCCCTGAGGAAGACGGCAGAGGATACTCCCAGCAGTCACTGAAAACCATAACGCCCTAAGTGGGCTTGTGGGGCGCTCTCACACTTCCCAAGATCTGCGAGTCTAGGCAGGCAACTCGGACCCAAACGATGCTCTTTATCTGGAGTCAGAGAGAAAAGTCGCTCAAGTCTGACCATCTTCAGTTGGATTCCTCCTTCAACTGTTCCCTGAATGGCCAAGGGCGTCTTCATCTGGACCAGGGGCTACAATAGCAAAAGCAGGAAAGTGCAATTTAACCAGCATTTTCACGTAGAGAAGAACAGATAAAGGGTCAGATAAACTGGACTCCATGACCCCAAACTTGTCTTCAGTAGGTCGACAGGAGCTTCAGGTCTACATAAAAAAGCAGGGCAGGGGTGAGAGCTGTGCTTGACTGCACAGTCCCGGCCAAGGTGTGCTTTCCTTCATCTTTGTCCCACCTTGGAAGAAGTCATACAGCTCGAGGAGGCAAGCTGGTTTTCTGGGGGTAACTACTTCCGCTGTGTGATCAGAGTTGATACCGTGGAGGCTACCCTTAGCTGAGGGATGTTTGACTCCCGGTGCCACCAGGTTTTACTTCCTAGAATCTAAGGGGAATACAGGTGTGGGGCATTGACCTATCTCTGTGCCTTCAGCATTGAAGAGGACAAGCTAGGTTAGGTAGAGACACTCCCTGAGTGGTTAATATCCCTAGGTGCATTAAGCAAGAACAAGGATCTGAAGTAAAAGAGAAAGGCATAAAATAAGAGTAGAGATGTCAGGTCTTTTTAGTTCCCTTGTGGCCCTAAGTGAAGAGCAAGTAACCTTTAGCAAAGAGGGTTTTTAACTTTTTTTTAAACTTTCATTTTATATATATATGGGTGTTTTGCATGAGTATATACTGTGTACCACATATGTGCAGTACCCTCAGCGGCCAGAAGAGGGAGCTATAGGCTCTGGAACTGGAGTTAAGGCGGTTGTTAACTATCATATAGGTGCTAAGAACCAACTAAGAACCAAACCCAGGTCCTCTGCAAGAGCAGGAAGTGCCTTTAACTGCTGAGCTGTCTTTCCAGATGCAAAAAAAAAAAAAAAAAAAAAAAACTTTTATTCTGTTCTTACACAACCCCCCCCCCCTCAGAGCCTGTCCTGGAACTCACTTTGTAGACCAGGCTGAAATCACAGAGATCCACCTGTCTCTGCCTACCAAGTCCTGGGATTAAAGGCATGCACCACTACCACCCACAACACACACACTTTCTAGGCAGCTCCTGTGTGGCGGTCAGAAGACAATTTGCAGGAGTTAGTTCTCTTTCTCTACCTTGTGGACTTCAGGGAACAAACTCAGGTCATTAAGCTTGGAGGCAAATGCCTTTGTTACATCTAGAGGTCTTAATTGAGTTTGTTTTCTTAGCTAATTAAAATATTAAAAGTCAGGAAAAATCTCAGACACGGTAGACAGCTTTATAACAACCTTTATTGGAAGCAAAGAAGCATACACACACACACACACACACACACACACACACACACACACACACACACGGGATAAAACATACAGAGTAAAGAACTCCCCACAGAGCTGAAAGGAGACTGGAGTGCTGGGGGTTTTAAGTGGTTTTGGTGGCCTGGGATGGGTCCTCTTCCCCCATTTTGGGTTCATCAGTTTAAACAAAGAAAGGGAAACCGATAGACCCGTATCTTTATGTAAACGTGTTCAGGACAAGCCTTGACTACACCTGACTAGCCTGGATCTATGGATGGGACCCACTGGCAGGAGAAAACCCCACCAGGTCTTTAATTCAAATCAAGACTGTATATCTGATGACGTGACTGTTCTGTGATACATAAAGGGAAGGTTTTTATTGTCGATATGAGAGAGAGAACAGATGGAGGCGTCTGGAAGGGTCTAGAGCTGAGAGAGAAAGAAGCATGGTCGGCAGACTGGATCTGACCAGGGTTATCTGCAAGAGAGGGACGAGCAGCAAGGAGAAAGACTAGAGAAGATAGAGTGAGAGGAGCAGGAGCAGAGGAGAGAGCGAGAGAGAGCGAGAGAGCGAGAGCGAGCGAGAGAGAGAGAGAGAGAGAGAGAGGGAGAGAGAGGGAGAGAGAGAGAGAGAGAGAGAGAGAGAGAGAGAGAGAGAGAGAGAGAGAGCGAGAGCGAGAGAGCGAGAGAGCGAGAGAGAGAGAGAGAAGCCAGGGGAGGGAAGCCCATGAACTGAGCTGGAGGGAGTTTTAGGGTAGGGAAGGAGGTGACAAGGGCTAGGAGGACAGTATGAACTTTGAACTGTTTAACAGGTACTTGTGATACTGAGGGAGCCTGGGGTCCAGAATGAGCATCGTTAAGGCACCACAGGTAGCCCGATGTCCCTCTGCCCCATGTCCCTCTGCCCCGATGTCTCTCTGCCAGTGGTAAGGGAAATGACTCCATCAGTGCATGAGAACCATTTTCACAAATTCCTGAGGAAGGCTGGCTTTGATCTGATCTCCAGAAATCCCAGGTTGAGCCCATTGGACTGCCTTCTGGGGTTTGGGGAATTGGAGTTTCCTTTGAACCTGGCAAAGATGGCAAAGAAGAAGCTGGGAGGGAGACTGCCATTTTTACTGTCGATCCTTCTCTGAGGCCCCTTTCCCTGTCTGACTGCATTCCCGGGATCTGTCTGGGTCCCACTGAGCCATCTTGCTGACCCAGCAAAGCCTGCGATATAAACACATCTCTGTGGTGCTGATACCGCACTGGGGTTGGCTGTGTGGGTTGTCAGTGGTGGAGAAACACTCCTCTCCTCTCTGTACCACCTTAAGGAAAAGAAAACACAAGTTGTTTCATTGGGCATCGTTTGGGGTTTGTATGTATGCACATGCATGCGAGTGCCAACTATATCGTATGTCTAGTTTCTGCTAATCCTTCCAACGACCCGTGGAGGGAGATGTTCTCGCCTTTTAATACCTAGGAAGCCGAGGCTTGGAAAAATGAGGAAGAACGGTACAAAGCCAGCGGGCAAGTCTAGCTCGGCTTTGCACATCTGTAGCCTCAGCACTTAGGAAATCGAGGCGGAAGGATGGTGGGTTCCAACCTGGGCTACATAATTACACTCCGATTTTTGTTTTTGTTTTTTAATTAAAAAAAAAAAAGTCAGGAGGCAACCAAGCCAAGAGCTAAACCCAACCACCCACCACCCACACTTATTTCCACCACCTCAGGCAGGGAGTGGAGCTCTGCCGATAGAATGAATGCCTGGAGGATCCAATACCCAGCACTGTGTAAGCACGCGCGGAAGTCCCGCTTGGGAGGTGGGACAATCCAAAATTTAAGGTCACTGTAGCAAGCTTGAAGCCAGTCTGGACTCCCTTGGATCCTGTCTTGAGAAAACAGAACAAACAAACATCCTTTAATGTGTGTTTCCATTTGGATTAACTCTTTTTAGTAATCGCTAATGTCCTAAGAAGTTGAAGCTCGGAGAAATTTAACCACTATTCTGCAGTTGGGCACAGTTATTCCTCTGCCCCTTTACCTCTCTGCTGATGCCCCTTGTTCATTGCCCTCATACAACTGTCATTTGAGAGAGCTGGCTAGGCAGATGTCTGGAGCCTTCCTTTCTCCTACTTGCCCCTCATGTGCCTGTCTGTAGGTAGCCACACTTAGGTAGTGCTTGCTAACTGAATTCTCCTTGACTGCCAGGACCTCTCCTCCTCCTCTGCCTGAGGCGGGGTGGATCCCTTGGGTACAAAGAAGTGTGATGACCTCAGATTGGGCCAAAGGCAATAACCGCTGATGGGAACCCAGCCTACAGCAGCAACTAGAACAAGTCTGATTTAATCCCGTAATGGAATGTGACTCAGATAAAGCTTGTATCAGTCTTTCCCGTGATGTGGGACAAACAGGTCATCCTAGAATCCTGGAGGGACAGTTGCTATCGTCCTGGGGCTGCCCAGAGGTACCAGAAGGGCTGACTCACTAGAAGTCAAGGCATGTAGAGCCATTGAGTGCACTTGACTCATATTCTCCAGGACTGGAGAGACAGGAGCAAGAGGAAGAGGTTGGAGAATTCATGAGCTCATGCCAACGGGACATCAAATTCTAACAACACTTAATAATAACAAGAACAGTAATAAGGCTATTGATTAGGCACCATGCTAAGCCTTTAAATGCATTCGCCCACGAAGCCTTCACAAAAGCACCTGGACGGTGGGCGCTACTTATCAACCTTATTGAACAGGACGGGACGCATGCATTACCTGCACAAAGTCACACAGTTGCAAGAGCGGGGATGCTGAGATGTGCACTGACATCTGGCTGATTTGGAAGCTCTCCAGCAGCGTGAGTGTAGTGTGCCTGGCATGCACAGCTCCTGACCCACATAGGACTCGAGTCTTGGTTTTCAAGGCACGCTTCACCCTCTTCCTGGAAGAATTCCAGGGGGCTCTATGTAACCACAAGCTTCAATCTCCCCTCTGCCCTGAAAGGGAAGAAATGAGGCCTAAAGCAAGGAGATCTGACCAATCAGGAGTAGAGGGGCTAACCCCCCCCCACCTCCCAACCCTCAGGGACGGCCACACCAAAGGCAAAGTGCAGTCTGGCATCCTGCCAACTGCTTCCTCTGCCCCACTGCTCCCTCCCCAGGCTCCCTACACTCTCCCTTTTCAGCTTTTTCCTAGATCAACTTTACTCTCCAAACTCCCAACCCATTGGTCTCCTTCATTCAAGAACACTTCTAAGTACTCACTGCTAGCAATGGCCTGGGGAATCACCTCCCTGGCTGCCAGAAAGAACCTGGACAATACAATATTAATAACCGCTAACACTTACTGAGCCCGTCACTCTTCTTTCATCTTGAGCTGGAAAATGCAGGCAGAATGAACAAAAAGCTTTTACGTCTATCACAAGAGACCAAGTCAGACAAGGGGAGGGAGCTAGGATTTCACCAACTCTGGGTGAGGCTCACACCCTAACGGGAGGCAAAGAGCATGTTAACAAAGAGTACAGACTTTCGGCTCCTTCAGAGAAGCCCGAGGCCAGCTCCATTACCGTCCACTGTGCCCTGACAGATAAACTAATTCCCTGAATATCAGTGTCATCTATAAAAAGTAAACATTAAGTTCTCAGGCTATTGCCATTATTCTTGGTTACCCAGAACTGCTTGCCGAAGACACAACGTATTTCAGTTGCAGGGCATAGTGACATCACGCTGGAACTGACCTGACACCTTCCTCCAGGCTGGCTTCCTTTCATAGTGTTGGAAGATGCCAAGCAGGTCACTAAGGGTGAAAGGTCATCAATGGCATTTGTTATTTAGTGGTGAACTCTGACTACTGAACTGCCAGGTAAGATATGCCCACTGCTGTAATAGTGGCATGAAGGTTATGGGGGTAACTAACCACTCTCTGACTGGGTCTGAGATCTGCCCCACAGGAAGGAAATGTAAACTTTTCAAAAGGCCATGACTTGGGATGTCATAGGTTGTGGTGGGGGTGAGAACGTGTTCTACTACTGCCGTTTTGCTAGATGGTCAGCTTGTCAGACTCCCTGTTTAATATTAGTGTGTCTACCCATTGACTAGTGTCGCACTTAACGCTGGCGAGATAAACGTCTTTCCTCAGTGGGCAGCAGTTAATGCAGAGACCTACAACTGGTCAAAGCGTGAGAAAAGGCGGACTCTTGAGCGTACCACCCTAATGGGGCATCTGTGCCACCACTGTTCACTGTTGAGGCAGGGTCTCACTCTGAAGCCCAGGCCTGCTTAGAACTCTTTGTGTAGCCCGGGTTTGCCTCAAACTCACAGACATCTACTTGCCTTTGTGTCTGGGATTAAAGGCATGTGCCACTGGTTCTGATGGTGAGTTATTAAAGAACCTTTCTTTTTCTTTTTTTCTAAATTGTTAGATCCCCTGAAACTGAAGTTACAGGCAGTTATGAGCTGCCTTGTGGATGCTGGAAATTGAACCTGGATCCTCTGGAAGAGCAGCCAGTGTTCTTAACCACTAAGCCATCTCTCCAGCTCCTAAAAGACCACTCTTACTTCATTGTTGAATGACTTTTCCCGGGAGATATAAGGACACATCTATTCTCTCTGAGTTGGGAGAGTATCCACAGACTAAAGAAACAAGCCTAGGCGGGCAGTGGTGGCACATGCCTTTAATCCCAGCACTAGGGAGACAGAGGCAGGCAGATCTCTGTGAGTTGGGGCCAGCCTGGTCTACAGAGTGAGTTCCAGGATAGCTTCAAAGCTACAGAGAAACTCAATCTCAAAAAAACAAAACAAAAAAAAAAGAAAAGAAAAAGAAATAATGAAAGAAAGAGAGAGAAATAAAGAAGCCTATCAAATCCCATCATGGTGGAATTACTTACAAGAGCAGGAATGACTCCCAGGAGGATAAACAGCAAGGAAGGCAGAAAGGTCTGCTGGGCAGCCACACCACTGAATACCACCTTCCCCACAGACGGCCCATGAAAAGCTGCATCACGGAGGTTCCCTTTGAAATGGACAGCCACACCACCAAAGAGAATCAACCTAGCCGGTTGTTTACCTCTCATAACTGGGAAGGAGTGCAGTGTGAGAGGTCTCCCGAAGGAGCTTCTTCCCGTCTATCCACAAGGGAACATTGGTTTGTTTTCCAGACAGGGTCTCAGGTAGCTCAAGCTGGCCTTGAACTTGCTATATAGGGACAGTCTTGAATTTCTGATCTTCTGTCGTTCTCCCAAGTGCTGGCTCCAGGCCTCCAAGGGAATGTTAACAGGCTTGATCTAGTGCCGGCTTTCTGTGGACGATCCCTGCTGCCCTGGTTCAAGACCACTGTATTCATGTCCAGCCCAGCGGAAACAGACATGGCACACCTATACAGGGACAAATCGCTTGGGCGATTTTTAAAATTAAAAAAATTTTTCTACACAGGGTTTCTCTGTGTAGCCCTGGCTGGACTGGGCATGTGGCACAAATCTTTAATCTCAATACTGGGGACACAGAGGCAGTTAGATCTTTGTGGGTTTCAGGCAAGCCAGGACTACATAGTGAAACCCTGTGTTTAAAACAAATAAATTTTTTAAAAAAGGGAGTTGGGCAGGATGGCACACACCTACAGTTCCAACACTTGAGAGTCAGAGGCAGGTGGATCTCCATAGTTTCAAAGCCAGCATGGTCTGCATAGAAAGTTCCAGGCCAACTAAGGCTACATAGTAAGGCTCAATCTCAAAATAAATAAATAAATGATAGATAGATAAAAAACAAAAAAAGAGAAGAAATAAAAAACTTCTCTCCCCAATTTCCACTTCAACCTGTGTACCTGTCCCCAGAAAACTACCATCCCTGGGGCCCCTTTGCAGATGACGGGCATTGGCACCCCTCAAATTCAGAAAGAAAAGCAGAACAAGGATGTCTGCTCCTGGGAAAAACTGCCTTTTACACTTGGCTTCTTTTCCATTAAAATCGAAAGTTGCAATTCAATCAGGAGAAAATTGCCCTGGGGACCATTGAACAGACATCTTAGCTCAAATCAGGCCCTGAGTACATGTGTCAAAAGAACCTCACACTCCCCGTTCATTGCCAGCCAAGTCTCAGGGGGTGGGCCAATTGATTTGGGAGCATTCAGTCAGACCTAATGTTCATTACACACATCTTCTGTGTATTGTAGCTGCCAGGTCAGCCATCTGATTGTGACTTCCAAGTCCCTGAGTCTACCATGTGCTAAGTAGAACACGCTAGAATGAAAGACACCTCTGCTGCCCTCCCGGGGCAGGGTGGGCAGACCTAGCTGAGAAGACCAAATGCACAAAAAACTCCTCAGGACAACCATTGTGGGCTGGAGAGATGGCTCAGCATTTAAGAGCACTGGCTGCTCTTCCAGAAGTCCTGAGTTCAATTCCCAGCACCTACATGATGGCTCACAATTGTCTGTAACTCCAGCTCCAGGGGATCTGGCACCCTCACACAGACAAACACAATGCACACAAGATAAAAATAAATTATATATATAAAAAAAAGGATGACCGGGCTGGAGAGATGGCTCAGTGGTTAAGAGCATTGCCTGCTCTTCCAAAGGTCCTGAGTTCAATTCCCAGCAACCACATGGTGGCTCACAACCATCTGTAAAGAGGTCTGGCGCCCTCTTCTGGCCTTCAGGCATACAGAGAGAATATTGTATACATAATAAATAAATAAATATTAAAAAAAAAAGAATGACCACTGAACAAGCAGCCGGTTTGGTCCTTGGCATATACTAGTTCATCTCATTGTCACAGCTCTGCCAGTGTTCTAGTTTGCCCTCTGTTGCTGTGATAGAACACTGAACGAAACCAACTTGAGGGAATGAAAGGGTTTGTTTGGCTTACACCTCCCTATCACAGTCTGTCATAGAAGGGCATGGGACAGGGACAGGCAGGACCCACGAGGGAAGCCGGCTTTCAGGCTCAGACACCTTTCTTTCTTTTCTCTTTCTTATCTCTCTCTCTCTCTCTCTCTCTCTCTCTCTCTCTAGCTTTGGAGCCTGTCCTGAAACTTGCTCTATAGACCAAGCTGGTCTTGAACTCACAGAGATCTGCCTGTCTCTGCTTCTCGATTGTTGGGATTAAAAGCGTGCGCCACCATCGCCAGGCTCAAGACACCTTTCTTTTGTAAACCAGGACCGCTTCCACAGGTGCTACTGCCCTCAACAAACAAAATAAACAATAAGCAAAAGCCAGCACAACCAGGTCGGGCAGATGACATTACCACCTGTGTTTGTTTATAGATGGAAACAATTTTAGGTATCAAAAGTATAGGGTTTTTGTTTTGGGGGGGTTGTTTTGTTTTTGTGGGTTTTTTTTTTTGGTTGATTTTGGTTTGTAGAGTCAGGGTTTCTTTTTTTCTTTTTGGCTTTTTAAGACAGGGTTTCTGTCTGTAGCCCTAGCTATCCTAGAACTTGCTCTGTAGACCAGGCTGACCTCAAACTCAGAGATCTGGCTGCTTCTGCCTCCCAAGTGCTGGGATTAAAGGCATGTGCCACCACCACCTGTCGAAAGTAGAGTTTTTAAAACACAGTAAGCATTCATGAAGAGGTACCACGGGGACGTCATTATCTTCAAAACTAGTCTCTCTCTTATGCTGGGCTTGGGGCTCACATCTGTGATTAAGGCGCTCAGGAGGCAGAGGCAGATGGCTTTCTGGCAGCCTGGTCTACACAGTGAGCTCCAGCCCAGCCAGGGCTATACAGCAGGACCTTGTCTCAGCAACAGCTGGTGTCTTGGAGATTATCGGGACGAACTCTCACGGTAGGATGGTCAGGCCGTTGTCATTCTTTCATTCCGTCCCGCTGCCACCTTTTATGAGAAATTTTAAATAGGTGAGGTTAGAAAAGATTAGAAAGATCTAGATTCAAACTATGGCTCTTATAGTAATCCTGAAAATGATTTCACCCTGAGTATTCCAAGCAGAGTGTCTAATACAAAGGAATTGACACTGTGGCAGCTTAGGTGACAGAGAAGCCTTCACTGACGTGACGTTATTAGCAGGGTCAGAAAATAGCAAGGGTAGGGGTATGTTGCCTTCTGTCCCCTTTGTCCTCTATGTCATTTAATTTCATGTCACGGTGACTACAGTAGCAGACAGAAACAACCTAAAGGGAGGGAGGCATGCAGAGGGTGTCTGTCATGGAGGGGGGTCGTGCAGAGGGTGTCTGTCATGGAGGGGGAGGCATGCAGAGGGTGTCTGTCATGGAGGGGTGCATGCAGAGGGTGTCTGTCATGAACAGGGAGGCATGCAGAGGGCGTCTGTCATGGAGGGGTGCATGCAGAGGGTGTCTGTCATGGAGGGGTGCATGCAGAGGGCGTCTGTCATGGAGGGGGAGGCATGCAGAGGGTGTCTGTCATGGAGGGGGAGGCATGCAGAGGGCGTCTGTCATGGAGGGGGAGGCACCAGAGGGTTTCAGTCCGTCATGGAAGGGAGGCATGCAGAGGGTCTCAATTAGCCCCAGTAGGAGCATGGGGCATTGAGGACCAGGAAGAAAAGAGAGGAGGATCAGAAAATAAAGTCAGACAGGCCCACTCCTAGAGGCTGACTATGACCTTCTGGGCCTCCCACTATAGGAGAGCTGGGGAACTAACTTCAAAACACGAGCGGAGCCAGGAGCTGGAGAGATGTCTCAGTGGTTAAGAGTACTTGCTGCTCTATAAGAGGACCTGGTTACATTCCCAGCACCTACTTGGTGGCTCCTAATAATCTACAACTTCAGTTTCAGGACATCCAACACTCATGCACACAGCACACATAATACATGCAGACTATTTAATTAAAATAAATTAACAAGTAAGAAAGAAAAGAGGACGGAAGGCAGGGAGGGAGGGAGGGAGGGAAGAAGCAGGGAAGCAAGGAAGGAAAATGTGGACCTGTGAGGGACAGTTCGGATCCAACCCAGAACCTTTCCATCTGGTACCGTTGGCTCCCCTTGGCCAACCTCAGTCAGAGCCAACTGGAAAGGGAGCCTGGGCAACAGCCTGCTCAGGAGTGGACAGGTTTAGGGGAGAGGGCGGGCCTCTGTCACATGGTAACCGAAGAGGAGCGAATGTGAGGGCAAACTAATGTCAATTTCCTGCCTCATTAAATGACTTTAATTCAGGGGCAAACATACAGAAAACGTTAGCACAATCCCTGGCACCTAGCAGAAGGTGGCTGTAGCTCTTTTTTTTTTTTTTTTTTTTCCCTAGCTGGAAAAACCAAGATTCAGATACATTAGTAGATGTGTTCCAGCAAATAGGTTGGGCATCTGGGAGAGCAGGGTAATCTTGATAAAGTTAATTCCTTTCTTCCAGCCTTAATTCTCCTTTCAGTTCTTTAGATTGCTAAGAAAATTCACTCTTTGTAAATATTTACTGAGCACCTGCTGCATTCCAGGCACTGTGTAGATAAACAAGACAGACACAATCCTCAGTCCTGGGGCTGACAGTCTGGTGGGCAGAAAGCCACAGAAGTTACACAGGTGACCATATAGTGGCATTGATAAATGCCACAAAGAACCGAGTGCGATGAGGGACGTCGAGGGGGGCCTGGGCTAGTCTAGGGAGGTCAGAGCATCTTCTCTGTGACCTGGGGAAGATCTGCTGGAAGGTTTAATGCTGACCAGCGAAGGTGCGGCCCGGCAGGGACCACACCTCACAAGCACTCGGACCCGGCCCCGGCGTCACACCAGGACACCGGGTCAGGTCCGTGGCTCAGTCCCAGGCCCGCGTTCCCTGCCCTGGGCCGCTGCTGCTCCTGCGCGCTAATGCGTATCGAATTTTCGTTGAATTGGCCCGCACAGAGTGTACAGCGGTGGCGCTGCCAGAGCCTCCTAATTCCCTTTACATCGATCCCGCCGTTAATGACATAACCTTCTCCTCTAATTAACTGACGACTGCATTAGCGGCCTCCTGCTTGCAGCCCGCAGCTCACTTTCCCCCGCCCGGGCACCAACCTCCCGCGCGCGCGCCGCGCCCGCCAGCAGTGCGGTTGGCTGAGCAGCTGCTGCGCTCACCCGGACTAGGGTCCCAGCCGGGATGGGTGGAGGCGGGATATTGTTCCAAGATTTGGTCACCTTTGCATCAGCTCAAGCGCGGTTATTCGTGTTGTTGTTTACTGTGTTCCTACACTGGGCAGAGCACTTAACATACTTTAGCTTATGATTCATTATAATGACTCTAGAGACATATAGTGGAAATTGGGGCTGGTAGGAGGAGGGAAAACTCAGGAACCACAGACTTGCAAGCACTTTGAAGGCGGGGCTCCCAGCCCCCTTCACCAACCGGCTGGACTCCCAGGTTTGTGCTGTACCCCTAGGTAACTCCGGACACTATGCTAAGGGTTTTTATATCTGCTGCTCGGCAGACAGCCACAGATAATTTGAGCCTCAGTAACGTGAATCCTGAAACTCCAATTCTGATTTTTTTTTTCCCCCTTTGCTTTATCTTTCCTGGATGTTCATTTCTCTGGAGTGGTCAAGTTTTTGTTTTCTTTGTCTTTAATTATTTAATTACAATTTATTTATTGTGTGCTGAGAGAGGGGTTGTGGGTGTGCCACAGTAAGTGTACAAGTCAGAGGACAACTTGCCAGAGTTGGGTCTCTCCTTCCACCACGTGGGTTTTCCAGAATGAGGTCATCAGGCTTGGCAGCAAGTGCCTTTACCCAGTGTGCCCTCAGGTTGGCCCTGGTTTTGATTTTTGAGTCAAGGTTTCCCTGTGTAGCTGGCCTCCAACTTTCGATCCTCCTGCCTTAGCCTCTGGAGTGCTGGGATTGCAGACCTGTGCCAACGCATCCGGAAAGTCGTCATGATCTGGAATTCCTTGGGTGGCAGAGAAATTGTCTTCTCTTGCCAAACACAAATACAGGGGTCCCAAATTTTGTATACTTTATGGTTGCTATTTCTCTGTCTCTGTCTCCCTGTCTCTCTGTCCACCCCCACAACCCCTCAGTGTGTGTGTGTGTGTGTGTTGTTGTTGTTTTGTGTGTGTGTTTGTGTGTGTGTTGAGAGAGTCTAGTAGCCTGGGCTGGTCTTGAATTTCCGATCCCCTGCTTCAATCTCCCGCTGTAATTTCAGCCCTAAAATGTAGACTTTAAAAAGTATATCTCTTGGTGCTGGTGAGATGGCTCAAGAGTTCAGAGCACTGGCTGCTCTTGAGGACCTGTGTTGGTTCCCAACACCCAATAGTGGTTCACAATCATCTGTAGCTCCAGTTCCAGATGGCCTCGGGCCCCAGGCATGCATGCAGTACACACATATATACACAGGAAGAACACTCACTCACATGGTTTGAAATATATCTACAAGAATCTGTCTTAGCCGGATGGTGGTGGTGCACGCCTTTAATCCCAGCACTCGGGAGGCAGAGGCAGACGGAGCTCTGTGAGTTCGAGGCTGACCTGGTCTACAAGAGCTAGTTCCAGTACAGCTAGGGCTATTACATAGAGAAACCCTGTCTCAAAAATATAAATAAATAAATAAATAAATAAATAAATAAATAAATAAGGAATGGCCTTCCAGAGTATCCCTTAAATTGAAGAGGCATGTGAAAGTTAAGAAACGGGTTTAGAGAGGTTTGTGGGGTTGCTCTAGCACAATGAAGAGGCAGCAAGACCAGAAGCCCTCTGTGTTCATCTGCCACCCTCTTTTCCCTCCACTGTCTAGGAATCTTTCCTGAGTGGGGGGACCTGGATTTGACAAGTCTTTAACATCCAACCCTGAAGTAAATATTAGAATCACTATATCTAGCGGCCAGTAGATCCTCTTCCTCTTTTTTTTTCTTTTAAAGATTTATTTATTATATATATAGTGTTCTGCCTGTAAGTCTGCCTGCAGGCCAGAAGAAGGCATCAGACCTTTGTGTGTCACCATATGACTGCTGGGGATTGAACTCAGGACCTCTGGAAGTCTGGAAGAGCATCCAGTGGTCTTAACCACTGAGCCATCTCTCCAGGCCCTCCTCTTCCTCTTTTCTCTTTGCTTCATCTACCACACAAAGGGGCCCATCGTTTGTTTGTTTGTTTTCTGAGACAGGATTTCTCTGTGTTAGCCCTAGTTGTTCTGGAACTAGATTTGTAGACCCAGGCTGGCCTCAAATTCACTGAGCTCTGACTGTCTCTGCCTCCCAAGTGCTGGGATTTAAACTGCCTGGAAGGGTCCTTTTTTTTTTTAATTATGAATATTCAACCTCGTCTTAGGCTTGTCCCATTAGCTCTTATAACTTAATTTAACTTGTTTCTATTCATCTACATTTTGCCCCAGGGCTTTTTACCTTTCATTTAGTACATTTCCTGCTTCCTCTCTATCTGGCCCCTGGTATCTCTTTTTCTTTCGTCCCCCAAGCCTAAATTCCCCCTCCTACTCACTCTCCCCGCCTATACCTCCTACATTGTTATTGGCTGTCCAGCTTTTTATTAGACCAATCAGGTGCCTTAGGCAGGCAAGGTAAAACAGCAACATATCTTTACATAATTAAACAAATGCAACACACCTTTACACAGTTAAGCAAAGATTCTACAACATAAACAAGTGGAATACACCTTTACAAAGTTATGTATAAAAATATTTGGCAACAGTAACTTTAATGTGCTACTTTAAAGTCTGTATTTATTGTAATGTAATCAAAGGGCCCACCTGTCTTCAGATGGAGACTGAAGAGCAATAGGATTAGGCCATTTGCCAGAATCCCCTCAGCTGATTAGTGTTGCTGAGTCTCAAATCCAGATCAAGCCGGATCTGCTTCCCTTGTGCCCTTTTCACTGCATTCTGTGGTCTTTAAGCCACTGAAGGTCTGTGCTCTCCGACAGTCAGCAAGCCATTTCTGGGGAACTGAGTACTTGATTTGGGAATTCATTTCTAGGTCCCTTTACTACAGATCTCCCCCCTTCCCCACAGTGGGGAGCCAGCTTGAGTCAGATGGTCTCTTTCAGGGACTACAAGGGGTCTTTTGTGTTAAGAGGGCACAGGCAGAGTCAGCCTGGGGCAAAGTTGGGAAACAGACAACTCTCCTAAGTGCCAGGCTCACCCTCCTTGTGGGAGAGGGGCGAAGTTACCCCCTTCACAGCCTATCTGATATCCTTGTCTCTAAGGCCTCCCTTCTGAAGGAACCCTGGGCCCTTGCTTCAGTTCATGATGCCCTTCAAGTTTCCTCCTTCACAAAGCCTCAGGGATTGGGCCATGCTGAATTCCTGCCCCTCCTCATGCCTCTTCCCAGTAAGCAAAGAACACACTTGCAGTCCTCTTACCAGTGGTTAGTGTTGTGGTTCTGCACGAGTCAAACTCCAGACACCTCTTTCTCCTTCCTGTAAAACAGGATAATAGGAGGCTGAAATGGCTCTGCAGGGGAGAGCACGAGCCTGAGGACCTGGGTTTGGATCCTCATACTGTTGTTAACAAAACAGGAATAAAACCAGTGGAAGGCAATTGAAATGGCCCAGCACTAAACACCAAGGCTGATGACTGAGCCCTATCCCAAGGACCCACAAATTGTAATGAAGGTACCCCCTTCTGCAGGCTGTCTGTCCCCTGGCCTCCTCTACACATACACAAGCATTCGTAGACATGCAAATAAATAAATGTGATATAACCATTGGTGAAGGCCCAGCACAGTTGTTCGCATCTATAGCCCAGCACTATGGAGGAAGAGAAAGTAGTATTGAGGGGATTTGCTGCCTGCCTGTCCAACTCCAGACAGCAAGAGATCCTGCCTCAAAGGAGTAAGGTGGACAGTGGCAGGGCAGAACTGAGGTCCCTTCTGGCCTCCTCAAGCAAGAAAATATAAGAAATGGTGATGGACTTAAAGTGAAATAATAAGTTGGGCATGGTGGCACACACCTTTAATACCAGCACTTGGGAGACAGAGGCAGGGGGATCTCTGAGTTTGAAGGCTTCCTGGTCTACAAACCCTGTATTGGAAAAAAAAAATAAAAAGAGATAGTAGTATCTACCCTAAGTAACTATTTTATGAGTATGTGTGTTTTGCCTGCATGTATATCTATATCTATATCATCTATACACTATGTATATACCTGGTGCTCATGGAGGCCAGAAGAGGGCACTGGAGTTACAGGTGGTTGTGAGCCAACATGTGGTTTCTAGGAACAGAACCCGGGTCCTATGCAAGAACAGCAAGTGCTCTTAGCCCCTGAGCCATCTCTCCAGCCACAGAATTTAAGTCTTGCTGCCACTGTTTTTCAAAGAGTATGCAGTTCATATTAAAATTTTCTTTCAGAATTGACAGATACAAGATAGATACTAAAAAGAAACAAACCATGAGGCACTCGGCTTTAAAAGGCCACACAGGTAAAGCTAGTGCTGTGTTGGCCACTGAGCTCACAAAGAATAATGCCTCTCACTACTGTCTGTCTGTCTGTCTGCTCTATCTCTGGGTCACCCTACTGCCCGCCTTACCCAGCCCACCACAGGTATTTAGCAGAAGATTCAAAGCCAACACAATTATGAGCAGCCCAGGGTCTTGGGAAAAAAACGCCTCTCCCATTTTCTGTTCAGTTCAACAGAGACTCCAGACGGTCGGGTCTGTTCATAGGCATCCTTCTGTGGGGGATGGGCTCCTCATTCTTGGCACTGCTCTAGCCCAGACACAGGCTCATTTCATCCTTTTACACACACACACACACACACCCTCGTGCCAATGACCTTTGCTCTGGGATGTCACTGAAAGGGTGAAGGGTCACAGATCTCTGCATGGCCAGGAATACCAAGCATGCCAGCTACATACCCATTCTCCAAGACCTCTGCCCCTTCCACAAGGCCTAGATTGTGTCCTAGCAGCCCTGCCATGTAGTGTGTCCTTCCTCGGGGAGGGAAGTGACAGGAGGGCTTGCTCTCAGAACCCCAGTCACAGCCAACCGTTGGTCGCCTCCCCAACACTTTAACCTTTCTAGCCTCTGCATTTGTCCCTCTGATCTCTGGGCCGCCCTTTCCTCATCTCTGCAAAACAAATCTTGTTCATTGTTCAAGCCTGGCCGTTCCAGGAAGCCGGCCCTGCAGCCTGGAAAGAGCTCTCTGTGTTTGAGGCCAAGTCCAGATCCTATCGCTTCTTGTAATTTAGGCTATGGGGTCTCGGCCCAGTGCTGGACATTCAGATGTGCGGGGAGTCAGGCGGGCTGAGCTTTGATTGCCAGATCAGTCACTTGTCAGCTCAGGAGCCTTGGGTGAGTTGTTTGGCTGCACTGAACCTCCATGTAAAATTGAGAAAATAAAATAGGATGATTATGAAAATTAAATGAGATAATGCTCATTAGGCCATTAGCATGGTGCCTTATACACATTAAACTCCCAATAAATGGTGGCCATTATCCTTGTTTCTGTTCTTTCACTCCCATTCCACCCACAGCATTCAGATAAGGCCTTGACCACTTCAGTATCTAAAGGCAGAAGGTTTTTGTTTTGTTTATTTGTTTTTTTTTTTGGAAGGCAGAATTTTATTGGAATTAATCTCTTAGATCCAGATGTGAAAACCCTCCTCCGGAGAGAAACAGCTATGTTGAGAACACACTAAGAACCAGAGATTCCCAAGAGAGGATGCAGGACAGAACCGTAGGACGTCCTTGCAAGCATGGAAGAAGAAAACCAAGGGCCCATCAGCCAAGGAAAGTGTTTGACCAAACTAACAAGCACGTGGGGGTGGGGGTGTGTTTGTTTTTATTCTCGACTGAGACAGGATCTCACTATAGCTTGGGCTGACCTGAAATTGTTAGGTAGACCATGCTGGCCTCGAACTCGACGGAGACCCTCCTGCTTCTGCTTCCAACTTAAAGGAGTGCATCACTACACCTGTCCTCTGACTTCCTTTCGAAGAGAGGAAAGGATTTAGTCCGGATCATAGTTTGAAAGTAGCCTGTTGTGGAAAGGAGGGCGTGGTGTTGGGCGTGGAGGGCAGCTGGTCACAGGGACACACAGATTGGGGGGGGGGGTTAAAAAGGTGCCGGATTTTTTGTCACTATTGTACAGGAGTTTAGAAAAGAAGTGAGAGACAGCTAGACTTTGGAAAGTCTATGTCGCCTGTAAGGAAAGGACGCGATTGGAATGAAGGGCGGCAGAGAGGTGACTAGCAGGCTTGTATAGGAAGCTAAGGGAGCTGCCTGCTCTTCAGTAAAGTTGATTTATGCAAATTCATCTTGGTGTTAAGTCCTCCTTTGGATAACAAGAAAAGCTTTTCTGGGGCTGGAGAGATGGCTCAGTGGTCAAGAGCACTTGCTGTTCTTGCAGAAAGCCAGGTTCAGTTCCAGCACCCACACTGTGTTTCACAACCATCCTTAACTCCAGTTCCAAGGGATCTGATGCCCTCTTCTGACCTCCTCAGGCACTAGGCATGCGTGTGATGCACAGATATATATGCAGGCATAGCACTCATACACATAAAATAAAAGTATTTAAGAGTAGCTTTTTTTTTTTTTTGTCACTGGGCAGTGGTGGCACACCCCTTTAATCCCAGCACTGGGGAAGTAGAGGCAGGTGGATCTCTGAGTTTGAGTCTACAGAGTAACTTACAGGACAGCCAGGGTTACACGGAGAAACCTGTCTTGAAATAAACAAACAAAAGGAGTAGCTTTTCTCTAGGTATAGGGGTGCACATCAGAAGCCCCAAGATATCTGGGAATCTGAGACATGATTGCTGAGACCAGCCTGGGTAACATGAGAAAACACTATCAGAAAGAGAGGGGGAGAGGGAGGGAGGAAGAGAGGGAGGGAGGGAAGAAGGAAGGAAGGAAGGAAGGAAGGAAGGAAGGAAGGAAGCTAGCTGAGCCCGAGTCTGGTAACACACACCTATAATACCAGCACTTGGGAGGTGGAGACGGAAGAGTTGGAGTTCCAGATCATTCTCCACTACATAGCAAGTCTGAGATCAGCCTGGTCTACATGAGACCTTGTTGCAAAAACCTCAAGGGAAATAGAATGGCAGCTTTCTCACTCTGCCACAGGGAAGGCCCCTTTCTGGATTGCAAATTTATGCCTTGCCTTCAGGAGATAAAAGACAGAGGTGGTGGCACACGCCTTTAATCCCAGCACTCAGGAGGCAAGGGGGAGACGGATCTCTGTGAGTTCGAGGCCAAAATGGTCTACAGAGCAAGTTCCAGGACACCCACGGCTACAAAAAAAAAAAAAAAAAAACCTGCCCTCAAAACAAAACAAACACACAAAGATAGAGAACTCTTACCATTTCCGTTGGTTCTCATTGCCTTCAGCTCAATGTGAAAATAAACTTAATTTGTGGATAACACATTCAACTCTGCCCTACTCTTCAACAGCCAAGACCAGAAATCTAGCAAGCTGACAGCAACTTCTGTGTTTCCTGCGCCTGGTACTACCCCTATCCAAAAGCACCAGTCTTGACCATGAACCCAGATTGCCTCATGTAGAGAAAATTAGTATACAAAAAGTGGAAAATAATTGAGGATGCCCCTGGCTCCTGACTCACTGGGTCAGCCTCCCTAAGGCCTCTTTGAACTTCCTGGAACTGCATTACATAAAGGTTAGTTACCCTCGTACTAAGTAATTCAAGTAATTCTGTTACTTGGAGTCAAAAGCCTACTGACAAAGATGCTACCTCTGCTTTCACTAATTGTCCAAGGTCCCTTGGGATCTGAGGGGCAGACCCAGCCTTCTGGTTTTCAGCCTGGAGCTCAGCTTTTGAAAAGATGTCCTAAAGCTGCTCCACACAGAACCTGGGCACAATTAGTGGAAGTCAGCAGCACCATCTTAGTGCTGGTCCAGGTCCTAGAACAGAAGCCATGGTGCCCACAGAGGTCTCTCCCAGAAGCAGCAATAACAACGGCTGTCATTTACCCAGTAATCATCCTGTAGGGGGCACTATGTTGGTGCAGGAGAATTGTCTGTATTCTGTCAATCATGTTTTAAATAAACGCCAATTGGCCAGGCAGGAAGCATAGGCAGGAAAACCAGACAGGAAGTAAAGGTGGGGCAAGGAGAACAGGAGGATTCTGGGAAGAAGGAAGCACTTCCCCCATTCCAGCCCAGACCACCAAGAAGCAAGATGTGACCTGCCCAGCTGAAAGATATCGAGCCATGTGGCCAAAATAGTTAAGAATATTATCTATTTTGGGTTAATATAAGCTACAAGAGCTAATAAGTAACCTGAGCTAATGGGCCAATCAGTTTTATAACTTATGGAGATCTCTGTGTGATTTTCTTTGGGACTTGCCGGCTGTAGGATACCAGGCAGGACAGAAACCCCAACAAGCAAGCACCCTCATGTTACACTATGTAAAGTATTATAATAATATATTCCAACCTTTAAAACAACCAAGTTGGGGTGCTGGGACGAGAGATCAATTGGGAGCCGGGCGATGGTGGCACACGCCTTTAATCCCAGCACTCGGGAGGCAGAGGCAGGCGGATCTCTGTGAGTTCGAGACCAGCCTGGTCTACAGAGCTAGTTCCAGGACAGGCTCCAAAGCCACAGAGAAACCCTGTCTCGAAAAAAAAAAATTGGGGAAGTACTCACTGCACATGCATAAGGACCTGGATTTGGATCCCCAATGTCCACATTAAAAAAAAATATAGG
>NW_026067904.1:1358843-1364488 GCF_014885135.2 Alexandromys fortis | reverse complement strand
GCCTTTAATCCCAGCACTCGGGAGGCAGAGGCAGGCGGATCTCTGTGAGTTCGAGACCAGCCTGGTCTACAGAGCTAGTCCCAGGACAGGCTCCAAAGCCACAGAGAAACCCTGTCTCGAAAAACCAAAAATAAAAATAAAAAAATAAAAAATAAATAAATAAAACAATCAAATAACCACGAGAACTGGTTGAATATCTGTGCATACACCATACAAGTCCACGATGTGCAGCAAAGAGGAGCAGGCGCAGCTCAGGCTCCATTCACAGTTGCTGCAATGTCTGTGACTTACACTTGGATGTGCACCTCCACACATATCAAAACATACCCAGCAGGTCCGTGGTGGCATGTGCCTTTAATCCCAGCATTTGGGAGGCAGAAGCAGGTAGATCTCTGTGAGTCGAGCCCAGCCTGGTCTACAGAGTGAGTTCCAGGACAGTCAGAGCTACATGAAGAAACCCTGTCTTGAAAAAACAAAACAAAACAAAACAAAACAAAACAAAACAACAACAACAAAAACTTCTAGTTAGCCTCACCTCTCAAAAGCTCTAGAATTTCATAAGACAGGAGAAAGATTGCCACAAGCTGAAGGTCAACCTGGGCTACAGAGCAAGGGCCAGCCGGGACTTCATGCTAAATGGAAAGTCCCTGTTTCCAAAAAAGGAAGGGGGGTGGCAGAGTACTGAGAACTACCCGAGTGGCAGAGTTCTTGACCTTGTGTATACAGGTCCTAAGCTGGATTCCAAGCTGCACCATAAAAAGAAAGAAAAAGAAGGGGGGAGAGGAAAGAAGGAAGGAAGGAAAGAAGGAAGGAAGGAGGGAGGGAGGGAGGGAGGGAGGGAGGGAGGGAAGGAAGGAAGGAAGGAAGGAAGGAAGGAAGGAAGGAAGGAAGAAGAGAAGCCATGCATGGTGACCAACATCTGTAATCTTAGCACTCAGGAGGTTGAATCAGGATTGTTAGGACTTCACTGCCAATCAGGGTTTCATAGTGAGTTTCAGACCAGCCTGAGCTACAGTGTGAGATTTTGTCTCAAACAAAATAAAACAAAAACATAGTGGTGAATGCCAATAATCCCAGCACTTGGGGGGGGGCGGGTAGAGGCAAGAGGACCAGGTCATTCTCAGCTATATAGCAAGTTTGAGGACTCCTGAACTCTGTGAGATGCTGTCTTAGATGTTTCTCTATTGCTGAGATAAGACACCATGACTGGGGACCTTGGGGAAGGATTGAAGCGGGGAGGGGAGAGGCAGGGAGGGGAGCAGAGAAAAATGTAGAGGTCAATAAATATCAATTAAAAAAAAAAGACACCATGACTAAGGCAATTTATAGAAGAAAGAGTTTATTGAGTTTTGTTTACAGTTTCAGAGGGTGAGCACATGACCACCATGGCATGAGGCATGGCCACAGCAATGAAGCAGTAGCCAAGAGCTTACAGATCCACAAGCAGACGGCAGAGATAGCTAGTTGGTATTGGAGTGAGCTATCAAAGCTCAAAACCCACCCCCAGTGACACACCTCCTGACCCTTTCCAAACAGTTCCATCAACTGGGGACCAAGCATGAGCCTGTGTGTGTGTGGGGGGAGACGTTCTTATTCAAATCATCACAGACCTGGACTCAAAAACAAATCTCAACACTTGGGGGCAGAGGCTGGGGAGTGTCTCTCCCAAGTTCAAGGCCAGCCTGGTCTACTGATCAAATTCCAGAATAGCTAGGACTACATAGAGAAACTGTCTAAACAAACCAATTTGAGTTTATGAGTGACATTTCAGAAATTAAGTATGTATAAGCTAAGATAGCTGCAGACTTATGGGGGACACCTCACATTTAAACCACAACACAGGCGGAGGAGTTGGAAAGATGGCTCAGCAGTTAAGATCATTTGTTGGCCTTGCAGAGGACCTGGGTTTGGTTCCCAGCACCCATATGGTGGTTATCAACATCTGTAACTCCTGTCCCAGGGTGCCCTTTTCTGTGGGCACTGGGCATGCACGTGGTACATAACACTCACAAACATAAAATAAAAAAGTAAATCTAAAAAATGATTTTAGGCTACAACAGACGCCTAAATGAATCAATGTGTGTTCCTGAAACCAGTGTGTATTAGACAGTAGCTGGCACACAGCATAAGCTCAAGAAATGAGGGTTGTTAGCATTTCTTGCTGCATTTACCACACTGCTGTTTTTCAGTATCACTGATTGTCTTCTCGGTATCTCTACTGTGGTATGAGAAAAGACTTGGAATAGTGTCTGAGCCTGGCTTCCTCAGCCCCTCTTCCGTCTATACCAGTGTCTCACAAAGACAGAACTGACTAGCCGGCCTCGGAAAGAAAGAATGAATAAGCAAACACCCACAGCTCTATAAATACATTCTTCCAACTCCTCTGCTCGGGATGGGCACTTCCGTACTCCTGTAGGACTATATTCCCCGAGAGCAAGGATCAGCCTCTGCTTTCTTCTGGGCCTGCCGTGATCTGGTGCAGCTCATCAGACAAGGGTTCAATCAATGCTGTGGCTGACTGGGGGCCTCAGTGGTAGATTCTAGGCAGGTCCCAGAATCTTAGAGTTGGGATGGAGACCATCTTTTATCCATCTTTTATTTTTATTTACTATTTTTCTTCTAACTCTGTGGCAAGGGTGGCTGAGAGAGCTGCCTGAAGGCTCACAGCAGCCAGCAGCCAGGAGGGAGGCTGTGTCTCCCCATCACCTTCTCAGTGCCCCTGTGACTGAGGCATGCCACTAATCTTGTGTAAACTCACAGTTTAAGAAAATGGGAAAAGATTTAGTTTTAGGTCAAAATGTTTAATCATGATCCAAGGGGCTGGGGGACTTGGGGACAGTCATAGGAGTTAAGCAAGACCCAAAGGCCTCAGCTCTTGATGCCCAAATCTTTAGGATTGCACGGCAGAGCTGTGAAGACAGCAGTTTCTCCCTTTCATTCAGAGGGGATGAGGGACCAGGAACACCAGCCTTCCTCACAAAGGGAGCGTCTTTTTCAGCTGCCTCAGAACCCTCAGCCCTGCCTTCCTAAAGAATGGAACAGGGAATGGCTGACTTGTTAGGCTCTGGGCAATCCTGGGAAACAGGAAGAAGGGACGGGGGTGGGGAAGCAAATCGCCACCAGAATATATGGCCAAAACCGCAGTGACAAAGTCCTAAGGAGGGACAGCCTGAGATAGAAGAAGGGGTCAGGGAGGTTTGAGAACTAGCCAGTCAGGATCTGAAGGTCATAGCCCCTAGCTTCTCCCAGGCCCTCGTCTGGAGCAGACAGGACGTGCTTGGTCCGGGGTTACCGTGTTGCACACTGCATCTTCTTCCGGAGGCCGTCAGTTTCTCACCCACAACCGGCGCACGTCAGTCTGGGTGCGGTGGAAGAACGAAGGACCCTGAGGATGACCAGCTACCAGAGTGTCTGAAGTAGAAGCAAGGTAAGTATGAGGACAGAAAGAACGGGCAGCCTGGGCTGTGGTCTTGGAGCAGGGTTATTGTCCTGTGGGAGAAATGGAATAGCAGTCAGCCCAGAGGACATCTGGCTTCAACACCTAAGCCTCAGTCACATGACGTGTGCGTCAGAGGGCTATACTATTAGAGGTCTGTATCATGGTGTCTCTCCCACCTTGTCCCTTTGCCTGACTGATTTGCGTTTTCTCCAACTAGTGCGGTAAAATCGTGAGGTATGTGACCGAGGGGGTCCTACCTGCCGCTGTATCTCAGAAGAGGTAGGGTCGTCCACCCGGTCCTGGGCAAACAGTCGTCTGTGGAAACTCATCTTAGCTCCAATGGCCTCCGCTAAGTACAGGAGGAAAAGCAGATTGGAGCAAGGTGCCAGGAAGTTCCTCAGACTCCCAGGCAAGAAAGGACATGCGGGGGGGCCCCTGGGGTACAGTGGGCAGGTGGGTAGGAAGTGGAATTCTGACTTGTTCATCTTGGGGCCTAGACAAGTTGAACAGGCAGCATGGAGGTCACTCTGGGAGTGGGAGGAGTGGGAGAAGGAAGAAAGGTTCAGGTTGGAGGGATGAAGGGCGGAGCCCAGAAGAGGATGCTCTGACTAGAGAGATGGACAGGACTCTTCCCCCTCCCCAAGAGTCACAGAGGCTGGCGGTAAGAGGGGCTTACGCACTGAGGCAGGGGTTCTGGGAGAAGGACCTTTCCAGCTGCTCACACTCTTCCTGGAGGTTGCCGCTGCCTCGGCAGGTGCAGCTTAGGGCAACACTAGCATTGACCTTGCTGATGAAGTTTGGGGTCATAGCAGTCCCTGTTGGGTGAAGAGAGGAAGGGATAAACTCCAACTCCAGTCTCCATCTTCTTCCGCCTGTCCCAGGACCTCAGCGCCATCCCGGGCACTGTCTCCAGTGTATTCACACCTCGGAGCTGGCTACTCTATTGATTGTCTACGTATGCCCCAGCCTCACCAATCAGCCCCAGGTAAGCCCGCAGACATCGGGATTGCTCCGTGGCACAAGTCCCAAGGACGTCCATAGGATGGCAATGGGTCTGGAAATCCAGCAGGCGCGATCTGAAAGAAAGGAACCCAGGACCCCCACTGAGGACCCAGACTTCACCCTCGCTGTCCTCAGCTGGCCACGCCTGTCTTCACGCCAGCTCCTCTTCTCTTTCAGCCCTACATGCGCCACAAGCCAGTCACCACACCCGAGGCCCCACAGCCCATCACAGTGAACGTGAGCTCCACAGTCCCTGGCTACAGGATCTTTGAGGTCTCCTTGACTGTCAGAGAGGACAACAGCCAAAGCAGACCAACTTTCAGGAGACGAACAGGAGGATGCATTCAGCATAGTGCCCAGCGCACATTCCGTGCTTAGCCAACGCCAGACACTCTGGTTATTAGCATCCATCCTACATTAGGGAAGACGGCCCTCTCAGTTTCTCTCTCTGTTGCTGTGGTAAAATTTGGGGTTTTATTTTAGTTCACAGTTCCAGGTCACAGTTCAATGGAGCAGGAAAGCCACAGCAGGGGGAACTTGAAGTGGCCACTCACGTCTACAGTGCAGAGGAGGGAGAGAATGCATGCACGCTGGTATTTAGCTCACTTTCTTTTTATACAGCTCAGGACCCCAGGCTGGCCTCAAACTCACAAAGATCCACCTGCCTCTGCCTCCCGACTCCTGGGATTAAAAGCGTGAGACACCACCGTCCAGCTAGGGGTTCGATTCTTAACACCCACATGGTGGCTCACAACTATCTGTAACTCCTGTCTAAGAGGATCAGATGCCCTTTTCTGGCTCTCAGGTTCTAATATGTACATGGTGTAATGGCGTAAGCTAATGCAGACAGATTGTCAAAATATAGACAGCTTTAATGGAGGAATAGACTTACAGAACCACCGTTCCAGCGGAGACCAGGAAAGCAGAAGCGAGTGCTGGGAGCACGCTCGCCAAATTTATAGGAAAACTTTAGCCTGAGGCGAACACGCCCCCTAAGGGGTGGGACTTATCCCTACATCTCCCCCTTTTGTCTAAATAAGACAGAACTAAACCAAATACAACTATATACAATAATAACAAATAAATATAACAAACAATATTGAGAATCAAAAGTTTTGCTAAACATTCTATCTCAAGGAGTCTAAATAATGTAGAGAGTAACTACAATTATATAATCTTCAACTCCATCAAAGATCCGAGAAGG
>NW_026067904.1:1307306-1357983 GCF_014885135.2 Alexandromys fortis | reverse complement strand
CAAGCAGTTCTTAAATGAATACAGTTTGTGTGTTGTTATTTCGGGCATGAGCTAGCCAAGCAGCCGGGGTGTTGGGGACGCAGCCCCGCCGCTCCTTATTTCAACAACATGGAACACATACATGCATGCAAATAGACAAAACACATATAAAATCAAAATAAGAAAACCTTAAAGAACAAAACCACCTGACATACCAGTCATTTTTAGGTGCTAAAAGTGAGTTTGTCCTGTATATGTTTCTTCAGTTTGAGTTACATCTTGCTTCGTGCTAGGTTAATTGTTTACTTCTCTATTACTTCTACACAGCTAGGAACTCCTTAAAGGCCAGTATTTTACTCGTTTTAAAATGTGTGAGGGGGATGGAGAGCTAGCTCAGCAGTTAGGAGCACTGGCTATTCTTCCAGAGGTCCTGAATTCAATTCCCAGCAACCATATGACGGCTCATAACCATCTGTAATGAAAGCTGGTGCCCTCTTCTGGCCTGCAGGTGCACATGTAGGTAGAACACTGTGTACATAATAAATAAACTTTAAAAAAATAAATAAAATGTGTGAGATGATAGTAATGTTTACTAGATAATCGTCAGGAACACAGAATGGCTAGAGACTAAGTCATATTCCTGCCCTCCAAAGCCAAGTTAGAAATCTGACCTTTGCCTGACATGGTAGTGTACACCTTTCCCAGGAGGCAGAGGCAGGCAAATCTCTGAGAGTTTGAGACTACCCTGGTCCACCTAGGAAGTCCCTGACCAACCAAGCCTACATAGAAAGATCCTATCTCAATAAAAAGAAAAGAATAAGAAAAAGAAGCCAGACTCTCTCCCTATAGACCTTGAGCATGCTATTCGGCTTCTTTCCACTACGGCTTGCTCATTTGTAAGCTGAGGATGATACAAAAGAGTCACAGCAACCAGCTTATAGGCTTCCTGCCACTTAAACAAGAAGATACTACGTATTTAAAGCAGCATCAAGTCCATAAGAAGTGGCTGGAAATGTTAGTGTTATTATTGAGAGCTCTAAGTAAAAGCTTTTTTAAAAAATCATTTATATGTATGAAGTTTGCCTGCATGTACGTATTGCAGCATGTGTGTGCCTGGTGCCCATGGAGGCTAGAACATGGACTTGGATGTCCCGGAACTGGAGTTACAGGCGATTGCGAGCCATCGTGTGGAAACTGAATTCAGGTCCCCTGCAACAGGCGCAAGTGAAGCTTCTCTTTACAGCTGAGACGGATCTAGCAGCTAAGTACAGACCTGAGCTTACATGTTTGAAACTTCTCACCCACGCCCACCCTGCCTCCACAGGAGATCACTCGTGGTGATTGGTGTATAGTGTAGGAAAGACTTCAAGACACAGATGTGCCCGTTTTGTTGCCTGGATAGAAAAATCTGGCAGGGAATGCTTTCTAGAATAGTGACAGAATATTGAGCGATGTTTTAGCTTTTTTAAATTTTGTATTAGCATATATTAATTATGTGTAATAATGGGTTTTGTAAAGACATTCTCACTACACTTTTAATTTTCGTCTTTTGAAACCATCTTACTGTGTTTTTCACAATGGTCTTAAATTTCACGATGGTCTTAAAATCCTGGATTCAAGCATCCTCCTGCCTCAGGCTTCTAAGGCTCTATCCAGTTTCCTGTAAAAGCTGGGATAGCCTACAGATCTCATGGGATTCTGGTCAGAGTTAACCTGCGCTCAGTCTTGTGGGGAGGAGCAAGTGTTCGGTGAATGCTAGCGCTCATTAAGAGCTTGATTTTGATTTATTTTTAATTTTTGTTTTTCTAAGACAAGGTCTGGATGTATCCGAGAATGCTCTTCCATCTCTGCTCTTTCTCCCTTGGCCTCAGGCGTGAGCCACTAGCCTGGCTTGGGATTTTATCTCTTTATTTAATTTTTAATTAGAAATGTTTTCCTTATTTACACGGGGAATGGTTAGGGAGCCATCGACTGTGTATGGGGAGCACTCCGCACCTTCCACTAACGCCTTGGGACAGTCTCTCTTGGTTTTGCAGCTGCCTCCTTCCAGGTCCAGAGGCTTGGAGGCCCCTCCTACCTCTCTGCCTCTTGGCTGTAGGAATACCTGGACTGCAGGTGCTAACCAGGTATCCCAGGGCCTCCCAGCACTCCAGAGGCGGAGGCAGGGGGATCTCTGAACCCAAAGGGCAACCTGGTCTACCTAGTGAGTTCCAGGACAGCCAGGACCTGTAGAGAGATCCTGTCTCACAAAAACAGCAACAACAACAACAACAACAAAAGAAAAGAAAAGAAGAGAGAGAGAGAGAGAGAGAGAGAGAGAGAGAGAGAGAGAGAGAAGAAGAAGAAGAAGAAGAGTTTCTGGAGCCAATGAGATGAAATCACTCACTAGCAAGCCTGAAGACCTGAGCTCCTTCCTATCTCTCCACAACCTGACTCAGTGGAAGTTGACCTTTGACCTCCACATGTGCACTCTGAATCCTGAGGTTGCAGGACTACCCTGCCTCCCTCACCTCACCAAATAAATAAATAAACAAATAAGTAAATAAATGTGGGGTTTGTTTGTTTTGTTATTTATTTATTTATTTATTTATTTATTTATTTATTTATTTATTTATTTTAAGGCAGGGTCTCACTTTGCGACCCTGGTTGGTCTGGAACTCAGTAAGTTGACCAGACATTTAGGAGGTAGAGGAAAGAAGATCAAAAGAATTCAGGGCTATATGAAATCTTGTCTCAAAAAATAAAATAAAATAAGATAAAATAAAAAGGTCATGGCCAGAAGTGGTGAGGTGACTTTATAATCCCCTGCACTTGGGAAATCCAGGGGAAAGCTTAGGCTACATAATGTAGTGAACAGCCTGGGCTACAGGAAGGAAGAAGGAAGAGTGGGGGGTGGGAGGGTCACAAAATCTCCAAGGTAAAAGAGTCAGTGGGCTCCCGGTGTGTGTGTGTGGGGGGGGGGAATCAGACGCGGCTTCCGCAGGATGCCAGACCCAGACAGGTGTGCCACACCCCTGCCCATCCTGCCCACCCTCACAGGGCACCTGCACAGAGGGTCCGCGCGGCAGAAGCTCCGAAGATCCAGGCAATTGGGGACCTCAGAGGGGAGGGCGCAGCTGGGGGCGATGGTGTTCCGCCGGCGCTCGCCACAGCTCACATCTTCAGGCCTGCATGGACAGAGCAGCAGGCCCTGGGCATGGGGCTCTGCCGCCTTCTCAAAGAAGGCGCGCAGCTGTGCGAGGCAGAGGTGGCGCTGGCAGCGGAACCCTGAGCACGCCTCCGCGTAGGCCTTGCGCAGGCGGTCACATTTGTCGTTAAGAGTACAGATCATAGCAAATTTGAGGCAGAGGTCCGAGTCTGTGGGGAGAGTAGCACCAAGTCACCAAGGCAAAGTCTCACTAGGAAGTCCAGGAAACGCCTGAGGTGACAGGTTGTTGAGGTGGCAGAAAGGAAGGACCGTCCTGAACTAACCCACTTCTAACACTTCTCTCACAAAGTCTGTCTTGTTCCCTGCCCTCACCTGGTCTGGTAAAATCATCCTAGCCATCATCGTCGTCACCATTATCGTCATCAACACCGGCATCCACGCACATCTAACACCCACTCACTTATCCAGCATAGGAGCAAGAGACAGCTCGGTAAACAAAAGGGGCTCCTTGACCCCTGCAGTGAGGCCTGGTGGTGAAGATCACCAATCAGAAGATCTGCAACCCCCCAGAGAACTTCCCAACTGTTGAGACCATGTGACCAAATTCTGGAGGCTTTTCTACTCTGTTCAGGGTTTTGTTAAGTTCTCTTGGAGGAGATATTTTTTCTTTTCTTTTTAAAAATTGTGGGGGGGGGGCTAGGGAGCATGCGTGGAAGCTGGAGGACAGCTTGAGGGAGCTGGTTCTCTTCCTACACCACATGGGTCCCAGGTGGCCAGGCTTGGCAGCAAGAGCCCTCACTCACTGAGCCATCTCATCTGTCCTGTTTTTGAGAGAGAGACTCACAGAGCCCAGACTGACCTTGAGCACACTGTCTAGCAAGGATGCCCTTGAACTTCTGATTCTCCTCTTACTCTACCTCCCCAGGGCTAAGGTTACAGCTATGAGCTACCACGTCCATCTTTCGTTTATTCTATTCAGTGTTATGTTACTTGCCCATCTTTCATTTACTGATTCACATATAAAAATTCTCCCATATTCTGAAACTTTGAAAATTAGAATTTATATATATATCATAACAACACTATGTGTGTGTGTGGCGGTGGTGTTGCTTCATGAACCAGGGTTTCTCTGTGTAGCCTTGGCTATTCTGGAACTTGCTCTGGAAAGCAGGCTAGTGTTGAACTCACAGAGATCCACCTGCCTCTGCCTCCTGAGAGCTGGGATTAAAGGTGTGCGCCACCATTGCCTGGCTAGAATGATATTTTAATGTATGGAGTTATGGGGTTAGACTTCATTGCATGCCGTCTACACACCACTGAGCTACAGCCCCACACCCCTATGCTATTTCTAGTAACAGGATATTACAACAAACAGCCCAGAATATTCCAGCAGGCTGTGATTTTTCACAGGTTGTTTACTGATTCCTCCTAATGGATCTGTTACATAGAAATCTGTGTTTTCTCCTCAAAATTCCAGTTCTAAGATATATATAATTGACTATAATATAAAACTCAATAAAAATTCTAATTCTTAAGCTGGATGTGATAGCACACGTCTATAATTCCAGTACTCAGGAGACACAGGCAGGTGAATTTCTAAGAGCTTGAGGCCAGTCTGATTTGTATAGTGAGTTCCAGGCCAGCCAGGACTGAATAGTGATATCTTGCCTCAAAACAAAACAAAAACAAAGCAAACAAACAATATAAATATAGTGATTCTTTCAGGCGTGGCAGCGTAGTAATTCTAGCACTTGGAAGCAGAAGAATAAATAGCAAGACTTCAAGACCCTGTCTCCAAAACAAGAAAAATCCCAATTTTAAAAATACAGAACCAACTATACAATAACCTTTATTTGTATCTTAAAAACTACTTAAAAAGAATGTATTCTTTTTTTGTTGTTTTGTTATTTGTTTTGTTTTTTAGCTAGGTAGTCCAGGCTGGCCCAGAAGTCACTCTGTAGCTGAGGATGACCTCGAACTCCTGACCGTCTGTCCTCTACTTCTCAAGAGCTTGATTAAGGCTGAGCTCCACCCCCCCCCCCCACTCCCCCTGTGCATTTCTGTCTTCTTTCTCAATCGGTTCACAGCCTCACAGGCCTGGAGGAAAAACATGCACTCCAGCCCTCACTGGACTGATAGCTCCCACCCTGAGTGACCCCTGTGGGAATGAGATGCTTGCTACTTTCTCTTGCCCAACTTCTCACCCACCCCATTAGAATGGTTGATAACAAGCAATTTCCTAGTCCTAAGGGACTTCTGAAAAAAAAACTACTTTCCTGGCCACCTTAAATGTGGGTAAATACTCCATTTCAGTGTGTTTTCTGCTCTGCTGCTGCTCCCACACACCCTTCCTGAGGACCAGTGGCCCTAATGGGCTCTGGAGGTTTCCCTAGTAACTGTGGCTTTTTAATGACTCCTGGGAACACAGACCGTGCACCAGAGCTCAGACTTCCATCCTGACACAGCAGGCAGAAACTCTTTCCCAAAGCACCCCCAGTTTATGCTCCCCTCAGAGCCCAAGCCCAGCCTCCCTTTCCCATCCTAGGGCTTGTCCTCCACACCTGGTTTGAGCATGCTCAGCTTGCTGAGATTCACTTTCCAGGGTTTGCTGGTCACTGTGTCTTCATAGGGGGAGACATCCAACTCGTAGTCACCTAGAGAGAAGGGAGAGTATGCGAACGCCAAAGACAAGGACTTGTAAAGGGGAGCGGGGAGGGCCCAAGTTGCCGGGCCAGGCGGCAAGGCTCTGTACAGCAAAAGACAAGACAAGGTCTTGTACCTAGGGAACTACAGCTGCACAGAGAGGAGAATAATTCAGAGCCATGAAGGCACAGGTTAGGCCCAATTAATAAATATATGAAAATAATTAAGAGCTATCATTTGTTAAACACAATGGATCCCAGGCACGTGCACGTGCGCACACACACAGACACACACACACAGACACACACACACACACAGCTCGTTTCATTCCTTCTGGAAGTCTGAGTAGGTAAGAAGAAATTGAGGATGAGAGGGTAAGTGACTTGTTTAGATTCACACGGGCTTAATAAGAAGGGGACCTGGGCGAGGCATGGCAGTGTACGCCTTTCCTCGCAGTGCTCTGGGACAAGGCAAGACGCTCTCTCTGAACTAGAAGCCAGCCTGGTGTGTGTGTGTGTGTGTGTGTGTGTGTGTGTGTGTGTGTGTAGCGAGTTTCATGCCAGTCAGAGCTACATAGTGAGACCTTGTCTCAAATAAAGGGGCGGGGTGGGGTGGGATATAAAATCCACACTGGCTCTAGAGTTTCTGCTCCTTAGAATAGACCTCGCTGGTGGGTGCACAATCGAGCAAGGAGATGTTTTCTTGCTTTCCCTTGCCATCAGGGAAGGGATGGAAACGGGTTGTGTTCTGGGCTTGACCACTGGCTATAGAGACACATGATATGGCATAGAAATGGAAGTGAGGCCAGGTCCGGAGCTGGACCAAACTGAGAAAACCAGAGGAAGGAAAGACACAGTGGCCCCACAGCCAGCACCTCCCTCCCCATCCTCCTGTGGGGCTACGGACTCCTGAAGGGCACTTGCCAGGTTACAAGCATGGTGGGCGCTCAATAAATGCCAGTTAATAAGTGTTGGGGGCTGCGATGCAGCTCAGTGTTAGAGTGCTTGTCTGGCATGTACAAAACCCTGGGCTCAACCCCAGTGCCAACAATAGATTGGGCATAGAGACTCCTATGTAACACCATCATTCGGGAAGGGGAGTAGGCAGAACAAGAGTTCATGGCCATCCTTGGCTGCTTAGAAGCCAGCCTGGGTTCATGAGACCCTGTCTCTAGACCTTCCTATTGGAAGAAAGAGGTGAGCTGCTAGTGTCACCCAACAGGCCTCTGTAAAAGCATCTTGAAGACTGCAGGAGCATGGCTGTGAGAAAAACTGTGAGGACAGGCTTTAAGAAAGGAAGACCTGGGACCTCCTGAAGAGAAGCAGGAAGTGGGGCTTCCACGTCCCCTGTGAGAGGAACACACACAGTCAGCCCACTGTGGCTCGCTTCAACCTGTGGAGTTTAGGCTGTAATGATGCCAGCCATATCTGAGAAGAAATTTTATTTGTTTTTGTTTTTTTCGAGACAGGGTTTCTCTGTGGCTTTGGAGCCTGTCCTGGAACTAGCTCTTGTAGACCAGGCTGGTCTCAAACTCACAGAGATCCACCTGCCTCTGCCTCCCGAGTGCTGGGATTAAAGGCGTGCGCCACCACCGCCCAGCTTCTGCTTTTAAAAAGAAAACTGTCTTTCTTGCTCATGTTTTACACCTGACGCCAGCTTCCGTCAGTTGACTTTGCTCTGCCTTTCGTCCTCATGGAACAACCCAAGCTGGTAGAGAAAGGAGGGGCAGCAGAACCATGCATTGGGTCTAAAATTTCTGCTCAAGCCGGGCGGTGGTGGCGCATGCCTTTAATCCCAGCACTCGGGAGGCAGAGGCAGGTGGATCTCTGTGAGTTCGAGGCCAGCCTGGTCTACAAGAGCTAGTTCCAGGACAGGCTCCAAAACCACAGAGAAACCCTGTCTCGAAAAACCAAAAAAAAAAAAGAAAAAAGCAGAGGTCTGAGCCGGGCAGTGGTGGCGCACATCTTCAATCTCAGCACTTGGGAGGCAGAGGCAGGAGGATCTCAGTGAGTTTGAGGCCAGCCTGGTCTACAAGAGCTGGTTCTTGAACAGTTAGGACTGTTACACAGAGAAACCTTGTCTCAAGACATCCTAAATAAATAAATAAATAAATAAATAAATAAATAAATAAATAAGAGCAGTGGTCTGGAAGAGGGCTTGTTGTAACTGCAGTTTAACCTAGCAAAAGTTTTGATTTTCAAGACAGCAGAGAGGCAGATGGATCTCTGAGTTCGAGGCTAGCCTGGTCTACAAAGTGACCAAAGCTACATAAGGAAACCCTGTCTCAAAAAAACAAAAGACAGGACTGGAGAGATGGCCTAGTGGTTAAGAGTATTGACTGTTCTTCCAGAGGACTTGGGTTCAATTCCTAGGAATCACATGGCAGCTAAGCTGTTTGTAACTCCAGTTCCAGGGGATCCAACATCCATGACAAAACACCAATGTATGTAAAATAAGAATAAATAAAAAGAAAAAAGAGATCAGGAATTTTAGGGTTTACAGGATTAAGAGAAGCAACTTTCTCTCCTATTTGGACACAGAAGATAAGGCTGGAAAGGGTTCTGAGTTATGAAGCTGATCAGAACTCAACGGGAAGGAAAGCAAATCAAACACATGGGTACCCTGGTGGTTGCTGGGATCTCGTGATTGATGAGGGGGTAAGGAATAAATCCTGCCAGTTGGACAAATACACTCCGGAGGAAAAACAAGGGCAAGGGACTTTTAATTAGGGCTACAAGGAAGCACATGTCTTTGTGGGAAAGGCTACTGGGCTCATGAGATGACAGACAGAAATCAAAGATATAAAAAGCAATTGTGTGTTGTACAGCCAAGAGCTATCAGCCCATATTAAAAGATTATGAGACTTAAAATCCCCGGCCTCCGTCAGGCAGGAAGCAGGCTGAGAATACTGTTCCGTCCCCAAGGAGGCTCAGTCTCCGACGCCCATTTCAACACAGCCAAAGAGAGTAATAGAAAAGCAAGAGGTTGGCAGAGGGCTGGGCCAAGAGTCCTACAGAACAGGGGACATTCCACTGCGCCCCTAAAGCAAAGGGAACACCCCTCCTCTTAGGGAGGACGGTCTTTGGACATCTGCTGTGAGCCAGTGTGCCCTATGCCTCCCAGCCTCCCCTTTCTGAGCGCTGTGTCTTGATTCCGTTCTTTACCGTGCACTGAGAATACGGAAGGCGGATGCCTTGTCTTTTCAATTTATGGGTTTCTAGATCAAGTGGAGCCAGATCCAGATCCAGCAGAGAAAATTCCATGAGCCAGGACATAGGCCTGTGTTCTCTGCTGTCAAAGGTTGAGGGCACACGTCTGAGGCCACTCTGTGCTTCAGAGTAAGACCACTGGGCAAAAACCTGAAAGTGTCCAAGTGCCAGAAGAGGGTGTCGGATCCCCTGGACTGGGGCTACAGACAGTCATGAGCGGCCTCCTGGGTCTAGGAATTGAACCCTGGTCCTCTGGAAGAGCAGCCAGTGCTCTTAACCACCAGAACAATCTGCAGCCCCCTCATCACACTGCCCCCACTTTGTCTCTTCGTTTGTTTTAGGGATGAGGCCTCTGACTGGCCCGGGATTCACTGAGCAGGCTCAGCTGTCTGGCCTACACCCCAGGGATCTGCTTGTCTGCTCCCCGGCCCTGGGATTACAAATGTCACATGCCCATTTGCTTTGTTTTAATGTGTGTTCTGAGCTCAAACTTAGGTCTTTTATGTTTGCAAGGCTGACTGAGTTACCTCCCCAGCCGCTTTTGATCTTTTTTTGTTTGTTTTGGGTTTTTGTTTTGTTTTGTTGTTTGAGACAGGGTCTCACTAGCCTAGGCTATTCTTGAATTTTGGGGATCCTCATACCTCAGTCCCTCGAGTGCTGGGATTACAAGCCTCCATGCTCACCTATGGATCTCTTCTTCCTCTTCTTCGTTACCACAACATAGTCCCAGCACTTGGGAGGCAGAGGCAGGTAGATCTGAGTTCGAGGCCAGCCTGGTCTATAGAGCGAGTTCCGGGACAGCCAGGGCTACACAGAGAAATCCGTCTCAAAAAACCCCTAATTAGTTAGTTAGTTAGTTAATTACAAAGATGACTGTTAAATTGGGAGCTTAGGCTCCAGCCCCTTGCATCTATCCTAGCTGACCCTGAGAGTTAGCACTCTGGACTCCAAATCCCAGCAGGCCAAAAAGGGGGTCAGGACAACTCCCACAGAATATTTAAGTGAACTCCCAAAAGAGGAACACGTGGTCTCTTTTCCTTCCTCCTTGTGGTCTCAGGGTCACCCGAGAGTGCAGAAACTCCCATTAAACCTGGATATTTCTTAGTTTGGCTTGTTTTGATTTGGCTTGATTGGGATTTTGCGTCGGTGGAGAGCTTGCGTTAGGAAAATATTCCTAACAATGACGACTAGTAAAGACGGGCCTATGGCAAGAGACAGGTGTAAACCTGCTTGGCTCTCTCTGTGCCTTCTCTCTTGCTGCCTCCTGTCTGATTAAGGAAAACCTTTCTGTCACAAGCTACTCTTTCTGAATCAGCAGGCCCTGTGGTGTTCTGAACATGTTCTGAGTTAAGACCCCTTTCCTTTCCTCATTTTCTCTCAACATCCTATTTCAGGAACTCCTCAGGCTGGGTGGGGTCTTCCAGCTTAGAGCTTTGTGAAGAGGAGGATACAGGGGAAAAAAGTGGACATAAGGGGCCAGCAAGATGGCTCAGCAGTTAAAGGGCTTGCCACCAAGTCTGACAACCCGAGTTTGATTCCCAGAAGAAGAGAAGCTACTCCAGAACTCACGTGCACCCTGACATACATGCAAACATAGATCTATGCATATGAATAAAGAAATTTTGTTTGTTTGCTTGTTGAGACAGGGTTTCCCTGTATAGCTCTGACTGTTCTGGAGCAAACTCTGTGGACAGGGCGGAAGGTGGAAGGGGAGAGGGGAGGAGGAAAGGGGAGTGGGAAAAAATGTATAGCACATTCCAATCCAAACAATTAAAATGAGAAGGTTAAATTTAAAAAAAAAGAAAAAGAAAAAAGAAATGTAGAAATAGGTAGAGGGGAGGGCAAAGTTTTAAGGACCCAAGAAGATAACGCCAAATTTTCCCTGCATCTCTTCCGGATGCCACTCACAGAGCTTCATTTGTCCCCACCAAATCAGTCACACAGTCTGTCTCACACCACTGAGAAATGACTTCCTCAAATCCACCTACAGCTTAGTCCACTCTAGGAGAGCGTCTTACCAAGGCTTCGGGCAGGGTGAACCGTCCAGTAAATTTTCAAACAGGTAGCTTGGTGCTTCATGCGCAGGCGGCACGTGCAGCCCATCAGAGAGCTGTTCCTAAGCTGTTGCGTCACCTGGAGGCAGTCTGCAGACATGGTAGACTCCTCTAGGGCCAGTGCAGTGCCTGCACTAGAGGTGCATGACTCCAGCTGATGGAAGGCAGCCTTGCAAGCAGGATCAGCCTGGCACTTCTTTCTGGCCTGGATACAGCTGTTCACAAACCTGCTCTCTGTGGGAGGGGAGTCTCCTGCAAAGACAGCAATCAAGTGAGGCCACCAAATCATGAGGTGAGGAAGGGCAGATTCCGAAGAAATCATGAGAAAACTCTAGGGCATCACAAAGCCCTTTAAGAATAAGTGTGGAGGGTGCTGGAGAGATTTCTCAGAAGTTAAGAGCATTGGCTGCTCTTCCAGGGGACCCAGGTTCAATTCCCAGCACCCACACGGCAGCTCCCAACTGTCTGTAATTCCAGTTCCAGGGGATGCGGCACCCTCACACAGACATACATGTAGGCAAAACACCTATGCACAGAAAAAAATAAATTATCAGAAGAAGAAGAAGAAGAAGAAGAAGAAGAAGAAGAAGAAGAAGAAGAAGAAGAAGAAGAAGAAGAAGAAGAAGAAGAAGAGTGTGCTGGAAAGATGACTTAGCAGTTAAGAACACTGGCTGCTCTTACAAAGGACCCAGGCTCAAGTTCCAACACCCATATGATGGCTTACAACTGTCCATAACTCCAGTTCGAGGGGATCTGTCACCCCCTTCTGACCTCTGCATGTATGTGGTGCACAAACATACATACAAGAAAAACACTGTCATAAACAAATTAAAATATAATTAAGTCTTGTGTGTATGTGTGTGTGTGCACACACACGCACATGAGTCATGCCAATGGCACCTATCAAAGAGCTGTTTCTGAGTTGTTGTGCTTCTTTAAAATATATACACTTGAGCCAGACAATGGTGGCTCACACCTTTAATCCCAGGACTCGGGAGGAAGGTGGACCTCCGTGAGTTCAAGGCCAGCCTGATCTACAGAGCAAGTTCCAGGACAGCCAGAGCTATACAGAGAAACCCTATCTCAAAAACATACATATTTGTTTTTTTACATATGTTATAGGAGTCTACTTGTTGGTTCCCAGCTGCTCAGTCCTGAAATAACCACACAGAAACTGTATTAATTAAATCACTGCTGGCCCATTAGCTCTAGCTTCTTTTTGGCTAACTCTTACATCTTAATTTAACCTATTTCTATTTGTGAGGAATATTCTTAAGATGAGCCTCTCTGCCAACACAAATAATTCCAATCAGATCAAATTAGACCGAATGAGTGCCCATATTTACTGCAGTACTCCTGGGTGGCCTGGGGGGCACACAAAACCCAAAGACCACGTGTTCTTTTTCTTGGCAGCAGCCTAAATAGCCTGTGGGCGTGGTCCTGACCCTCCCTAAGGAAGGGTCAGCACTTGGCATACTTTTCCAGAGGTGGACTCCGGAGCAAGGCAACTCCCAGGGGGAGGGGGCCTGAGATGGAATTTTCTGGTTCATTGGTGCTCCATTGGCGCCCCAAGGATGAATGCCAGGGGCTGGGGTTACACTTTCAATCAATCACTATTAATCTGTGTATCACCACATGTCTGTGGCTTACCAGGTAAAGTTCTGGCATCTGTCTCCTGAGGGGCTACACGGCTTCTCCAGACTCTGCCTTCTTTCTCCCAGCATTCAGTTTAGTTTTCCCTGTCTACCTCTATTCTGCCCTGCACAGACCTAGGACAGTTTTTTTTATTAACTAGTGGTATTCACAGCATACATATCCCACATCATGCACACACACACACACACACACACACACATACACACGTATATATTTCTTTTTAAGAAGTGTGGACTGGACAGTCTGCAGTTGTCACGATAGACATGAAGCAGGAAAGGCCTGAGAAGAGATGAAGATGTGAAGAGGTTTCTCAGCCTCCAAGGAGGCAGAGGAGACCAGCTTTTAGGAAATAAACTTAGTGATCCTTCCAGGGACAGGAGAAGGCGGCCCTGGGCAGAGCCATGCCACAGGCAGGGCTGCCATCATAACCAGAGGGTTGAGAGTGTGTATGGAGTTCCAGATGGAGGTTAGCAACAGCTAACAGCTTTAAGTCTTTCATTTGAAATCTCTTAAAAACACTGTAAGGTAGACTGGCCAGATGGCTCAGTGAGTAAAGGTGCTTGTCACCAAGTTTGATGACCTAAGTTCAATTCCTAGGACCCATATGGTGGAGGGATAGAAGCAACTCTCAGAAGTCATGTTATGGCATGCCTGACCCCTTCCAATAAGTATATAAAACATAGTTTTTAAATGGGGGGGGCGGGTATTTGGTCCACTTATTTTCTCAGAAATACCCAGACAGTTGCAGTTCAGTCATGGAAGAAGCTCTTGCTTAGAAGTCCTAGAGGACTTGGTATCCCCATATGTCACGGCACATCATTTCCCGCCAGCTGCTTAAAGTGGAAATTCAGGTCTGGAGAGGTAGCTTAGTGGTTAAGAGCACTGGCTGCTCTTTCAAAGGACCTGGGTTCAATTCCCAACATCACATGGAGGCTCACAACCCACTGCAATGCCAGTCTAAGGGATCCAGCGCTGTTCTGACCTCCTCCAGCACCAGACGTGCATGTGGGGCACAGACACACATGCAGGCAAAACACTCATGTACATAAAATAATAAAATAAATAAATCTAAAATTTAGATGTTCCGACAGGGTGGTTTGCAAGAAAATGGCAGCCGGGATGTGGTGGCACACACCTTTAATCCCATCACTCAGGAAGCAGAGGCAGGCTGATCTCTGAATTCAAGGCCAGCCTGGTCTACAGAGTTCCAGGACAGCAGGGCTACACAGAGAGATCCTGCCTTGAAACCACCTCCCCTCAAAAAGAAAATGACCTTTATAGAGACTGACACTATTAGGAGGGGTGGCCTTGTTGGGGTGGGCTTTGAGGTCTCCTAAGCTCCAGCTCTGTCCAGTGCGATCCAGAATTGCTTCTGTTGCCTGTGGATCAAGATGTGGAACTCTCAGCTCCTTCTCCAGCACTGTATCTGCCTGCATGCCGCCATGATGATAATGGACTAAACCTCTGAAACTGTAAGCCCGGCCAGGTTAAATGTTTTCCTTTAGAAGAGTTGCCATGGTCATGGTGTCCCTTTACAGCCTCAGAAACCCTAAGATGCATGTGTTCAACAAGTCCTGTTGCCGCAACCACTTTTGGGAATCCATCCACCATTTTCCTTGGCCAGTCTCTTTTCAGGTCTCCACAATTGTAGTTCCCAAAGCCATTCTCTCCCATCTTCTGAATATCTTATTTAGTGAACCCCTTTGGTAATCTAGAAAACTTTTTATTAACGTGAAATCCACACAACACAAAATTTACGTTCCTTTAAAATTTTCTTTATGATATTTACTTCTTTATGAAGGGTCTGTATGCTATAGCACATGTGTGAAGATCAGAGGTCAGTTCATAGGATCTGGGCCTCTCCTTCCACCACGTAAGTCCCAGGAACTGACCTCGGGTCATCCTGGAGCTTGATGGTAAGTGCCTTTACCCACTGAGCCACCCTGCCAGACCCAAGATTTGCTTTCTTATTCTTATTTATTTTATGTGTATCTTTGCCCTCATATACATATGTATATCACATGTATGTTGCCCATGGAGGCCAGAAGAACAAGCTGGATATCCTGGAACCAGAGTTTGGCAAAGTTATGAACCTCCTTGTGGGTGCTGAGCACCAAAATTGGGTCCTCCACAGAGCAACAAAATGCCCTTAACCACCGAGCACAGTCTCCAGCCCTGCTATGCTTAACTTTTGGGGAGAAAACTGTCAAACTGTTTTCCACAGAAGCTACATTTTCAGCTTCCCACAGCCAACCTGAGAAGAGTCTGGTTTCTCCTCGGACCTTCCAAGTCTTGCTGTTTTACATTTTGCTGCTATTGTGGCCCCCTCGCTGGAGGAAAGCTTCTCGTTGTGATTTTCATTTGCATCTCTCTAATGACTGAGGTGGCTGCACATATTTTTATGTGCTTGTTAGCCTCTTGTGATCCTCAGTAATAAACAGAAGAGCAGGGTGCAGGAAAAGTCCCTGAATGAAAAATGTATTGATAAATGAATTTTACAAACCGAATACATCTATGTAACCAGCATCCGGAGAGTGAAACTGAACAGTACCCAAGGCCCTGAAGTCCTCTTCCGGGTACCTTCAAGAAAGTCAGTATCTTTGTGTGTGTGTGTGTTTTCAAGACAGGGTTTCTCTGTAGTCCTGGCCATCCTGGCACGCGGTACTTGCCCCGTAGACCAAGCTGGCCTTGAACTCACAGAGATCCTCCTGCCTCTGACGTGCACCACCACCATCCAGTCCAATATTTTATTTCTAACAACAGAGATCAGTTTTACTTTCAATCACTTAATATGCGTTTTTTTGGTTATTTCTTTTTTGCATCTTGGCAAGTATGTATGTGTTTATTTATGTGTGGGGCATTGCCCGTGTGCAGTACATGTGCCTGTGCACACACATGCAGAAGTCACAGCAGCATGTAGGGTGTCTTTCTCTATTGTCCTTTGCCTTGTTGCCTTGCTACGGGATCTCTTACTAGACCAGAAGCTCACCTTTTTGGCTAGGCTGGCTGACCAGCAAGCTCTCAGCATCTGCCTGTCTCTGTCCCACCATGTCAGGGTTATAGGTACACACAGCCGTGTCTGTGTTTTGCTGTTTTAACTGTGGATGCTAGATATTTAATTCAAACCCTCATGCTACCAAATAATCACTCTTACCTACTGAGGAACCGCTCTAGCCCCTTTTAGTGGGTTTCTTTTCTTTTTCTTGATAAATAGTGCAATGTACCACAGGAGCTCAAGCTGGCCTTGAACTCTCCATCCTCCCTCCTTCCTTAGACTCCTGAGTGCTGAGGTTACAGGTATGAGCCACCATCATGACACAGCTTCTTTTGCTCAGTAACATAGTTGTGAAATTTACCCATAGTCATGAGAATTTTTCAATTGCAAAATCCATGAAAGGTGGTGGTAGCTCTGTCACTTACTAATGGTGTGGTTTCTTTTCTGTCACCTTGAACATGTAAAAGTTCATGTTTGTTTTTTGAACTAGGGCCTTAGGTAGTCAAGGTTTGCCTCAAACTCTCTATGCAGTGGAGGGTGACCTTGAACCTCTGGTACTCCTGCCTCTTCCTCCCAAAAACTGGGATTACAGGCATGCACCAACATGCCCAGTTTAGAAGCTTGCCCGGACTGGCAAGATGACCTTTCCTATCAAGCCAGAGAAACTACTGTAGGTTGTTCTTTGGTCTCCACATATGCACCCTCCATCACCCCAAATAAGTAAACAAATGTAAAAGATGATGATGAAGAAGAAGGAGGAGGCGGAGGAGGAGGAAGAGAAGAAGAAGAAGAAGGAGAAGAAGAAGAAGAAGGAGAAGGAGAAGGAGAAGGAGAAGAAGAAGAAAGCACTCTGGAGATGACTCAGCTCTTAAGAGAGAATAATGTTCTTCCAGAGGACCTGAGTTCAATTCCCAGCACCCACATGGGGCAGCTTATAACCGCCTGCAAGTTCAGTTCCAAGGTATTCAGCACCCTTTTCTGGCCTCCACTGGCACTTGCACTCATACAGAAAGAGAAAAAGATACACAAATACACATATACACAAAAATGATGAAATAAATATTTTTTTAAAATAAAGAAAGAAAAGAAAAAGAAGGGGGCTAGAGAGTTGACTTAGAGATCAAGAGTGCTGGCTGCTCTTGCAGAAGACCTGTGCACAGTTCCCAGGATCCACATGATGGCACACTCCTGTCTGTAACACCAGTCCAGGAAATCCTGCACCCTCTTCTGGCCTCAAGGACTGTGCACATATATGGTACACAAATACATTCAGGCAAAACACACATGCATATAAAATAGAAACTTTACTTGATAGCTTCATATGTGTATGAAGCCACAAAACTCTTGAATTTTCAAAAATATTTAAGGAAGGTATGAGATTTATATATTTGCTTGTGTGTGTGTGTGTATGTGTGTGTGTGTAACGTGTGGTGTGTTTTATTAATGACTAAGGATGGTGAACAAAAATTGGAAAAGATCGCTGGACATGGTGAAACACGTCTTTAATACCAGCACACAGAAGGCAGAGGCAGGAGCATCTCTGTGAGTTTGAGGTCAACCTGGTCTACATAGTGAGATCCAGGACAGTTAGGGCTACAGAGAGAGGCCATTTTCAAAGAAAAAAAAAGAAAGACAAGACCTTTACCCAAAGGGGGGGGGCATGGATTTAAACAAGTTAATTGTTAAAATTGTAGAAAGTTTAAAGAGATGCTCGTTACAAATAAACACGAGTTAGTGGTTGATTGAAGGAAATGTCACAGGCTTCAGTCTCATTGCAGTTACTGAACTAAATGAACATTTAACTGGACCAAATACTGAGTCCTAATTCTTCCAAAGGAAAAGCTCTTCTTTCTGGGAGTTGACCGAGCCTGAGCCTGGTGGATTCACAAACCGCTCAGGCCACAAAGAACTTGGAGGGACTTAAATTTAAATTTCAAGAGGAATAAAAGTGGAAGTTGTCTTCTGGATTGTGAAACTGGGGCTTAAGTTAGGGCAAGATCATAAACTGATACAAGGCACAGATGTGTGCTTTAATTGACACGTGTTTTCTTTTCTTCTTCGCTGGAGTTGGGAAACTGGATCTAGCTCTTGTTGGCAAGAAAGAGGTCCAATGCTCAGCTACATCTCGAGTCCTTTTCCTTCTCTTCTTTTAAATCTACAGTTCTGTACTGACGCTTGGAGACTCAATGCCAGGCAAGTGCCACCACAAATCTATATGCTTTTCTTTCCTTTGAAATATTACTTATTTATTTTTGAGACAGGGTCTTCCTAAGGTAGCCAGGACTGGTTGCAACAGGCTATGTAGTCTAACTGCTCTAGAACTCGCCACGTGAATCAGGCTGACCTTGTCAAATAGACCTATCATATGATCCACTTCGCTAGCTAACTAAGAAGGTGTTTAATGTTTTCCTCTGATCCCAACAAGCAGTCACAGCTTAGGGGAAGTGGAGTTTCCCAGTGGGCAGATCAGTCAGACTGATGAGTGCTGAGATTACTACCTACTTTGACCTAAAAAAGAAAGTCTTTTAGAGATGTAATTAGTGACTATTTAAAAGCCAGACAATCCAGGTACGGTGGTGCAAGCCTTTAATCCCAGAACTCAGCAGGCAGAGGCAGGTGGAGCTCTGTGAGTTTAATGCCAGCCTAGTCTACATGAGTTCTAGAACAGTCAGGGCTGTGTAGAGAGACCCTGCCTCAAAAAAACAAAACTCAGAACAAAACAGAAGAAAAAAGCATGGTGCTTCACGGGCATGGTAGCCCGTACTTTCCCCAGCACTCAGGCAGTAGAGACAGGGGCTCTCTCTGAGTTCAAGGACAGCTATTGCTATCTAGTGAGCCCCAGTCTCAATAAAAAAGCCAGAGGCTTTCTCTTGGGAGAGTGGACACACTCAGGCTCCCAGACCTACACTCTCACATCCAGAGTTGAGTAATGGCAGTCCCATTCAAGCACATGGTGCCTTTTCTAGCCGGTTCTCACGGGGTTCATTAGAGAAAGACTAATTGTCAGCCTCTGTTTCTCTCCAGTGTACGTGTGTGTGCTCTGTGCGTGTGTGTGTGTGTGTGTGTGTGCGCGTGTGTGTGCTGTTTCTCTCCAGTGTGGTTCCTTGCATGGACACCCATTTATGGACGAACGCGCTAAGAAAAATAACAAGCACCAGGGGATGTAGCCGGTCCAGCCTAGCTCAAATTTAGAACCTAGAACGCATGTTTTCTGTCTAGTTTAGAATGATTTTTAGTCCACGATGCCATGTCCCTGAGAGGGGAAGTCCCCTTTATGTTTGGCTTGGGGTGAGCACTAACTAGTAGTCTCTACTCAATTGCTAAAAACTCCCCGTTAGTGTTAGCTCATAAACAGCACTTGGCAGCTACTGGACAGCAATGGTGTGTGTGTGTGTGTGCTCTGTGTATGTGTGCGTGCGTGTGTGCTCTGTGCGTGTGTGTGCTGTAGTGCTTAAGGATTAAACCCTAGGGCCTTAGGAATGACGCAAGGCAAGTACACCCACATACCTAGGCCCTGGTAAGGCCACTTAAGCAGAAATTATTACGAGTGTTACGGTGGGATGGACCTGTCTGTCATTCCACTTCACCAATTAATGAGGAAGGTATTTAATGTTTACCTCTGATCCTAACCGGTAGAGATGCTGGGACTAGTGGAATTTCCTGGTGGGCAGCCAAGTCAGGCTGACGAGTTCTTATTGCCCAGATTTACCAATGGAGACAGGCTGTACAGACTAGTTCCTCCCTTTTTCCCTTTCTCATCTCTTCCTTGTGTGTGTGTTATTTTCACATGTATGTATGTCTGAGATGTGTTTGTGCGTCATGTGCCTGTGGAGGTCAATGCTCCAAGTTAGGTGTCTTTCTTTATTGTTCTCTTCTTTCTTTACTTTTTGTTTTGTTTTGTTTTATGAGACAGGGTTTCTTTGTAGCTTTGGAGCCTATCCTGGGACTAGCTCTTGTGTACCAGGCTGGCCTCGAACTCACAGAGATCCACCTGCCTCTTCCTCCCCAGTGCTGGCATTAAAGGCATGCGCCACCACCGACTGGCTACTTTCAGTTTTGGAGACAGGTCTTCTCACCAAACTTGGAGCTCATCATTTTGACTAGACTATCCGGCCAACAAACCCCAGTCTCTCCACCCCTCTCCACCCCACCCCTGTTGTTGGTGTTACAGATGTGAGCTCCCAACTTTAATGTAAATACTAGAAATCTGAAAATCAGGTCCCCATGCTTGCATAGCAAGCAGTCTGCCTGTTGAGCCATCTCCCCAGACACACTCTGTTCCCCTTCCGCACGCTCTGCACCTTTTTGGAGACAGGGCATTGCTGTGTATCTAGTCCAGGCTGGATTCAAACTCAAGGTCTTTTCTTCTCACGGCACCATGACCTGCTCAAGACTGGATTTCTGTAGCACCACCCCTGTTGTGTGTGGTCTCTTACTTGGGATTCTTTCAACTCAGGCTAGGTTGTTTTGTTGTTGTTGTCGTAGCTTTATTTTGTTTTCTCCAGGCTCTGGCAGGAGACCCACAGTGAGACTCCCCAATGCCTTTCCGCGTTCCCGAGGTCATTATCTTTCTTTCCAGGAATTGTAGCTCTTAGGATTCTCTTCCTTGGATAGAAGGACATGGCTCTAATTCAGCCCTAAATTATATCATCCCACAAACTTTACTGCGGGTCAGTTACCCTCTAAAGAAGGCACTGTACTGGGCAGCTGGGGAAAAGCCGTGTGGCCAGAAAGAGAGTTCTCAACACCAACTTTGTGGGATTCCTGAGAGGGAGTGGGCAAGTCTCTGGCTCTTGCCTGCTCTTGGGCCTCTTTTCCTCTTATTGGGTGGCCTTGTCCAGCTTATATGAGGGCTTTTCCCTTGTCTTATCGTATCCTATTTTGTCGTGTTTGGTTGTTGTCTCTTGGGAGCCTGCTCTTTTCTGAAGGGAAACAGAGGGGAGTAGATCTGGGGGAGAGAAAAGGTAGGTGGGGGCCGGGAGGAGTGGAGGGAGGGGAAACTGCCATTGGGATGTATAATATGAGAGAAGACTCTATTTTCAATTTAAAAAACTTAATCTCAGGATTTGGGAGGCAGAGGCAGGTGGATTTCTGAGAGTTTTAGGTCAGCCTGATAGATATAGAGTTCCAGGCCAGCTAGGGCAACACATAGTGAGACCCTATCTAAGGAAAAATATAAACAAGCAAAAAAAAAATCCACAAACAAGCAACCACCCACCATCACCAACCCTATATCCAGTGTGACTGGGGTTGTAGCTCAGCTGTGCCCTCTACTAGCATACTCAAAGCCTTTGGCTCTGTCCCCAGAACATCATAAAACAGGAGGGGGGGGTGACACACATCTGTAACCCCAGTACATGCCAGGTAGAAGTTTCCCAGACTCGAGAGACAAATTAGAAGTTCAATGTCATCTTCTTATACATAGCCAGTTCAAGACAGGGCCACTATACAAGACTCTGTCTCAAAAATTAATTAATTGATTGATTTTTTTTAATTAAAAAGCAGCCTGTGGTGGTGGTGCACACCTTTAATCCCAGCTCTTGGGAGGCAGAGACAGGCGGATCTCTGTGAGTTTGAGGTCAGCCTGGTCTACAGCTGATTCTAGGACAGCCAGGGCTACACAGAGAAACCCTATATCGAAAACAAATAAATAAATAAAATTAAATAACTAAGTAATTAAAAAGCACATCCCAGTGTAGGAAGAGGACAGGTTGTGGTTGCATTCTCAACAATACAACCAGGTAATGAGGTTAGCACATTCTAAGCAGTTCACAAGCCTATTCTATGACAAGTTACACAGATTCTTTAGTTTCTACCTCCTTTCTGCGGTATGGAAGAGTTGAAAGCCACTGTGAGCCAGTGGCAACCTCTGATCAGATTCTCACCTCCTGCAGATAATGACTTGGTAGTGCCGGGCTTCAGGTTGTCCCATGATTGATTTAGACGCACCTCAAAAGAGGGAAGAAGTAGAACCAGGGGCGAGGAGATGCTTAGGTGGCCAGGATTTGCTAGGGCTCCGTCTACACGAGTCCATACTCTTGTCTAGGCTTGGAAACCAGCCCCTTTCTGACACTCTGGACTTTCTACTCCAGTTCCCCAGACTCGAGAGACAGAAGAGCGAGCACCCCACCAATACTCTTAGGTCCACCTGTCCTACAGCCCCAGAGGGTTCTGGATGAATGCACGGGCGACACTTACCTGCTCCTAGTGCCAGCCACAGCGACAGCACCAGTAGCAAGAGCACCAGCGGCGGCGGTCGTGGGCTCCGGGAACGTCCCATGGCCGGGTGTGGACGCTGGGTGTCCGCTCTCCAGGCACTCTGCCTGCTCAGGGAGCCGCGTTCCAGGGAGCCTCGTTCCCCTGCCTCCGTGCGCGGGAATTGGCGAACAGGGCTCCCTCGGCCGGCCGGCACCTCCCACCGCCGCCTCCCGCCCCTCCTCCCGGCGCCGCCACTCTCCCACTAGGGTCGTGGGCACCGCCCTCCAACTCTGAAGCGCGAGGGAGCTTCGGGTAGTTATTTCTCCTCGACCCAGAGCGGGACAAGACCTTAGAGCCACTTGGATCTGCCAACCTACTGTCTGTCCGCTGCCAATTTCCCTGGCAAGATTGCTGCTATTAAGTAATTGTCAAAAAACAAAGCAGTTTTTCTCGTTCGGAGCCCTTCTCCCCGTCCAGGAACAAATGAAATCTTGTAACAACACTGGAATCAATTAGGTGTGGGCTCGCTCCCGGGATCTCAGAGGTGGAAACAGGAGGATTGCTGTGAGTTGACTCTAGCCTAACCTACATAGTGAGTCTGGGCTACAGAGAGACACCATATCTCACATTCCTTTAATCCCAGAATTTGGGAGGCAGGGGGGGGGGGGTGTCTCTGTGAGTTCAAGCCAGCCTGGTCTACAGGACAGCCAAGGCTATGCAGAGAAACCCTGTCTCAGAAAAACAAAACGAAACAAAAAAACAAAACAAAACAAAACAAAACAAAACAAAACAAAAAAAAACCAAAGCTAAACCAAATCAAGAAATCTTGAACAAGGGTATCTTGATTGTGAGTGTGTGTGTGTGTCTGTGTGTGTGTGAATTTGCACATCTATTATCTCATTTGTCCTTAAGTAAGTATTTCCAGGGGTAAGGTTTTGTGATTATTGAAATCAAGATTCTAAAAAATGGTCCCCAGACTGGTGAAATGACAGAGGGGAGCATAAGCAGAGCAGGACCCAGGAGCTTTGGTAAACCCATCTGCTCCAAAATCAAGCCCCTCGGACTGATGAGAGCAGTGGAAAAGATATTCCTCCCACCCTAACCCCTAGTGCCCAGTTCCTGCTAAACAGATCAAACACTGACCAGAACTAAGATGCAGAACGGTGGGTAGAGAGTGGTAGAGTTCAGCACTCCGGGGTGGAGCAGGAGTACCGGAAGTTCAAAGGCAAACCAGTCTGGATTAGAGACCCTGCCCCCAACTACCCACGCCCCAACTCCTGTCAAGTCACTGAAGAGAGAGACTAGAGACACCACTCACGATCCCACTTCCAGGTGACGAGGTTTTGTGAGCAAGCTGCTGTACCCTGGTTAAACTAGCTGGGAGCTGCAGTGTCCAGAACACAGCACGTCCGTCACCAGTGAGAGCAAGGACGACGGCCAGGCCTGGGCTTGGTTTCCACCCGTTTCCAGAGGAAAGACTGACTTGGGAAGATCAGAACTAAGCCAGGTCTAGAAGGACAAGAGTAAAGGGTGACGACAGAGGAGGGTTTTGTCTCCTAAGCCTCCAACTTGAGCACCCCCACCCACCTTCCACAACCTGACTGGCAGAGGGCCAAGAGGGAAGGCACCGTGAAGTACAATATAAACCTCTGAGATTTATTGGCCGCTCCGTCTGAAAATGGCCATCCTGCTGTGGCCTCTGGGGGGCATTTGCAGATGTAATCAGGCTAGAAAGAGAGTCATTCCAGTCAGGGGTGTAAATCACGCTTCACAAAGCTAGAAGAGAGACATGTGGCCCTAGATAAGAAGAGGACTGATGTGGCCTCTGCGCCCTTCCCTCCCTTCTCCTGCCCAGGGGGGAGCTGGCTCCTGATCTGTAATGCACTTTAAATGGAGTTTGTGCTGCATTTTTATCTATATCTGCCCTGCTAGTTTTACAGGAGAGCTGTGAAGGCAAACATCTGGCTACCCAGCCATTGTACAGGGCCTGTTGGCTCCCAACCCCACCCCATCCCTAAGTACCCAAGCCTCCCCTCCAATGAGGTCAGGAAACCTGCAGCTGGGGAGCTAGCTGCTGGCCTCAGCTTTCCACTTCATTCTTTTTGTTTGTTTTTGTTTTTCGAGACAAGGTTTTTCTGTAGCTTTGAAGCCTATCCTGGAACTAGCTCTTGTAGACCAGGCTGGTCTTGAACTCACAGAGATCCACCTGCCTCTGCCTCCCGAGTGCTGGGATTAAAGGCATGTGCCACCACAGCTCGGCATTCCACTTCATTCTTGAAGGAGTTTCAAAAGTAATTTACAAAGCAAAAGGAAACAATTTCAGGTGGTCGGGATGCTAGGAATGGACCAGGTTCTAAGATCTCACAAAGATGTGGGTTGGCCAAAGGGTACCCCAATACACTTCTCCAGCACCCAAATTATCATTGAAAAAGGGTACCAAAGGTATCTTTCCAATACTGTTCCCATAGTATAACCAAGAATTTGGGGACTGTCTGGCTTGGTGGCACACACTTTTAATCCCAGCACTCTACAGCTAGAGACAGGTGAATCTCTGCGAGTTATTGCCGACCTGGTCTACATAGTGGGAAATCTAGCTTTTAAAATAAATGCAGGAACAAGGTCAGTCAAATTAACTTGAGCTGCCCACTTTCACCTGGAAGAGACCAGCCTTTTATGATGGCAAAAAAGGTGCCCAAGGCGTTGTTTCTGTCTGAGCTTACCATCCCTGGGCTTTAATGAGAGGATTGGCAACCAAGGTTAGGGAGGGTTGAGGAAATCTGCAAATAAATATAACCCCAAGACTAATTTTGACTGCCCCCGGCATACTCTTCCCATCAGCCACGTCCTCAGACTGCCAACACCTGCGAAGCATGTGGCATCGTCCTTAGGAAACTTGTAGATGGTGACAAATGAGCCAGTCATGTCTACAGAGATGACATTAGCCATCAGTCACGGTCTTCTTAAGATCGACTATGTGCACAGCTTTGGCTATTATAAAGTGATTAAGACACAAACCCAGCCTTGGGAGGCCTTACAATCTACTGACGGTGCCCAAAGGTCCAAAGTCCCTTGACTTAATGCACTAGCATTTGCAATGTTGATTTTCTCCCCTCTGAGTAGGCTAATGGGCTGTGTGCTCTGCCATATCCCCTCCCCATTGAACTGCTGGGGGCCAGCCCCAACCATTGACAGGTTCTGAGAGGAGAGGAGGAGGCCAGGAAGATGAGCCAAGCACGATGGTTGGGAGAATTTTGCAGCCTCACTGACTAGCAGCCAGAATGTTTCTTTATTTATACAGAATTCAGTAAGCAGGGATCGATTTATGTTGTTCCAAAGCATAAATTATATAATTTTTGGTTTTGAACATGTTTCACTTCCTCTTGCACATTTTTACTTATCATTGATAAACTGTGACAGAACATACTTTAACAATCATTTTCCCTCAAGATTAATCATCATTGAGAGTTAGCTTTTATAATCATTTTTACTCATCAACCCCATATCTCAATTTTTAAAAATCTAGAGGTATATGAAAGCCTGTTCTCAGGATAGTAGCTTTTGTGGCTACAAGGGTCCTTAACCAATACAAAATCTCCAAGTCAACCCTGGCAGATTGCCTTGTCCCAAGGAGTGTATTAATTCTTAATAGTCAGAGTGCCCAAAGAACAATGTTTAGGCCAAAGCTGCTGAAGTTATTATTCAAATTCTGACATAATACAATGTTTATATTTTATTTATTTACAGAATTTGTTTATATGTTGAATCCTGGCTTTTGCTTTTTGGTGTTGTTCTTTGGTCATAAGACGTCATAGTGGCTCTGTATGAGCTAACTTTTTAAGAAAGGGGGCACTGATATCTCATTTTTTTTGTTTTTTTCATACTTTCTTCATGTATTATGTCAGAATTTGAATAATAACTGCAGCAGCTTTTGCCTGAACGGAGTGAAAAATAATAGCTTATGCCTAATAATATGTTCCTAATAAGGTCAGCCAGGCACTGAGCTGACAGTGATAACTACTCAGTTTTTACATCAAAAGATTTTCATTCTTTATTACCTGACAAATATCAGGTAGTTCAAGGCCACCAGTGAGAGCTGTGCCCCCTCCAAAGCCTTGTGATTTAGTGTCTGCCCTAGGTCTATTTTTCTAAGCCTAAACCACACATGAGTGTTCAAGAACCCACAAATATCAGATTTAAAGCCCACTACACACCCACTCCCAAAAGGCACACTGTTGTAGGATGAGGATTTGGTAACATCAAAATTTGTGAAGTATGAGAGGGGTACGAGGACAGGTAGGGGGAGAGTAATCAGAATGTATCATGTGTGTATGATGAAGTTAAAGAACAAGTCTAATCTTTTAGATCCTTATCAATGCTGCATAAAATCCTGAAAACGGGGGCTGGGCAGTGGTGGCGCACACCTTTAATCCCAGCACTTGGGAGGCAGAGGCAGGTGGATCTCTGTGAGTTTGAGGGCAGCCACCATAGAACAAGTTCCAGGACAGACTCCAAAGCTACAGAGAAACCCTGTCTCAAAAACCAGAACAACAAAAGAAAGAGAAAAAAAAAAAACAAACACAGAAACAAATAAAAAACATGAGGAGTAACTATTTACTAGTTTACTGTTTTTGTTCACTTGCGTGTGTGTGTGTGTGTGTGTGTGTGTGTGTGTGTGTGCACGTGTTGTTACATGTACTCTTGAGTATCTCAGGCTGCCCATGAATTCACTAAGTAGGCAAGGATAATCTCGAGATTCCAATCCTCTGCCTCTAGCTCCACAGCGCTGGAATTATAGCTGTGGTCACACCCAGGGCTTTGTGGGTGCTGAACTACACTCCCAGACCCTTTCCCTTAGAGACAGGATTCCATGTAGCCCAGGCTGGTCTTAGACCCAATACTGGGGTTATACGTGTGCTATCATACCTGCTTTTCTGTTTTTGTTTGAGACAAATCTCACACTAGTTCAGACTAGTTTAGAACTATGTAATCCAGACTGGCCTCAAACTCTAGGCAATCCTCCTGCCTGTCTGGAGCGCTGGAATTACAGGTGTGAGCCGTGTGGGGCAGCTATGTGGTTTGGCTATCCTCTCTGTTCCTCAATTTCTCTCCATAGGATTGCTGTAAAAATTAGTTTGTATGTATGAAATGAGATTAAACAGTCTTTTTTTTTTTTTTTTCAAGACAGGGTTTCTCTGTGTAGTAGTCCTGGCTGTCCTGGAACTCACTCTGTAAACCAGGCTGGCCTCAAACTCACAGAGATCCGCCTGCCTCTGCCTCCTGAATGCTGGGATTAAAGGCGTAAACCACCACCGCCCGGCGAGATTAAACAGTCTTGCACGCAGCAAGCAGTTGCAAAGTGCTATTAATATTTTTGAAAGTAATATGAATTTGACAATCCAGTCCCAATATAGAGGGAGATGAGAAATCTTGGGATATCAGGGAGGTGGGGGTCCACACCTTTAATCCCAGAATTTGGGGAGGCAGAGGCAGGTGGATCTCTACGAGTTCAAGGCCAGGCTGGTCTACAGAGTTAGTTCCAGGACAACTAAAGCTATACAAGAGAAACCCTATCTCAAAAACCAAAAATAAATAAATAAAAAAGATTACAGAAATGTGAACACACAGACATCTTATTGGGGCTTGGATCTGCATCTCTGGGACAGTAAGGAGTCCAGAGTGCCTCCCCACTCCCCAGTTGGGTGTTTTGAATACTTTCTTCCTCAGGCTACTGGGTCCTGGCTTGGCCCTGGCACTTGTAAGCGTGGAACTGGGAGCAGTACCTTCCCCTCCGCCCTCTCTCTCAGAGGCTGAGATCAAGGGCTTAGTGGCAATGGAGGTAGCAGGTAGCATTCATTCCCACAGACAGCTGGATTCGAGACTCGGGCTGTCTTTGAGAATGCAGCAGTGCCCTCTGCTGGGAAGCCTGCATTCAACAAGAAACAGTCTGGCCACAGCCCTCTTTATTACTGGTTTACACCAAGAATGTTATCCTGTACCAGACACTGGGAAGATTTTTTTTTTTTTTTGGTCTCTAAACTATGTTTTATAGTGCTTCCTCCTTTCCTAATCTTGGGTTCTCAGTCACTAGTACCAGGGCTATGTGTCTCACCACATGACGAAAGCTGCCCACCTAAAGAGCTCTGGGAATGTCTGGAGCACTGCGGAAGGTTTGAAAGGTCTTCCTAAAGTCCAGCTGATCTTCCCCTGCACTTCTACTTTTCCTTTCTTCTTACTTATTATTGTTGTTGTTATGTTTTTAAAGACAGGGTTTCTCTGTGTAGCCCTGGCTGTTCTAGGACTCACCCTGTGGACCAGGCTGGCCTCGAACTCAGGCACACCTCCCTCTGCTCCCAGTGCTGGCATTAAGGGCGCATCACCATGCCCAAGCTCCTGTACTTCTATCTGCATCTTCATGTATCACAAGTCTCTATTTTCAACTAACCTAGATTCTACACTTTATCCTTGAGATTTAAGATGGAATGGAGCTTGAAAAATAGAAAAACAAAATCCCAGCTACAGACAAGGGAATTATAAAACCAACTCAGAGCTGCCACCTCTGCCTGGGACATTTATTTATTTTAAACATTAATTTATTTATTATGTATATAGTGTGCTGCCTGCGTGTGCACGTGCAAGCCAGAAGAGGGCACCAGATCTCAATACAGATGGTTGTGGTTTCTGGGAATCAAACTCAGGACCTCTGGAAGAACAAGCAATGCTCTCAACCACTGAGCCATCTCCCTAGCTTCTACCCACCAAGGACACTTTTAGGCAACTCTGTCAAGAAAGCAACTAAAGAATGACTTTTCTTTTCTTTTTGGTTGTTGTTGAAGACAGGGTTTCTCTGTATAGCACTGGCTGTCCTGGAAATTCGGAGGCAGGTGCTGACACAGAGGCCATGGAGGAACACTGCTTACTGACTTGCTCAGCCGGCTTTCTTCTCCTTTAACCCAGGACCACCAGCACAGGAGCAGTACCTCCCAGAGTGAGCTGGACCTCCCACATCAACCACCAATCAAGAAAGGCCCTGCGGACTTGCCTATGGCCAACCCTGTGGAGCACTTTCTTATTAAGAGTCCCTCTTTCCACTTGACCCTAGCTTCTGTGAAAAGCATTGAAAACTAGCCAGCACAGCTGGTGAGACGACTCAGTGTGTACAGGCATCGCCTCCAAGCCTGATGTCCCAAATCCAGTTCCAAGTCAGGTGGAAGGGGGAAATCAGCTCCTGCAATTTGTCCTCTGATCTCTGCATGATTATCATGGCATGTATGTGTGTATGAATATTTTTAGATTTATGAGTGTTTTGCCTTCATGTATGTATGTGCATCACATGTGAGTCAGATGCCCCCGAGAAGAGGGAGTCAGATACCCTGGAACTGGGATTAGAGACAGTTTGTGAGCCACCATGTGAATGTCTTCCACAAAACCAACAAGTGTTCTTAACCACTGAGACGTCTTTTCAGTACTTTAAAAAAAGACAAAGGAAAAATTGCTAAGTGTTTACCATATGTGGGTACCCATGGGGGCCACAGGAAGGCATTGACTCCCCTGGAGCTGGAGTACAGGTGGCTACTGATGACAATGCTGGGAACTGAACATGGGTCCTCTGGAGGAACAGCGACTACTCTTAACTGCCAAGCCACCTCTCCACCCTCTTGCCATTTTAAAGCCATGGTCTTATGTGGCCTGTGCTGATAAGCACCCAAGAGTGACACGGACTTTCTGATTTCCCTCCCCTTATCTCCAGTAGCTGGGATTACAGCCATGTACCCAGCACGCCCATTCGTGTGGTGCTGGAGACTGAACCCGGGAATTCACGTATACTAGACAAGTGCTCACCAAACTAGTCACTCCAGACAGGGCAGAGCTACAGAGTGAAGTCATTTCAAAAATAAAAATGAGAAACGGGGTGGTGAGATGGCTCAGCAGTTATGAGCACTTGTTCCCAGCTTCACTATCATCCCCAACTCCAGCCCCAGGTGTTCTAGTGTCCCATGACGGCCTTGGCATCTTGTGTCAGGCACACAAGTCACACATACACACACCACTCATACACATAAATTAATCTTTAGAAATTTTCAAAGAAAAGACAATGAAAAAGTTCACCACAGACCTGTATCTTGTACACGAGCTCATTGTTAGTGAATCCCAGGTTTGACACCTAACGTTCACCAACTTCCTGCCTTGGCCTCTTAGGGATGCAAACATTTACCACCAAGTCCAGCTTGAGAATTCAGCGAAAACCTTCCTTAGTTCCAGAGCAAGGGCTCCTGTGCCTCAAGGCGCATCAGAGGACCTGAGGAGGAATGTTTGCCTGCTGATTTGGTGAAGTACGATCAAGTAGCCGAGGTTGGCCTTGAACTTCAGGTCCTCCTAGGTCCACCTCACCAAGTACTCAGATTACAGGCACTAGCTCCACACTTGAAAGTTGTTTTGTTGTTGTTTTTTTCCTGAAACATGTCTTCTCTGTGTTGCCCTGGCTGTCCTGAACTCACTCTGTAGACCAGGCTGACCCTGAACTCATAAAGATCTGCCTGCCTCTGCCTCCTGAGTGCTGGGATTGTTGCTAGTGGTGGTGGTGGCGGCGTATACATTTAATCCCAGCACTTGGGAGGCAAAGGAGGACGGATCTTTGTGAGTTTGAGGTCAGCCTGGTCTACAGAGTGAGTTCCAGGACAGGCTCCATAGCTACTAGGAAACCCTGTCTCAAAGAAAACAAAATAATAATATATAAATCTTTAAAAAAAAAAAACCTGAAATGAGGAATAAGTATTTTATCTGTATATGTATGCATACATGTGTGTATACAGGTGTATATTGAATGGTTCACTAATCTGTGCATTCTCCTTGCTCTTTTGTTCCATTTTTAGTATATGTGCTGCTGAGGCAAACACCATGAATTTTTTTTTTTTAGTACAAATTCATATGATGCTGAGGGCCCATGCTCTAAAATTTAAGCACTAAAGAGAAGAATTTGGCATTATCAGGTTACACCTTTAGGTCTCAAAGCTGTGTGCGTATGAGTCAGGGCATCCTCTGGTGTTGGTCTCCATCTTCCGCCTTATTTAAGTCAGGGTCTCCTTTCTGTTGTCCACTCACTCACGTAGGCCAGTTCAGTTGGCCCGAGAGGGTCCCGGGCCTCTGTTCCCACCTCCGTCTCATGGAAGGGCAGCAGGGCTCCAGATGCAGTTACAGCGCTCAGTTTTACGGGGCTTCTTGGGTTTGGAACTCAGGTCCTCATGCGTACGCAGCAAATGTTTACCTATGAGCCATCTCCCCAGTCCAAGACTGCATTTTTAAATTGTTTATAGTGCTAGAGCCCAAGCTCAGGGTTCTTGCGGCTGCTGGCAAGCCCCTCACCAAGCATGACAATCCCTTAAAGGAGCCTCACTCATGACTCCTCGCTGCTTTATGTAGATCTTCTAGGAAGAGCCTGGGTTCACAATCACACATCTCCTATGTTTACCTTCCCATTCAGTAGAGAGGATGGGGGGCAGTGGGAGAAAATACAAAGAAAGAGAAGAGGCAGGATGTCAGACAGCCAGGCCTGGTCAGAGAACCAGCTGTCTGGCTTCTGCTAAGACATGGGAAACTATGAACTCCCTGAAGCAGGGTGAACACCTCTGTTCACCATTCAGCCCCCGGGCAGCAGCTCACTGACACCGAGTGGGTTCTTAGGCCTAGCAGTCCGTCAGAATGACAGCCCGTTGGCTTGTAGACACCTGGAGGCTTTTGTCTGATGGGTTTTGCTTTGTTTGCTTTTTATTTGTTTTTGAGATAGGGTCATGTGTAGCCCTGGTTGGCCTCAAACTCACAGAGATCCTCCTGCCTCTACCTCCTGAGTGCTGGGACTAAAGGTGTTGCACCGTGCCTGACTATCCCCAATGTTTGCAGCTTAACAATCATAGGGTTAGCGGCATAGATGACTCTTTCTGTTTGGCATCTCCATTGTCTTCCGGCGACTTCACGGCCACTGTCATACCCACTATCATGGCCTCACATCCTTCACCAGGACGGCAATCTGCTCCCAAAGCTGCCGCTCCCCTTCCTGCGCTTTGCTCTGGCTTCGCCATCTGAGCAGCTCAGCCTGGTGGTCCTGGTGGTGCATAGGACAGTAGCTCTGTGGTTCACACAGCTCCTGAAAGGTAGGGGACAAGGACAAGGACTCCTTAGGCTCCTGAGCTCTGCCCACGAAGGACAAGAGGTGCTGCTCCCAGTGGCTGAGCTGTATTTTCCTCTCAGGATGTTTATAGTTTTGGAGGTTGCAGGCTAATGCTGGCTCTTCCGAGTATGAGCCACACCACCACCACCCACCTCACCTCATCTCCACATCCCACCACGTCTGGGCTCTTCCATGTCCCTTTACCATATATTCTGGAAAGAAGTCTCTGTAGCCCCCTTTGAGGATATACAGCTCTGGGTAGTATAATGCCGGGTACTGGTTCAGAGCTCTGTCTTTTTCTCTCAGAGAACGGCACCTTTAGAGAAAATTCAGAGATGAATTGAGTGAAGGAAGCAAAAAGTCAGGAGCCCGCGAGCCTTCAGTGGGGGTCGGGGGCAGACCATGACTAACTTCCCTAAAGAACCTTTGTGGCTAGGAATGTAGTTCAGGGGTAAAGTACTGTCTAGACAGACAGGGTAAATCCCCAGCCACCATCCCAAATACACACAACCTTTCATCGTTTGCTAACCAAGGTCCAAATAACATTCTCTTCCATTTCCTCCATTGAAGCTTCATCCCCAAACCTCTTTGTGTGTGTGTGTGTGTGTGTGTCTTTACATGGATTTTTGTTTGTTTGTGTTTTGTTTTGTTTTTGAGACAGGGTCTCACCATGTAACACAAGCTGGCCTCAAACTCAAAGAGGTCTGCCAGACTCTGCCTCCAAAGTACTGGGATTATAGGCATGCGCCACCATGTCTGGCTCTTTTTTTGAGACCGGCTCTCTAGCCCAGACTGATCTCGAACCCAGGATGACCTTAAACATCTATTCTTCCTGGTTGTGTGACGCCCGCTTTTCTGGGCTGGGATTCTAGGTGTGTACAATCCTGACCAGTTTTATGCAATGTTGGGGATCAAACCCAAAGACATGCATTCTAGACAAGCACTCTGCCAGCTGAATCACATCTCTGTGCCCACTTCTTCCCTTTAGTGCTCAAACTTCTGAATCTGGGAACACTTTCCTTCAATCACCCTAAGGCATGGAGCCTTGCAGCCTCACTGCCCAGCTTGTTCACATCTTGGTGGATTGGGATGCAGGTATGGGACAGGAAGTAGGGCTGGACTACAACCCCCAAGGCCCATCCCCATGGCCTGTGTGTACTAGCCAAGACCCATATCTCAAAGTTCTATACCATCTAACTGTAGTGGAAGGCGCTCATTCGGGTTAGTCTGTCTAAACTGGTCTGACAAGTCTCATTCAAGATCCATTTCCATCGCCAACCTTAGATACTCACATTCGGGGGCCTCGCTCTGAGGAGAATTCACAGAGGAACACAATGATGATTCTTTTTTGGCCATCCAGAGGGACAATAGGCTTCTTCAGGAAGAACTCATGCAGTTCCTTCTGACTGCACAGGTTTAAGGCTCCCTGTAGAAAAGGATGTTAGCAAGCATTCCCTCGAGGGCTTGTGTCCAGTCAATACTCAGGAATGCCTGGGATACTATGCTGGGATATTTAGGCCAGAAAGACTAGGCAAGAAGGCATTCCAGGGCAAGAGGCTAAGCCTATCTCTGTATCTACCCTAGGGCTTGGCAAAGAGTTTGGTTTGTAGCTGCTCCACGCCTGTTCACAGAACTGAACCACCGGAGTACAGGTTAAACTCTGAGAACTGTGTGGGAACATTAGATGTTTGCAAAGTGTTCCTGGCTCTCCGACTGTTTTTACTTCGGGGCTCCCACAGGAAAGAGGGAGATTATCCAGGAGGAAAAGGGATTGCTCAAGGCACAGACTTAACAGACATGAAGATTCCCTCCGATGTGATCCAAGCGGATAATCTCCGTCCTGGTGGTGCTAGATTTCACAGGACCCTCTGCCCATACACTCTTCTCAATAAACCCAAATCCCCAGCCTCTCCCTTGCTAATGTCCCCAGTGTCACCTCACCAGGATGTGTCCTCCCAGGTACTCATACGGATAGCGGCAATCGATGATATAAAACTTCTCAACCAGATCCTGGAACTTTCCAGACAGTAAGTCAGCTACCTGCAGGGAAAGGGAGACTGAACATCCTGTCCGCTGTCACTCAGAGAGAGGAGCCACAGCGCTTTTTTGTATACTCCCATTTGTCACCCAGGGCCGCGCTGCATGCACAACCTCCAGAGGTAGTCTGCATCTGCAACATGGCAATGGTTAAGCCCAGTCCCACATATGAGCATGAAGCGGAGATGCCTGTGCAGAGGCCCCATTGGCTGATGTTGAGGTTGCCTATCCATCTAGAGACAAGCATGGTCACCAGCAGCCTCTCAGGAGACATCCGAGGAGGACAGCAGTAGCAGAGGCAGTAGCTAGAGAACCCAATTTTATAAGAAGACACGGGAAATAGTTCCCCATTCACCAAGTCTTTCAGAAAACATACAGGTGAGGATTTGTATTTAAAGGAGAAAACTTAAAACTGCTTCTAGAAGAATACATTAGTTCAGCCTTACTAGAAAGAAACTTTATAAATACATATAAAAATACATGAAATTATACCTCCTATTTTAAAGTCTTTGTTTGGAAGAGATAAAGTCTTATGTTGCCCAGGCTGTCCTCAAACTCACTATACCTGAGGATGACTCTGAACTCTTGACCCTCCTGGCCCTGCCTCCTAACTGCTGGGATTAAAAGCATGTACCCACTACCCCCAGTTTCTTCTAACACTTTAAGTGAAAGTTCACAAATTGATATTCATCTTAGCATTGTTTTAGGACACTGAAATATTAGAAACAACTTAATATTCAATAAGAAAGGTTTAGTTAAATAAACTATACATTCTGGTATAATGGATTATATAGTTATGAAAATAATAGAGAGCATCTTTTTCTTTGTTTTGTTTTTCAAGGCAGGGTTTCTACGTATACCACTGGCTGTCCTGGATCTCTCTATAAACCAGGCTGGCCTCAAACTCAGAGATGTACGTGCCTCTGTCCCTGGTGTGTGCCATGGGGGCTGGAGAGATGGCTCAGAGGTTGAGAGCATTGCCTGCTCTGCCAAAGGTCCTGAGTTCAATTCCCAGCAACCACATGGTGGCTCACAACCATCTGTAATGAGGTCTGGTGCCCTCTTCTGGCCTGCAGGCATACACACAGACAGAATATTGTATACATAATAAATAAAATAAATAAATATAAAAAAAAAGATGTGTGCCATGACTGGCCTTTTTTTTTTTTTTTTTTTTTGAGACAAGGTCTTGCCATTGCTGGCCTCAAATACTTACAATAATCTCACCAAGCAAAAGTATAAGTTCATCATTTTTTTATAAACTAAAATTAATCCCAGTACTCAGAAGAAAGAGGCAAGCAGATCAAGGCCAGTGTGATCTACACAGCAACTTCCAGGCCAGCTCGGACTACATAGAGAGATCCTGTCTCAAAAAGAGTGAGAGTCGGAGCCAGGCGGTGGTGGTACACGCCTTTAATCCCAACACTCGGGAGGCAGAGACAGGAGGATGTCTGAGTTTGAGGCCAGCCTGGGCTATAAGAGCTAGTTCCAGGACAGGCTCCAAAGCTACAGAAAAACCCTGTCTCAAAAAAAAAAAAAAAAAAAAAAAAAAAGTGAGAGTGGGGAGCTGGAGAAACTGAGGCTGAACAGTGCACACACAAAGCCTGCTCCCCTACCCTGCAACTCTGCGAGCAGGGATTACACCAGGTATGACGGCACCCGCTTAGACTCTCAGCACTCAGGAAGTAGATACAGAAGGCTCAGAAATGCAAGGTCATTACTCATCCTCAACTACACAGTGAATTTACAAACAGTCTGGGATAAAGGAGACTTTTTCAGAGTCATTGTGTGTGTGTGTGTGTGTGTGTGTGTGTGTGTGTGTTTGTGTGTAGTGTGTTGTTGTTGTTGTTGCTATTGTTTGTGAGAGAGATTGCCAACATATAAATAAGGGTTCAAGGCTACTGTGAGTCCCAACTGAGTATTTTTTTTCTTTTTATGTCTTCCTTTTCTACTCTCCCTTATTTATAATAATATAGCGTTTGTTTAATTCAAAAAATTTAAAAGACAGAAAATGGAGCTGGGCATGGTGCACACACCTTTAATCCCAACACTCCAGAGGCAGAGACAGGCTCTGTGAGTTCCAGGACAGCCTGGTCTACAGAGGGAAACCTTATCTCTGAAATAGATGGACAGATTGATAAAAAGATAGAAAATGGATACAAAGAAGTCCTTCTAACACAGCCTCAGTGGAATAAGAAGCCCATGAGAGTGGACAGAGTGACGGCAACACAGACGAGGTGGGCTTTAGGGGCGCACAGGCCAGACGGCTGACGATATGATTGCCCGGTTATCACCTGCAGAAATTTGCTTACTGTGTCCGGGGTGACGTACTTCAGATCTTGGTGTTTTCCTGACACCGTTGGCAGCACACACACCTAGAAAGACCCACGAACTGAAATTACAGCAGGAATTCCCAGCCCAAGTCAGATCCAAGACTCCCACAGTGTCCTTTCCAAGTGAGACAGGGTTTCTCTGTGTGTTCTATCCTGGAACTCACTTTATAGACCAGGCTGGCCTTAACTCAAAGATCCCCCTGCCTCTGCCTCCAGAGTGCTAGGATTAAAGGTGTGCAATACCACATCTGGCTTTCAAGTGATTTTAGAAAACAAAACCAAACAGCAATTCTGTTTCCAATAACCGATCCCTAGGAACTTTTCAAGGACGTACACAGAACTCTACGTTTCCACAAATATGCCCATTTTACTCATAAGGAAAATTATAAACCCAAATCTCCCACAGAAAGGATTTATAGAGAAATCATGAATAGCCAAAGAATTAACTAATGAACAGATATTGAAAATGATGAAATACAGGTCTGGGGGATGGCTGGCTGCTTGCCTGAGGACCCGGGTTCAAGCTCCCAGCACCCACGTGGTGGCTCACAGTCGTCTCTAGCTGTAGTATCAATAGCTCTGATGCCCTCTTTCGGCCTGACGACACTGCACACATGTGATGTATAGACAGGCACACAACCCATATACATAAAACAAAAACATTTTGTTGGGGCTGGAGAGATGGCTCAGCAGTTCAGAGCACTGGCTGCTCTTCCAGAAGCCTTGAGTTCAATTCCCAGCAACCACATGGTGGTTCACAACCATATAATGAGATCTGTTGGTCTCTTCTGGCATGCAGGCAGGATACTGTATAAATAAATAAACAAACAAACAATTTCTTAAAATTTTTATTTATTTATTTTTAAATCTTTTTTCGATTGATTTATTTATTATGTGTACAGTATTCTGTCTGCATGTCTCCCTGAAGGCCAGAAGAGGGCACCAGATCTCATTACAGATGATTGAGAGTCACCATGTGGTTGCTGGAATTGAATTTAGGACCTTTGGAAGAGCAGGCAGTGCTCTTAACCACTGAGCCATTTCTCCAGCACATATTTTTTTTTTTAAAAAGAAATTCTGTCTCAAAAATAAATAAAGGGCCGGGCGATGGCGATGGACGCCTTTAATCCCAGCACTTGGGAGGCAGAGGCAGGCGGATCTCTGTGAGTTCGAGACCAGCCTGGTCTACAGAGCTAGTGCCAGGACAGGCTCCAAAGCCACAGAGAAACCCTGTCTCGAAAAACAAAACAAAAAAAAAAAAAAAAAACAGAGAGGAACACAAAACCCCAACAGACCCAAAAGACCATAACAGTTATTTTTGTTGTTATTGAGGGTTGGGGGATAAAAATACTTGTCTGTGTGTGTTTGTATGGAAAAAGTCTGTAGAAATACACACAAAAAATAATCTTCCTGGTTAAAAAGGTTTGGAATGAATTTTTCTACTTTTTTATATTAACCAAGTATTAATATCATTTTACTTTATTTGCACACACACACACACACACACAAACTGCTTTTGGAGACAAGGTCTCACTGGATAGTCTGGTTTGCTAGAACTCACTATAGAGTTTAAGCTGATCTGAAACTTGCAGCAATTCTTCTGCTTCTGTCTACTGAGTGCTGAGACTATAGATATGAGCCGTTACACCCAGCTTAAAAGATTTTTAAACATCCTAAAAATTGTGTGTGAGAGCTGCAGAGATGGCTCAAAAGGTAAAAGCATTGGCTCCTCTTCCAGAGGTCCTGAGTTCAATTCCCAGCAACTACATGGTGACTCACAACCATCTACAATGAGATCTGGTGCCCACTTCTGACATGTTGGCACATATGCAGGCAGAACACTGTATATATAATCAATAAATGCCTTTAAAATGTGTGGGAGGGTGACTGTGGGTACTCATACACCACCATGCATGTGTCAAGGTCAGAGAACAACTTTCCAGAATTGGTTCTTCCACCACAAGCTCCAGGGTGCTTTTTGCCTGCTGAGCCATCTTGCCAGCTCTCAAAAGGATATTTCTAACAAGAATAAAGGATACAAAGTTTCATATACATACCAGTGTTGTAGATTTTTCTTAGATAAACAAGAAATACCTTCTTAATAGATGACTTAGGGTTGAGGTATATATACCTTCAGGTCAACAAAGCACATTTAGTGTTACATCTAGCAGCCTCAGCAAACAGAGATTAAAATCCAGACGATTCAGCCTGGTGGTGATGGCACACACTTTTGATCCAAGCACTCAGGAGGCAGAGGCAGGTAGATCTCTGTGAGCTTGTGTGCATGCACGCGTGCGCGTGAACACACACACACACACACACACACACACACACGCACGCACGCATAGTAAAGGCAGATAGAAACAAACTCACCTTGGAGAAATCACCAATCAGATACCCTTGTTCAGACTCTTCCTCTTCCATCTGAATGGCATTGATGTCACAGAGAGGGGCCATCTTCTTTAGACTTAAGCTCTGAAATGACAAAACTCTCACTTACCCCAATTCTCATATTAAAGATTTAAAGAACAATCAAAAACACTGATGACAACTTATGCTGGAGAGGTTGTGGGGTAAAGGGAGTACAAGCTGGTACAGCCCCTTTGGAAGTCAGTGTGGCGACTTCTCAGAAAATTAGGAAACAACCTTCCTCAAGACTCAGTAATACCACTTTTGGGTATATATCCAAAGGATGTTCAATCATGCCACAAGGACATGTGCTCAACTATGTTCATAGCAGCTTTGTTTGTCAAAGCCAGAACCTGGAAACAACCTAAACGCCCCTCAACCAAAGAATGGATAAAAAAAAAAAAAAAAAGTGGTACATTTACACAATGGAGTACTACAAAGCAGAAAAAATAACAACAGCAGCTTGAAATTTGCAGGCAAATGGATGGATTTAGAAAACATCATTTTGAGTGAGGTAACCCAGACCCAGAAAGACAATTATCGTATGTACTCACTCATAAGTGGTTTTTAAACATAAAGCAAAGAAAATCAGCCTACAACTCACAATCCCAGAGAACCTAGACATCAATGGGGACCCTAAGAGAGACATACATAGATCTAATCTACATGGGAAGTAGAAAAAGACAAGATCACCTGAGTAAATTGGGAGCATGGGGACCTTAGGAGAGGGTTGAAGGGGAGGGGAGAGAAAGGGAAGGGAGCAGAGAAAAATGTAGAGCTCAATAAAAATCAATAAATTTTTTTTAAAAAGATGTAAAGAACAGGGCTGGCAAGATGACACAGTAAGTAAGGTACTTGCTGGCACCTGGCAGCCTGAGTTCAATTCCCAGAACCCATATAAATGTGGAAGGGAGAACCAACTCCACAGTCTTCTCTAGTCAGGCAGTGGTGGTGCACGCCTTTAATTCCAGCAACTGGGAGGCAGAGGCAGGTGGATCTCTGTGAGTTCGAGACCAGCCTGGTCTACAGAGCTAGTTTCCCCGACAGGCTCCAAAACCACAGAGAAACCCTGTCTCAAAAAAAAAAAAAAAAAAAAAAAAAAAAAAAAAAAAAAAAACACACACGCTTTATGCTTTATTTTAGGGAGAAGCAGAGATTGAGACAGGCTGGCCTTGAACTTGGACTTCTCTTGCCTCAGCTTCCTGAGTGCTGGAATTACACAAATTGCTCTTAATACTTTATCATACGGACAGGAATTCTGTGGAAGTTATTACGTTCTCCATTTGACATACGTATTCGTGTAACCCACGTGCATGTGTGCACATGTCTGTGAATGCGTGTGGAGGCCCTAGGTGGATGCCGATAGTCTTCCTCAATGGCTCTCCTCATTCACGGAGGCAGTCTGTCAACTGAACGGAGAGCTGGCTGGTGAGGCTGCTCTACTAGCCCGCTGACCCCAATCTCCGTCTGCTGTCTTCCCCTTTCTAGAGCTGGATTCCAGGTGGAACCACCCAGCATTTACATGGGTTCTGGGACTTTATAAACTGAGCCTTCTGCCCAGCCCTGCTCTCCCATTTATAAGGAAAAACTGAGGCTAGCAGTAGATGGCCTAACACTAGTAAGAGATCAGGAACTGAAACCCATGGACCACATCTGCCTTGTGAACTCACTAAACTTAGCTAGTGGAAACAGGGTATCCCTCTGCTACCCTGGCCAACTTCGAGCTTGAGGAAACCTTCCTGTCTCAGCGCACCAAGTGCGAGAATTATAAGCATGAGCCACCAAGCCTGGCAAATCATTTATCTTTAACTTTATAAAGTTTCAGTACAAGGGTGCATTGTATGTTGAATGCACTATTCCTGCCCCCCCCATCCTGCCCTTTTGTGTCCATCCACTTCCATTAGTCAGCTTATCCCTCCAGACAGTTACTCCACTTACAGGAGTGGATTTTCAAACATCTTTGCCCGCATTAGTTCAAATCAATGAAGCTGATTCAGAAGTGCTATACACCTCAGAAACTATCTCTGGAATGTCATCACACACCTACAAGGCACAAGCAGTTTCAAATTATCTCCTAGTGGTGTGGGAAGTACACCATAAAACACTTGCAAGATCCTGCCTGGTTATTCCAGCCATCACTTCTGCTGATGCCTCAAATTACTGCCTAAAATTTCTCATCCAGTAATAGGATGATCTCCATGGTGACAAGACTCTATCCGCCAAGTGATTCTTCGAGTCTAAAGATTTCTTTCTTTCTTTCTTTCTTTCTTTCTTTCTTTCTTTCTTTCTTTCTTTCTTTCTTCCTTCCTTCCTTCCTTCCTTCCTTCCTTCCTTCCTTCCTTTCTTTTTTAATTAAAATAAAATTTTAAACTTAAACCCTGGTCTTCTGAAAGAGCAGCCAGGGCTCTTAACTGCTGAGCCATCTTTCTAGTCCACTACCCCTTTGAGACCAGGCCTCACTATGTAATCAAGGCTGGCTTTTCACATACCTTCCTGCTTCTATTTACCAAGCAGTGAAATTATAGGCATGTATCGTGATTAAGATCCTGGCTTTTTGTTTTGTTTTCACAGCCCTGTACAATAGGTATAGACTATTGTTTACTTAGGAACAAATGTAGAAGCTCATACCTGTAATTCTAGCACTTAGGAGACTGAGGCAGGAGGATTAAGGAGTTCCAAGACAACCTGGGCTATACAGTGAATTCCAGACCGGTTTTGGATACAAGTAAGTTCTAGGACAGCCTGGGCCTCAAAGTTAGACACTGTCAAAAACAAACAAATAAACAAACTGAAATGGACAATCTGGAAAGGCAGCACAAGATCGCACACCTGGGGGGCTGGAGAGATGGCTCAGAGGTTAAGAGCATTGCCTGCTCCTCCAAAGGTCCTGAGTTCAATTCCCAGCAACCACATGGTGGTTCACAACCATCTGTAATGAGATCTGGTGCCCTCTTCTGGCATACAAACATACATGGAAGGAATGTTGTATACATAATAAATAAATAAATCTTTAAAAAAAAAAAAAAAAGATCGCACACCTGTAGTCTTAGTATCCCGGGGGTTAAGACAGGAGTGTGCCCTTCAAAGCTGCTCTGAACAGCAATGTCAGCAACCCGGACTACATCCTGAGACCCTGTTTTTAAAAAACAAAGACAGTAGGGCAGTGGTGGCACACGCCTTTAATCCCAGCACTCGGGAGGCAGAGGCAGGTGGATCTCTGTGAGTTCAAGGCAAGCCTGGTCTACAGAGTGTGTTCCAGGGCAGCTAGGGCTATTACACAGAGAAACCTTGTCTCAAAAAACTAAAAGAAAAAAAAAAACAACCAAAAACAGAAAAAAAAAAAAAAAACAATAGCAGAAACCAAGGGCCGCTGGGATGACTCAGCTCGTGAAGCCTGCTGATCTGAGATTGATACCTGGATGATAAGAGAGAACTGACTGTCACAAGTTGCCCTCTGACCACCACACATATGGCATGCACATACACACAAACGTACAGACACATGCACATAAAAAATGAAATGGAAAAGAAAGGATGAAAAATTAAAAATAACAGAACACCGTACCTTGGTGCCTTGGTCTTCCAGGGAAAACTCCATTGGCTCTTCTGAAATCCCTTCTTGGTCTTCTAACTTTAGATTTTGACTCCGTTTTGGAACTGTAGTAATGGGACTGCCCAGATACCTCATTTCATTTTCCACCATGATTCTATTTTCCTATCAAGTATATTGACGAGATTAAAACCTAGTTAGGGCTGAGTGTGAAAGCACATGTCCATGATCCCACTAATCAAGAGGATGGTGCAAAAGGAAGAGCAGGCCAAGGCAAGCCTGGGCTACATATTCAAATCCTGTCTCAATGAAGGACAAAAAATGAAAAATATCAAACAAGAAACCCTGACTTTATTCAGAACACTTGTATCAGTCGGGGGACAGGGGTAGTGGCGCACACCTTTAATTCCATTGCTTGGGAGTCAGAGGCAGGCAGATCTCTGTGAGTTCAAGGACAGCCTGGTCTACAAGAGTTAGTTTCAAAGCTACAGAGAAACCCTGTCTTGAAAAACCGGAAAAACAAAACAAAACCAGAACACTTGCATCTTGTACGAAGACTGACTCAAAATATACTAACGATATAAACGTAAGAATTAAAAGTGTGCAACTCTTAGAAGCGACCTGTAGGGGCAGAAACCTATAACATCAGGACTCAAAAGACCAAAGAGGAGGACAGAGAACAGGCATTCAAGGCTAGCCTGAGCAGTGGAACCTCACTTCAAAAAAGAATAAAGAAACTAGGCAACATGCATCCTGGCGCAGGGTTGTTATCCTAGCACTAGACAGAGATAGCAGGGTTGTTGTGGGTTAGGACAGCCTGAACTACACAGCGACTTCCAGGCTAGCTTGAACTAGAGTGAGACCTTGTTTCAAAAACCCAGAAAGAAAGGAAGAGAAAAGAAGGAACCAAAGGCCTAAGAAAAATTCTCACTCCATAGTTTAAACACCTAAAAAGACAGAGATTGGATTTACTCCCGCACCCTTTTATCACCTAAAGCAGCTCAGAAAAAGTCCACAGGCCAGAAGTCCACAGCTTACTCTCTGGTCCATGATACTCCAGTCGTCAACATATCCAACAACTCACCAGCACAGGAAGGGGAGAAGCCAGGGGCTCTCCAGGCAGTTTTCGAAACCTCGGGGTCCTAGGTGCCTCCCACTCCAGTGTCTTCAGATTGGTGTTTATCTGCGTAAGAAAAACTGCATTGGCTGGAGGAAGAGAAGTAGTGTCTGCCAAAAGAATCACATCTCATAAACACATACACACAAACATCAAATGCGTATGGGAAGATATATAATACTTTGGACTTCATGTCTGATACTCAGATTTGCTTTGGAGAATACAAATTTTATCATGATAAGCAAGAGGATAGAGAAGAAAGTTTGCTTGGGAAGGTATATTTGCATATAGGTGCGTACTACACGTGCCTACACCTACAAACACAACATGACCATTTCAAAACAATCATTTACATGATAGTAATGGCAATCTGTATACTTAAACTGATGAACTGGAGAGAACTGATAACTTGCTATAGAGCTAGATGTTTGTCCTAAGGTTAAACATTAGGTAGAAAAACAAGAGGTTATTTTTGTTGTACAGTGATGGAATTCACTTGTCTAGCATATTGAGCCTAGGTTTCATGACATCAAGCAGTTGTTCATTTAAAAAAATAAAATTAATATAGCAAGGTTTCTACTAAATACTCACATTTTCTTTATTTGCAGATAGGTCACGCATTGCATCTTTTTTTCTGTGGCCATGGTCCAAAGCATTTGGAGTACTACACAGAAGCTGCACCTAAAAGACGGTGTCTACTGAAAACATCCAATCTCCGTAAGCCACACCACCAGCTGGGACCCCTCTGCTTCCCACCAGAGAAATAAAGCCACAGTCAAACCAAGGGAGAGTCTAGGCTGGGCATGGTGATGCATGCCTGAAGTGTCAGCGCTCAACTCCAGCCCAGCTAGCCAAGCATAGTGAGACCCCTATTCAAAGGAAGAGGCGGAGGTAGGAGGGTGGGTGGGCAGGCCGGTCTACCTACTGGGATGCCTTTCATAAGGTCCTGGTGATGATTCCTGAAGATTAAAACAAAAACAGACCACTAGTCAGGTAATCCCCAAACACAGTTTGGTTCTTCGGTGGTTAGGGGCACCTGGCTTTTCCTTTCTTCTGTTCAAGGAGTCCTAGTGTTTATTTGTCTCTTCCAACAATACGCAGGGTATTAAATATCAAGACTCAGTGGCGTCCTGGGGAAAAGGCCCTCAGTTCACCAGCATGCCTGACCTGGATGAGATAAACACGTGCACAAGAAAGTCTGCTCTGATGCTAGGATGTACCCCTGGGGCCTTGGGTGAGCCAGCGACTACCAGACAATACCTGCCACTCCTGTTCCCACACTGGCGACAGGAGGCTCTTCAGAGCTGAGTTTCAATCTTCTCTCCCACAACCCACCTAGTCGACAAGCATGGGCTATTTACAACAACCCAAAGCCAGGCGGTGGCCCGTCACTGTGGAGCCAGCAGTCAGGTCATACTGCACGACAATGAGACCCAGCCTCCAAGAAAAAAGTATTGAAAGAGGAAAAAAACAAAATCAATCCAGGTGGTGGTCACAAGCCTTTAATCCCAGCACTCTGGAGCCTGATCTACAGAGTATCAGGACCAGCCAGGGCTACACAGAGAAATCCTGTCTTAAAGAAGAAGAAAAAAAAAAAAAGAGGAGAAGAAAAGACAGAAAAATCAGTTCAAAGACAACAATGAATACAAGTAAAATTTTCACATGTACTCATAAAAGCTGCCATAGAAAGCTTTTCCCAGTACGATTACACAGTATCTACTTAGACAATATCTAAGGAGAAGCTAAGAAGAGTAAAACAGTCAATTTAGAATAAGCTTTGATTTTTTGTTATGGCTTTAGGTTTTTTGTTTGTTTGTTTTTCGAGACAGGGTTTCTCTGTGGTGTTGGAGCCTGTCCTGGAACTAGCTCTTGTAGACCAGGCTGGTCTCGAACTCACAGAGATCTGCCTGCCTCTGCCTCCCAAGTGCTGGGATTAAAGGCGTGTGCCACCACCGCTCAGCTGGTTTTAGTTTTTTAAAACAGGGTTTCTCCAGCCTTCCTCAAGACCCAGTAATACCACTTTTGGGTATATATCCAAAGGATGCTCAATCGTGCCACAAGGACATGTGCTCAACTATGTTCACAGCCGCTTTGTTTGTCATAGCCAGAACCTGGAACCAACCTGAATGCCCCTCGACTGAAGAATGGATAAGGAAAATGCCATACATTTACACAATGGAGTACTACACAGCAGAAAAAAATAACTACAGCTTGAAATTTACACGCAAATAGATGGAGCTAGAAAACATCATTTTGAGTGAGGTAACCAAGACCCAGAAAGACAATTATCACATGTACTCACTCATAAGTGGTTTTTAAACATAAAGCAAAGAAAATCAGCCTACAACTCACAATCCCAGAGAACTTAGACAACAATAAGGACACTAAGAGAGACATACATAGATCTAATCTACATGGAAAGTAGAAAAAGACAAGATCTCCTGAGTAAACTGGGAGCATGGGGACCTTGGGGAAGGGTTGAAGAGGAGGGGAGAGGCAGAAAGAGGAGCAGAGAAAAATGTAGAGGTCAATTAAAAAAAAAAAGATTAAACAAAACAAAAAAAAGGAATCCTGTAGGGGACTTTACAGTCTGCCACATAAACACTTATTTTTATTTTCCAGAGCATGGAGTGCCAGAGTGACACTGGGAATGCTTTACAGTACTCATTGAGGGTGGGTGTGGGTGTGTGCACACGCCTTCCACGCCTCTGGGAATAAAACTGACCAGTTAATAAAAAAATAAATAAAAAAGAAACAAAAGAAACTCAGGTTTCTCTGTGTAACAGTCCTGGCTGTCCTAGAACTTGCTCTGTAGACCAGGCTGGCCTTGACCTCAGAGATCTGCCGCCTCTGCCTCCCCTCCCAAGTGCTGGAGTTAAAAGCGTGCACCACCACTGTCTAGAATAAGTTTTGAGGGGGCTGGAGAGATGGCTCAGTGGTTAAGAGCATTGCCTGCTCTTCCAAAGGTCCTGAGTTCAATTCCTGGCCACCACATGGTGGCTCACAACCATCTATAATGAGGTCTGGTGCCCTCTTCTGGCCTGCAGACATACACACAGACAGAATATTGTATACATAATAAATAAACCCTGTCTCGAAAAACCAAAAAAAAAAAAAAAAAAAAGAATAAGTTTTGAGTTTAACCGAAGTCAGTTTTTATTCCGTGTACACCTCCTAGCTAAATATTTTAGGATCTCCAAGAGATACTTCATCATAGTTATAACAACAAACACAAACTGCTTGGTATTTGCTATATATACGTTTTGCTTCGTTCTTCTGTGTTTGGGGGGAGGGAGTAGAGATGGGAGATGGTGTTAAAATAGTGTCTTACAAAGCCCAGGCTAGCCTCAGACTTGTTACATAGGTAAGGCTGTCCTGCCTCGACCACTGGAGTTTTGGAATTAGAATGTAAACCATATCACCTGGCTCTGATAAGCATTTGTTTTTAACATTTGGGACGGATGGATGGTGTTTTGTTTCCTTTAAGACAGTGTCTCAAGTGGCCCAGCCTTCTCATTTTTAATTAATCTTTTCAATAGCTGTTTTTAAAACGTGCTACTATTCCCAGGCAGTGGTGATACACACCTTCAATCCCAGCACTTGGGAGGCAAAGGAGGACAGATCTTTGTGAGTTTGAGGTCAGCCTGGTCTACAGAGTGAGTTCCAGGACAGGCTCCAAAGCTACATAGAAATCCTGTCTCGAAAAATCAAAAGAAAAAAAAGTGCTACTGTTATCTATTATGAATAAAGAAAGTTTGATCCAATGAATTAAGAAACTGTGGGTCACAGCTGATGAAGTAGTAAGTCACCAGGATCCAGACAATCTTGTTCCTGACCCTGCATCCCGAGTCACTGAAATACAGCACCTCACACGTGCAGAGAAGCTCCAGAGTGCGAGCAGTATACCATTCCCTTTATGTAAAAACAAGATTATTTCTGTGTGTGCTGGTTTAAAATAGTCTGCATTTCACAACACAATTTAGAACCAGAAAACTTAAAAGCTGTCAAGCCAGAATCTAAGTCCTCCAAGCCCACAAATACCCCAAGGGAAGAACTTCGCCGTCTGCAGAGTCCACACAGGACTTCCCTGTGAGCAGTGAGGGCGTGCAGACCATTTTCAACAGCAGAACTTACTTCGCGGTTAACTGTGCATCCTGAGGTCCTGAGGAATCCAAGGAACCTGCAATCAGTTATGGAGAATAATGGGCTGGGCATGCAGCTTACTTGGTAGAGTGTTTGCTTAGCATGCACAAAGTTCAATCCTCAGCACTGTATGAAAACATGGTGGCATACATCCGTTATCTCATAGTCTGTTACCCCCACGCCCACCACACAAACACGCACTAATAATAAATAATTGGAAAAAAAACCATTAACTGGGCTAGAGAGATGGCTTAGAGGTTAAGAACACTTGCCGCTTTTGCAGAAGACCCAGGTTTGGTTCTCAACACCCACACAGTGCTCCACAACCATTCTCAGCTCCAGGCACACATTCACTGTACATGCAGGCAAAACATCATAGGCTTCAGAAGGAAACACAAATATGCCTGCAATTCCAGAACCTGGGAGGTAAAGATCAGAAGTGCAATGGCTACGGAGTAAGTTTGAGGCCAGCCTGCGCTACATGAGACAGTCTCAAACCTCCACCTTCTCCCCTTGCCAAGAAAGCAAACAGGAAAGAAAGTGGCTATTCAGGAAATCTGAAATTACAGCAAACATTAGAATGGTATACTAGCAAAATTTTTTGGTTTAGACCCAGAAACATACAGACACACCAATTAGTTGATAAAGTATATCTTTTGAGTTTGGAGGGTACTGAGGACTGAATGAAGGGTCTTGTAGAACAAAGTATTTTTATGCCAATTTCTTTGTTTCTAGTGAGATTAAATTGGGATTAAAAAAATTTACTGCACTTGCATCTGCACCATTAATCAGTCAACAAAATAAATTACTTCTTGAAAAAACTTTTCTAATGCAAAGCAACTTCTATTACTGTTATTTTCTCTTTCCATTTATCATTCAACTAAAAATTATCTAACCTCAAACTTTCTACTTTTAGGCAAATGTTCTCTCTCAGGGCTTTGGTATGTGGTAGCGCTGGCTGGTCTCAACCTTCCAAGTTTTGGGTTTACATAAACTAATATACCTGGTTTTACATAGGTTCTTTATCCATTTTCACCATCCTCCATTTCTATGCTATTACCCTGTGTTCTCTCGAAAAAGTTATAATAAGCCTTAGCCTTTTTTGTTTGTCTGTTTTTCGAGACAGGGTTTCTCTGTAGCTTTGGAGCCTGTCCAGAAACCAGCTCTTTCAGATCAGGCTGGCCTCAAACTCACAAAGATCCGCCTGCCTCTGCCTCCCGAGTGCTGGGATTAAAGGTGTGCGCCACCACTGCCAAGCCAAGCCTTAGCCTTCAAAGGCTGAGCCACCTCTCCAGCACAAGCGCTGTTAGCAGTTGAGAGCACTTGCTGCTCTTCCAAAGGACCCAGGTTCATTTCCTAGCATCTACACAGTAGCTCATCACAGTCAGAAATCCCAGTTCCAGGGGATCCAACTCACAACTCTTCTTCCGGCTCCTGAGGGTACCAGGCATGCATGTGGTACACATCATACATGCACGCGAAAAGCATTTATACACATAAAAATTAAATAAAGATAAAAATTTTAAAGTTAGTTTTCTCTTTGAAGACTGTCCCCTACCGGTTTCATCAAAGTCAGCAGAAGCAGTAAGCTGAGAAGCAGACAGCTCTCCATTGCTAAGATTCGAAAGATCAAGGCAACGTTTTGGAGTTCCTCTGTTGAGACATAAGACTCTATCAAGACTCCCATTAGGGTATACTATCCTAAAAAGGTAGAGATCATGTCTTCATATGAAATCTCTCTCAGTTACCACCACAAAGGTCTAAACAGTATCCAAACCAATCTAGCTGCTACTTTGAAATAGTTCAGACTGGGTTGAGAAAAACAGTCCCCCACGTTTCACGTTTCTCCATGGCAACAGTGTGACAATGTGAACCTCATTCTCTTCTCACCAACATACTGAGGTGGGATTTATTTAATGAGAACTAAAAGGATCTTTCTTTCTTTCTTTCTAAATTTTACTACATTTTATTTTTGTATGAGCACATACTTGTGTGTGAAGATCAGAAGACAACTCGAGGAGACAGTGGCTCTAACTGAGGTCATCAGGCTTGGTGCCAGGCGCCTTTACACGTGGAGCCATCTCACTGCCCAGTAAATAGGATCTAGAGCCCACATTCTCTATCCTGTTCACCCTGAACACAAATTCAGTTTCTCCCTGGAATCTCTACTACTCCTCAAATCTTGTCTGCTAGTGAGGTGTAAAGACTAAAGACTAAACGACCAGAATCTAAAAGTACAGCACAAAAACTGATACAATTAAAGTGACCAACTCACACAACATCAAAATAGAACTTTCAGAGTTCTTCCTAGACAGCACATTGATTCTGACAAGACAGGAAAAGATTATTCCTGTTAAGACGGAAATGGAGAGATGGCTTAGAGGTTAAGGGCACTGGCTACTCTTCCAGATGGACCCAGGTTCAATTCCCAGCAACCGCATGGTGGCTCACAACCATCTATAATGAGATCTGGTGCTCTCTTCTGGTGTGTAAGCATATATGTAGCCATACACATAATAAATAAATAATTTTAAAAAGATATGATTTTTTTCTTTCTGTTATTATTTATTTGCAATAGAGTCTCACTCCATAGCCCACTAATTGTCCCAAAATTCAAGGTAAGCCCAGGCTGGCCCTGAACCTGTGGTCATCCTGTCTTCACAAACATACTCCACCAAGTCCCAGATAGAAAAAGATGTTTTTTATTGTTTGTTACATAGAAAGGAAGCTCAAGACTCAAAATAGTCACATGTTCAAGGTCGTGGCTGTGACTCAAACCTTGAAACTTGAAACAGGATAATTCAGCAAACAAACCTGCTCATAAAATCAAAAATAAGGTGTAAAACTAAACATTAATTTACTGGCTGGAGTGATGGCTCTGGTTAAGAGTTTGCTGTTCTCGCTGGGCAGTGGTGGCACATGCCTTTAATCCCAGCACTTGGGAGGCAGAGGCAGGCAGGTCTCTGTGTGTTCAAGGCCAGCCTGGACAAGAGCTAGTTACAGAACACAGGACAGCTAAAAAAAAAAAAAAAAAAAAAAAAAAA
>NW_026067904.1:1248491-1307118 GCF_014885135.2 Alexandromys fortis | reverse complement strand
AAAAAAAAAACAAAAAAAAAAAAAAAAAAAAAAAAATTCTTCCAGAAGACTGTAGTTAGGATCCCAGCACCTATTTCAAGCAGAGCAACTACCTGTACAGGGGTACAATGTCTCTGACCTCTGAAAACACCTACAATCACAAACATATATCCACATGTGAAATACACACACACACACACACACACACACACACTCCTATACATCATTAAAAAAAAAAATAAGTAGTTAGGATCCCAGCAACTATTTCAAGCAGAGCAACCACCTGTACAGGGGTACAATGTCTCTGACCTCTGAAAACACCTACAATCACAAACATATATCCACATGTGAAATACACACACACACACATACACACACACACACTCCTATACATCATTAAAAAAAATAAGACTTTTTTAAAAAAAGGAATTTACCCAGACAAAATGCTTAGGTTTGGCAAATCAAGGAGTTTGTCTCCTGGAGATCCTGGGAAATCTGAACGGGCGGTAAAAGAAGCGTTTCTCTCCAAAAGTAGGTGTAACATCTTCCTTTGACTGGACCTAAAACTGGGTACTGAAACAGAACGTTCCTCTTCTCTTGCAGGTGGAAAGGGTCCTGTAGACATGACTTCCAAGTCTTCACCAAGGGAGGAGGGTTATCTAAGAGAAGAACACTCCAGATGTTCAACTTTTTCAAGCTCTCCGCCCTTTCCAGAGCCCGCCTAAGCCCGGTGGAAGAGCAACCCCAAATGATAGAGTCTAACGCAGCTGGAATGTCACACTGCAGTTGCTCAGAGAAAATTGGCTTGATCCAAATCATCCAGTTTCACAGTCTTGACCAGAAAAAAAAATTAATCTAACTAATGCGATAAGGCTTTTGGGACCTCTGGTCCCGAAAGAATCCTGCAGGGACAATCGGGTTTCCGAGATTCCCGAACGGACACAGCTCTCCGCTTACCTTAAGTAGAGGCTGACTTAAATTTGGAGAACCTCCTGCAGGACTGGACCGAAGCGAAGATTCCACAGGATGACAAGGAATCTGAGGAACAGAAGCGTTTCTTCGGGTTAAAATTGTATCTCTGTAACTAGAGGTCCAGCTTTGCAGCTTCTCTCCGGAACTGGCAGAAGGACAAGACCAACAGACATAGGCCAGTCCATTCAAACCTTCCGCTCTCTCAACAACCTATCACCGCCCGCCTGCCTGCACCGTCAGCCAATCAGCATTCCAGACCATGACCCCGCCCTCTGACCAATCACTAGGCTCGTGTCTCTCCGGCACACAGAGAGCCTGATGCACATTGGCTCTCCCTCTGGCCAATCGCCACACCCTTCCAGTACTCAGTTCCCGCAACCCCAGCAACCCGGGAGATTTAAATAGAGCCCCACTAATGATGATGGTCTGGAGGAACTGTTTTTGAGTTGGAAGTGTTTCCTTCTGTTACTTTCTTGCGTTGTTTCTCTTGACTTTTGTTAGCTTTCGGCTGGAAATGGAGCATTTGTCGCCAGCGTGGCAGTTGTTGGGGCATGACAGGTGTGTGGTTGATGCTGAGTCGCCGCTGACCACTTCCAAGACGTTTTCTGGGTAGAAATTCCTGTTTAGGGAGAATAGAGAAATTAAACCTTTTGACGTAATCCTTACGACATTCTAAAGGATCTTAACCTTTACTTATTTATGTAGATTCGACCATTGACAAGATGATGTTTATATGTAGGGAGAGGGGTGGTTTCATGACTGTGACCCAGCATTTGAGAGACTGAGATAAGATCGTCGTGATTTGAGGACGGCCTGCACTGCACAGCCAGCTCCAGATCACCCTGGGCTAGAGTGGCCTTTCTAGAAGGAGGAGAGGGCTGGCGAAGATTATTATATTAGTAGTGGTGGTAGAGGTGAGGATAGGACTGGAAGGAACGGAACCAGAGCCTTGGGAATGCTAGACAAGTACTGTCGTTTAGCTGCTACTCCCCGGTAACAGCTTTTAGATTTTGTTGTTGTTGTTGTTTTTGTTTTTTGTTTTGTCGAGATAGGGTTTCTCCGTGTAACAGTTCTGGCTTCCTTGGAACTCGCTTTGTAGACCAGGATGACCTCAAACTCACAGAGCTCCATCTGCTTCTGCCTCTCCATGCTGCGATTAAAGGCATGTGCCATCACTGCCTGATTTCAATTTCTTTTATTTTTAATTGTGTGTGTATGTATGCGTGAGTGACTGTGTGTGGGGGTAAGAATTTGTGCCAGTTGGGAGGTCAGAGGCTATCCCTCAGAGCTGGAGTTATTGACAGTTGTAAGCTGCCCAACATGGGTGCTGGGAACCAAATTCAATTTCTCTGCAAGAGCTATATATCTCTTAACTGCCGAACCATCTCTCCAGCCCCTGAGCCCAAGAAGTTCTTATGTTGGTCTTTTTTATTTTCTTCAAATCTTTTGAGAGCGAGCGTGAGTATAGATTAGATAATTGACCGTGAGTGTGGGGGTGATGACTGGGTGGGAAATTTTAGTTAACATACATAACTAACCACCTGGAGATCCTGAGAAACTGGATTCTGATTCAGTAGGTCGGGGTATGAGACCAAAATTTCTACATTCATAACAAATTCTCAGTTGATGATGATGCCTCTGACCCCAGGACCATACTCTTAAGTAACAAAGCATTATGCTATGCTTTTTGTGTGTTGTTTAGCCTAAATTTGTCTTCAGCTTGAAATCCTTCCGCCTCAACCACTTGGATTCTAAGATTACAGGTGTGTGATACCATACCCATCCAGTTTCCTATACTCTGCTTCAGAATAAATGTGAATATTTTCTTGTCTGTCTTGTTGTTTTGTTTTTGTTTTTTGAGACAGGGTTTCTCTGTAGCTTTGGAGCCTGTCCTTAAACTAGCTCTTGTAGACCAGGCTGGCCTTAAACTCACAAAGATCCGCCTGCCTCTCCCTCCCAAGTGGTGGGATTAAAGGTGTGCGCCACCACTGCCTGGTTCTTGTCTTTCTTTTTTATAATTTATTTATTTTGATTTCATGTGCATTCATGTTTTCCCGCATGTAAATCTGCATGAAGGTGTCAGATCCCCTGCCATGTGGGTGCTGGGAATTGAACCCAGGTCTTCTGGAAGAGCAGCCAGTGCTCTTAACCATTGAGCCATCTCTCCAGCCATTTTTTTTTCCTCTTCTTTTTAATGGGTAGTTGAGGCAAGGTCTTAACCTCAAACTCATGATTCTCCTGCCTTAACCACCTAAATTCTGGGACTGCAGGCATGTGTCACCACACCTCTCTTGAAATTTTTTGTAATTAATTTTTTTTAAAGATAGATATGGTAATGTCCATTTGTGATCCCAGCTCTGCAGAGGATTAAGAAGAATTACTAGTCTTCACTACTTAATGAGACCTAGTATCAAAGAAAATGGGGGGGAACTTGGTGGTGAGAGCTTGTAGTCAAAGCCCTTTAGAGGCTGAGGCTGGAGGATCACAAGTTCAATGCTACCTGGGCTACCAAGTAAAATGATGTCTCAAAAACAAAGGACATGTTTTAATATAAAACCGTAGGAACTATTTTAGATGCAGGTCAGTAGATCTATAGAGTATGGCCCAGGAATGCTCAAGGCTGTCAGGTACTACTCATGCCAACAGCAGGCCACTTTTTGAGAAAAGTCAGAAAAATAACCTTTAAAGCTGGACTTGAGGACTAGAGAAATGTCTCCGTGGATAAAGTGTTTGCAGACCAAGCTTAGGACCAGATTTGGATTCCTAGAACCCACATAAATGCTGGTTAGCACGATGGCCTGCCTGTTATCTTAGCCTTCTGGAGGCAGAGGCACTTGGAGCAAGCTGGCTAGTTAGACTAGCCAAATCTGTGAGCTCTGGGTTCAAATGAGAGACCCTACTTCAATGTACAAGGTGAGGACTAAGAGACCTGCCTTCAGTCTCTGACCTAACGCACATGTACATATGCATCCACACATGTGAACAGGTGTACACATACACACCCCACACACATGAAAAAGAAACTGGGCTTGCTGGTGCACACTTTTAATTCCAGCACTCAGGAGACAGAGGCAGAGGGATCTCTGAGTTCGAGGCCAACCTTAGTCTACAGAGTGAGTTCCAAGACAGGCTCCAAAGCCACACAGAGAAACCCTGTCTTGAAAACCAAAACCCAAAACAAAAATGAAAACAGAAAATAAACAAAAATCTATAACCTTCATCTCCTATGAGAATCTTGGTGGTGATGGTGGATGAGAGATGCAGGATATTTTTTATCTGCAGAAACTGCTTCCCCAGAGAGGAGGTGTGTGGAAAGTTTTTGTCCTCTAGGATAGAGATGCTAAGTGTGGGAGTCATCACAGAGCCCTGTCATGCCAGGTAAGTTGAAAAATAGCCTGGGGTTTAAGGGAGTGTGAGGTGTCCTTATTTCTGCTTTGATGGCCATCGTCATACCTTTCAAGGCACTGCATGCACTTCCCTGCAGGTGGGAAGTTGAGATGAGGCGGTCCTGCAGAGGCGGCAGAAGCAGATAGACTACGGCAAGTGCACACCTGGTTACCAGTGCTTTCTGCAGCAGGTCCCCAGGTGAGTGCAACTGGGGGCGCTTACAGCCAGAATGTCAACCAGATGGCTGTAGCTCATGGTCGAGTGATAGAAAGATCACTGGCAGCTGAGTGCTCTAGCAGAGGTGAAAAATGACCAATTCTCCCACAATCTAGTTGCCCAAAATAAGTGTGAGATTTCTCTCAAGTAGAAAAAGCCTTAACCCAGAAGACTTTCAAAGCTTGTCCGTTTCTTGCTTCTAAAGTCTTTGTTGTGTTCTGTTTTTAATCATTTTTCAAAAAGATTTATTACGTACACAATGTGCCTCCTGCATGTACACCTCCATGCCAGAAGAGGGTACCAGACCTCATTACAGATGGTTGTGAGCCACCATGTGGTTGCCGGGAATTGAACTCAGGACCTTCAGAAGAGCAGGCAATGCTCTTAACCACTGAGCCATCTCTCCAGCCCCTATAGTTCCCTTTCTATTTTAATCTCTCTCTCTCTCTGTCTATCTCTGTGTCTGTCTGTCTGTCTGTCTGTCTGTCTCTCTCTCTCTCTCTCACACACACACACAATGTGAAATGCATCAAAAAGTTGGATCTCATCCTTAATTTGGGACCAGCTTAAGCTTCTGTATAATTCTAATTTTAGTATGTGTGCTTGCTGAAATGGGCGTTATTCCCTGCCCCTCCCTCTGTGTCTCTTAGTCTCATGTAGCCTAGGCTAGCTTCAAACTCACTGTGTAGTCAGTCAATAATGACACTGAAATTCTGATCCTCCTGCTCCACCTCTAAGTGCTAAGATTTCAGGATTCTAGGTATGTTACACCAGGCCTGGTCCCACTGTATTTGCTGGAATGGAGTATTATCCTGCCCTTGGGTAATCCCTGTCTAGGCCTCTGATTCACAGGTAAGTAGTGGGCAGCATCCCTTTCCTTTGACCTCAATCTGACCCATGTTTGTTGTTGCCAGGGCACAGCGACAGCTTGGGTTTCACCCTCAAACACCAAACAAAAACAGGAGGTACAGTTGCCGATCCTGGGATGCCCAGATCAGGCAATGGAGAAGAGCCCTGCATACCTGGGACCCCACAAGCCAGCCTCTGCATGACAGGGAGGCTTTGGGGTGTGTTCACTAATCTGGCTCCTTCTATGAGTGGTGTAGGATGAGCCCTACTTTCTCCACTTTGCAAGATTTAGGTTTTGTTGGGTAGAAGTTGGGGTTATCTGCATGAGTGCATGTTCTCTCACTCCGCTGCCTCTCTAGGAAGGCAACTAAAAACTTCCTAAGGCCAGTGGATTCTGCTCCTTTGGATGATCTCCTGGATGACTGGCTCCAGGCCCCAGAATACTCAGAAAATTGGGACAGAGGCCAGAAAGAGGCCCAGGTAGTGTCCTCTGCCAAAAACCACTGGATTAGGGAACTAGATGGGGTCTGACCTATGAGGGCACAGGGTAGAGTCCAAAAGAGCTGGGGGTTGGAGATAGAGGGTGTGGCCTTCCATGCATAGGGCCTTGAGTTTCATCCCTTTCACCACAAATAGAACAAAGGGAATTGGGCGTGTTGGCAACCCCTGTAATCCCAGCACTAGGAAGGGAAAAGCAAAGGACCAGGAATTGTTTATTTCTGTCATTTAAAACTTGATTTGTATGAAACATTTAAGATTTCGTTATTACAGAAATTAACAGTAGGATCAGGAGGTTAAGGCCAGCCTCGGCTACATTATATCCTGTTGCCAAACAAAAACAAGACTCACAAGCAAGCAAGCAAACAAAAACATCAACAAGGCAATCAAAAACACCCTTGAAAATTGAAGCAGGCATAGGTATGGGCAGTGTTGGCTCTACGAGTAGGCAATCTTAGGCCACACTGAAACACGGTGTGCCCTTCCTTTCAAATGAGTTTTTTTTAATTTTTTATTATTTCATGTGCATTAGAGCTTTGTCTGCATGTATATCTGTGTGAGGGTGTGGGATACTCTGAAACTGGAATTACAGGCAGGAATGAGCTGCCATGTGGGTGCTGGGAATTGAACCTGGGTCCTCAGCATGAACAGCTAGTTCTCTTAACCACTGAGCCATCTCTCTCGCCCCTCACATGAGTTCTTATGCCTGACTTGCAGTGGTTTTAAATTTAGTTTTGCAATTTTCTTTTGCCCTGCAGTATTGAGCTATATGTCCTTAAGGTTACTTTAATCTCCTTCTTTCCTTCCTTCCTTTTTAATTTTATTTATTTAGTTATTCATTTGTTGGTGAGAGGGAGGTGAGACAGCATCTTACTCTGTAGTCCAGGTTGACCTAGAATTCGCTATGTAACCCAGGGTGGCCCGGAGTTTATAGTAATCCTCCTGCTTCTCTCAAGGGTTCGGATTGTAAATTTTAATCTGACTCAGTTTCTATGGTTTGAAAATACGCACTTAACTTTCACACAGCCGTTTAACGTTAGTAGACATATTAGTAATAGCAAGGTGTTACTGGGTATAGTGGTCCATGTCCATAATCTCAGTACTGGTGAGGCTGAGGCAGGGGGATCTCAGGGAATTGTAGTCTAGTTTAGTCTACATAGTAAGTTCCAGGACAGCCAGATGTTCACAGTGAGATCATATCTCAAAACAAAACAACAACAACAACAACCGAAACAAACAAGGAGTTGGAGTCTCAGGTTTTGATTAACCTCACCTACTACTTGGCAGCCATTTAACCTTTCAGGTGGTTCTGTTGTTGACTTTTTAAATATGGTGATTGAAAGGAAAATGATAATAAATATATTTACTTAAACCACATAGTGCAAGCTAGGCAGTGGTGGCGCACGCCTTTAATCCCCGTACTTGGGAGGCAGAGGCCAAGTGATCTCTTGTGAGTTTGGGGCCAGTCTGGTCTACAGAGTGAGTTCCAGGACAGCCAGTGCTACCCAAAGAGACCCTGTTTCCAAAAATCAAAACCAAAACAAAAAATATATATTGCAACTAGACATGGAGGTCCGTGTCTGTAATCCTAGCATCTGGGAGGCTGAGGCAGGAAGAACAGAGTTTAAGGATATTCTTAGCTACACAGTGAGTTTGAGGCCAGCAGGAGCTGCATAAAAGCTTGTCTCAAAAACAAGTAAGTAGCACAGTGCAATTGCTGGGAACCATGGCTCCCATATGCTTTGTCAAATGTACAATGCAAAGTGAATCTCCACCCTCCCCTTCCTATATTTTATTTGGTACCTGAAATGTGGAGCAGGCTAGGCTCTGCCTCCCAAGTGCTGGGATTTTACACGTGTGCCACCACACCTGACTTTCCACCTCCACTCTTTAATACTTCTTTTTTTCATTCTTTTTCAGTCTGCATACTTGAAGGGTCCTGTTTCCTCCCCTCCCAAGCTCAAAGAGGAAGAGCTTCACCACCGAATCTACTGCTATTTACCTATCCCAGACGTGCAGGGTGCAAACTAAAGAAAACCCATGTTTTGTAGGGACTCGCTGCTACTACTGTCCTAGACAAGTGACTGGAATGACCACTTTCCCACCAATTAAGAAGGACACCTAAAACTACGACCTACTAGTGATCACAGCACAGTGGCATTTATTGAAAACTTTTTAGTCAGCTGAGACTCCAATTTACAGAAGAGACAGGAACCTGTATGGTGGTTTGACGCCCCCCGCCCCCATATCAACATTCAGTTCTTGAAAGAGGACTTAAAACTTTGGCTGAGGTGGGAGATGGTGGTGGTGGTGGTGGAGACTTAATAAAAAGGTGGTTTCCAGTTCCTGAAGAGGAAATACAGTACTGTCGACATCGGTTCCTCATATGCCAGCTTCCTCCCTCTCTGTCTTAAGTGGTTCAGCCATAACCACCGTGCTCCCCCTACACACACACACACCCGCAACTGAACCACCTATGATGTCATAATCACAATCCCATTACCTCATCCCGCCGAGGGGGGGCGGGATGAGGCGGATAGGGAAGGGAGGGAGGGAACAGCCTCGGGGCCGCCTCAGCTTTACAAAGTATTTTGGGGGAGGACAAATTATAGAATAAGACACAGTCCCGCAACCGTTATAAATCCCAAATTTATAAAGGTTCCAGCAGATCCGCAGCTAGAAGAGGGGCTCCAGGGGCTCAGAGCAGGCCCTGATCGGCGCTTGGACTACATTTCCCGGCAGCCTTCACACCAAGGATCGGTCCTTTGACAGGGGAAGGGGGGGGATGCTTACAGAAAGGTGGCTGTTTCGGGAGGGACAGGAGACCAGGTGAGAAGGCTGTGTCTAATACTGCTTCGGGGTCTGAGTTAAGTAAGACAGTTCAGTTGGGGAGATGAAGAAATGGGAGGAGTGGACAATGGCTTTGTTTACCTTTATCCGACATGGCTTCCCCTACGGGCTTCAGGATATGCTTCCAACTGGGCCCGTCCACTTTCTGCAATATTTTGGAGGGGGTGATTCGTTAGTGAGGAAACCATCGCGTCCCCAAATCACAGCTCTAGGCTCCTTTCCGACGGCACTATTCTGGAAAGGCTTAAGGGAGAAACCACATAGGGCTCGGGCCTCTTCGGGCGGTACCGGGAGAGTCTGCGAACAGGAGCGATCCCCCACTCTCCTCACGGGCCCGTTGGTTCGTGCTAGCGCCTTTTAAGGGCACCGTGGGGCGAACGGAGCGCTCAGAGCTGCTCCGGCCGCGGCCCTGGGAGCTGGAGGAGCCGCGGTAGGTAGCGGAGGGCAGGTGGTGCTGGGGCCTCGGGGCGGGCACCGCGACCGTACCTCCCTCTCTCCCCTCCCCCAGTCCAGCCGCTGGTGCGGCCGAGCCTCGCAGGGCCGCCTCGGCGGGAGAGCACGGGACCCGGTGGGGGAGGGGGTGGCGGAGTGCATGTCCCAGACCCTCCCCATCCTCTGCGTCCTGAGTTCGCTTCCCGCGGTCAGATGGGGAACCCGACTGGAAAAAGGAGAGCGACAGTCCCCCTGAGCAAACCCTGGAGTGCCCCCCCCACCCCGGGAGCCAGTAGATGCCCCATGCCCCACCCCGTGGGGACAGGCAGGGCAACTGAGGGAGAGGTTGAAGATTAGAGGGAGCCTAGCCGTTTGCTCTTTCGTCGTGGTGGGGGGATGGGTGCACCCCACTTGTCACCCCTATCTTCACCAGAGCCATATGGAAGAAGAGCAGTCTGATACCCATTTACCTTTTCCTGCACCTCCCCGCCTCGCTTATGTTTTCTTTCAGTATCTCCCAGAGGTTTGGGACTGGGACCTGGGGGGGGGGATGCCCCCAGGGAATTTATGACTTTCTTTTCCCCTGGCCTGACTGCTAGCTTGTCCAGGTTTCAGCACATCCTCAGTATCCCTGAAACGCAAGTGTCAGGGGTTACTTCCATCCAACAGGGGAGGAGGGTCAGTCGTTATCTTAGGGGGCTTGTGGTGTGGGGAGATCCTGGGTTGAGAGTTAGGCCTGGTGGGGTTGCTGGGAGGGCCGTGCGGCCTGCTGCTCAGTGAAGGGCTGAGCCTTGTGCCAGTAATGTTAAGCTGAGAAAGAAGTTTTAACTTGTTTAGTGTATGTCGAGAGCTGTCTACCCTTCAGATCTACAAAATGGAAGGGGAAGGAAGGCCGCCAGAGAGGCCTTCTCACACTTTTTTTTAAATGTCTGCTTGAGAACGAGAAGGCCCCTTGCAGAGCTGGTTTGCCTTCTTTTGTGTCCTGGTTTGATTCCTTATGGCTTCCGTTCTGTTCCCCCTCTCAGCCTGGCCTGTTTTAGGAAACTCGGGCTCAGAGTATCATTTGCGTGGTGGTAGTTGCATTGTTCCAATTACCGCTGTGTGTGGCCACATCCCAACAATTAAAATGCAGAAAAATAGAAAATCACTCTCTTCAGCTGCTTCTAGAGAGGGCTGGGAGTTTGCTGCTTGTCCAAATGCCTCATGAAAAGCTTCAAAGGTTTCTCACTCCCTGCTCCTTATGTCTGGTCAGCCTGGGGTCTCTAGGATAAAAGTCTCCACTTAGGTTGCCTTGTTGATTTTTGAGGGCAGAGCTAAGAAAATAGGAGCAGAAGTGATTCCGGCTTTGGCGTCTCCCACCAGAACACAGGGGAAGCAGCTGAAGCATTTCGCAGGAAGCTGGAACTTTGTTCAGAGTGGTAGTACTAATTATGTGTGGAAATGATAGTTAACTAGAGCGGTGATTGACTTCTGCACCTCTCTTCCAAAGACCTCCAAATACATCCTAGGGGGCTTTGCTTTCTTTGTTGCCTTTTTCTGAGGTGACACCCTCTTTTTTTTGTAGGGGTGGTGTCCCCCACCCCCAAGGTCACAGGAGGAAGAGCCCGACCCCTTAGGCTCTTCCCTAGTGAACAAGAGGGAGGATGGCGTCCAGCCAGAGATAGACCCTGTAGCTTTCTTCATCTTAATATCACCACTTCGGGCATGCCAAGGCTTTTGAGGAGCAGCAAACAGGAGCCATAAGAAACAAGAGCCTATGTGAACTTCTACCTTTTATAGGCCAGTTGTTAAGGTATTGTACAGTTGGATATTTCATGTAGCCTCGTTCCTGTGATAGAATAAGATTGTTATACCCATCTTGCATATGGGTAAGCGGGACTGTTACATGGTCAGCCAAAACTGAGCAAATTGAATTAAGACTTGGTGGTGGTGGCGGCAGCTTTTTCTCTTTGTGTTGTAGACAGGTTTGTAGCCCAGGCTTGCCTTGATGAGCTCTCGTGTTCCTGCTTTTACCTCCCAAGTGCTGGGATCCCGGGTGTGTGCTCAGGACTTAGATTTCTTGGTTAATTGTTCTCTGTACTAGTTAATCCTCAGCGTACTCTGGTCTGCATGTTGGTTAGTTATGGAAGAGGTAGAAGAAAAGATGTTGTTGACCTCCCTCTGAGCAAGCCAAGGCCGCTCAGGTAGTAATGTGTGGGATTTTGAAGCTTGCTCTTTGATTAAAAAAAAAATAGTTTGCTTCAGTCATAAGGAAGATTCTTGGTTAGCTATATTCATGGCCTTTGATTGGGATCATGAAAAAACTTGGCTGAATGAAGTCATGGAGTTGTTTTTAATATCTGTACAGTTGAAATGTAATCGGAACCACCCTGACCATTCCTTCTCGCTGTGTAAGAGAATACCCACAATATCTTCTGGGGAATAAAGATGGATCAGCTATTTAGGCCATAGGAGGATTCAAAATCATATTCTGATCTGAAGCAGAAGGCCATGCCTTGCTCCTCTCCCTGCACTGAGCCCCGGTTTAGGAGAAGGGTTCCTTTCTTGGTGTCTGGCTGTAAGATAAAGAGAATATTGTGCTGATTCTGTATGGAAATAACCATTTAGGTATCTCTCTCATTTGAGCTGTTTCTTTAGTGGTGCTGATATTCTAGGTAGACACAACAGAGCATAAGCCAGGTTAGGAACAGTAAATAGGCTTCAGTTTGCCCTCTCCAGTTTATTTTACTGGATATCTAGAGTGCCTAGTTCAGTGTGTTTCTGAGGCTTTTTTTAGGCTTGCTGAGAGAGGACTATGATCAATTAATGATGTCTGCCAGAGGCCTGGCATGGGGGTGCTGTGGTATGTGTGCCATGCATTCCCCATCCCTGCATCAGGAGCATCTCTAATGTTACTCGGGGCTGATCCCTCTGTAATTGGCAGACTCAGCAGGCATGACTGGAGAGGGAAGTCCCAATGGTGCTAGCACGGTGCTGCAGTGGCAGACGTCGGCTCACGAGTGAGACCTGGAAGAAAGACAGAGAAGACATCTATCACTTGCTCCGAAGTGTGCAAGTCAAATCCTGGACAAAACATGATAACCCTGATCACTGAGCAGCTACAGAAGCAGACCCTGGATGAGCTGAAATGCACACGCTTCAGCATCAGTCTGGTAAAAGACCAATGTTTCCACTTCTTCATGATCTAGCCCCTTTCCTGGAGGCTGTTTGTTGCTACGGCTTTACCCTTGTTCTGTGTTGTATGAAACATGCTTGTACTGGAAAAGCCCACTAACGGCTCAAAACCAGCCCAAGAGGAAGGGGGCAGGGACATTAAAACTTGGGTGAAAAGGGCTTTGTAATGTTTGAAGGTGTGGATTGTTTCTCACAATAGGAAGAGAACAACACAGGAGTCTAATATGCTGGTAGCTCATGAGCTATAGGAAGAATATAAGAGGTCTCTCTAAAAATGTCCTTGTCCTGAACCCAAATAATGATGGATAATCTCTCTCTTAGCCTTTGCCTGATCATGCAGACATATCCAACTGTGGGAACCCTTTCCAGCTTGTGTCTGGTAAGGAATCTGTGGTTTATATATATGTGTGTTTGTTTGTGCTTCTGTCCACACATTTCTTTGATTAATTTTTAGTGACCAGAGATGGTTAGCCTACCTCTAGTTTTTGTGGTAGCCTAATTGTTTTGTTTTGAGACAGGGTCTTACTCTGTAGACCAGGCTAGCCTTGAAGTCATGGAATCTCCTGCTTTTGCCTCAAGTATTAAAGTATTAGTGTAAAAGAAGTTCTGCCACCACCCCAACTTGGTTTTTTGTTTTTTTTATTTTTGTTTTCATTTGTGTTTGATTCTTTGTTTTCATTTTGTTTGTTTCTTTGTTTTTATTTTTCCTGAAACCGGCTCTCTGTGTAGCTCCGGCTGCCCTGGAACTTACTCTGTGGATCAGGCTGGCCTGGAACTCAGAGTTCCACCTTCCTCTACCTACCAGCTTGTTTTTTGTTTGTTTGTTTTTGTCAAGGCCACCTTCTAAGAGTGCTACTTATCTCTATTTTACTGTCCTGTTTAGATTTGAGGCAGGATCTTCTAGTCCAGGCTGACCTAGAGCTCTTAACAGTCTTGCTTTGGAGTGCTGGGTTATAGGTGTGAGCCTCAATCAGTATAACTTTCCTAATGCAATTGCTTTGAAGAAGTAATACATTTATGTAGTTTAAAAATAGCAAAAATATTATGTTGCTAAAAGTCATTGTCTCCGGTTTCCAATCCATTTAGCTCCTAGTTAGCTCCTAGTTCCTCTCTAAAAGTAACTTCTGAAAGCCGTGCTCTGTGACAGGACATTTGGCCAGTGTATGTGCGGCTCTTCCTTTGTTAAGAACCATATATGGAATGGAGAGGCAACTCCTACCACTATTTGTCATTTTTTTTTACATTTATTTTATAAAGTTTATGCACATGTGTGCTACAGTGTATGGAGGTCAGAGGACAGTTTATAGGAAATCAGTTCTCACCCACCACATGGTCATTAGGCTTGGCCTGAAGCACCTTTACCCTTTGAGCCATCTTGTTGACCTATAAATTTCTTGTTCTCTTTTTTACATTGGGGGAGGGATGGATGGGCTGTGCATGCATGAATGTCGGGTACATATGTGGAGGTGAGGGGACATGCCTCAGGAGTTGGGTTTCTCTACCATGTTGCTTCTAGGGATCAGGGATCCATCTCAAGTCAATAAGATTGACAGCAGCTACCTTTATCTGTTGAGCTTTCTTGCTTGGGCTCTGTTAACTAGTTTCTTGTACACATATCCAACTAGAATTTTTTTTTTCTCTTTTGGTAGTACATGGGATTGAACCTCATGGTAAGACATGCTAAGCAAGCACTCTATACAGGACTGTGTGGATAGAGTTTTTCTGTCCCACCAACTGGCCCCCAAATAACCATACAAAAACTTATGAAGTATAAATGGTTGGCCAATAGCTTAGGCTTGTTACTAACTAGCTCTTACAACTTAACCCATATTTCTTACTTACACTGTACAATGTGGCAGTACCTTTTTTCAGCATGGCATGTTCATCTCCTGCTTCCTCAGCTCTCCATGGCAACTCTTTGACTCTGCTCTTCCCAGCATCCTCTCAGTTTGGCTGTCCCACCTAACCTCTTCCTGCCTAGCTAGCTATTGGCCAGTCAGCTCTTTATTAACAATGAGAGCAGCACCCCTTCACGGAGTACAGGATTATTCCACAGCAGGACTGCATCTCCAACTCTGTTTTGTCTTGATCTTGCTCTGTAGTTGAGGCTGATGTTGATTCCTGATTCTTTGCTCCCACTTCCTGAGTTCTGGGATTACAGGTGTGTGCCTCTATGCCCAGCTCACTTTTTTATCTTGCAAGAGGGCGTTTCTAAATGTCACAGGCTGGCTTTAACTTTATAACCTCCTGCCTCAGCCTCTGGGATTACAGGTCTGTGCCACCAGGCCTAACTCATAATGTCTAATTTTTAAAATTGTACTTACGGAGGAGCAGGGTATGTATACCATGGCCTGTAGAGTTGAATTGGTTCTCTGCTACTTTGTAGATCTCAGGGATGACTCAGGTCATCAGGCTTGCCAGCAAATACCTTTATTCTCTGAGTCCTCTCGTAACACCGAGATATCTATATGCAAGTAGAGGCAAATATAAGTCTATTTGCTTTATTGTTTTTTTGGCACAGAGTTTCTACTAGTCCACGCTTCATTATAGCTTAGTGCAGCTGAGTACCTTTCCCTGTCTGCGCTGAGCGTTTTCCTGTTTTATGTAGTTGTGCGTTACTGCACTGCATGGATCTGTGTTCACTTACCGACTCCCTGTTGATGGAGATTTGGACATTTGCAGCCTTCTACTTTTGGGGCGTGTGTGCATGTATTGTATATGCATGTATGCATGTATGGATACTAAACATGTGCACTGAAGCCCGAGGAGGGTGTCAGATGTTGTGTTCTCTCCCTCTGCCTCACTCCTTTGAGACAGTCTTTCATTTGGAGAGGTAGGCTTGCAGTCAGCAAGCCTCAATGATCCTCCTGTCTCCACCCTACAGACTCAGGGGTGGATGCCTGGCTATTTGTGCTAGGATTAGACTCTAGGGCTCATGCTTACACAGCAAGTGTTCTCACCTACTAGCTACCTCTCCAGACTCATTTTCTATTCTTTACAGAGAACTGTAGTGAATAGCTTTGCCCCAGGTCATGTTTGATATGTAAAAATACATCTGAGATGTAAATTCCTAGAGTAGGAATTAATGTAAGGGCCTGTGATCATGAGCATAGCTAAGACAGCCAGAAGCTCCCGAATCCATGTGGCTGGACTGCTACACATTTCCTTTTCTGGGGGACCTGGCAAGCAGCTACATCCATTTTCTTTCTCTTCCTTAAGCACTTGTTGAAAGCAAGTTATTATGCCATAAGGATCCACTATTCCTGCCTTATGAAGTTCAGTAAGATGAAGAACTGTTGACCAAATACTTGCTGTCATCAAGTCTGCTTTTATATACTTTGATTTGTGCCTTTTCTAGAGAATTCTTGAGAAAACTTGGAATAGGTCCATTGTCCTGTAGTGAGCTATTTCCCCCAAATGTGTCTTACATGGGGAGGTAGAAGAAGGAGAATAAAGGTTATATAGCAAGTTTGAGGCCAGTTTGGATTACACGAGACCTTGTCTCCAAAAAAGTCACAATTTGGGGGCTGGAAAGATAGTATAAAGTGCTTGCATTATAAACTTGTTAGGGTTCCCAGCGTTCACATAAAACCAGGAGTGGTAGCAGAGTCTAATTCCAGTGTCTAGAGACTGAGAGACAGTTGGCCAGCCAGCCTGTCCAAATTGAGGAGTGACCAGTTCAGTGAGGGTCCCTACCTCAGGGCGGGTGGGCAGGTAGGGTGTCCTAAAGTTCTTGATGACCTGAGTTCCATCCATAGGACCCACATGATTGAAGGAGAGAGTGGCTTCCCCAAGTGTCCTCTGACCTGCACACACATGATTGTGGTGTTGGGGCACACATACCCACACACATAAATAAATGTAATTGAAAAATAAAAAGAGGTAGAGTGCTGTTGAGCAGGACATCAGATGTTGACCTCTGAGATCAGTCCATACATACCCACGTGAACATGAACGTGCACACAAACATGAACGTGTGCACACACATACATTCCATACGTTACGGTTTTTATTGGAATGTAGCAAGTGAGGATCATTCTTTTTAGCTCATTTCCTTTTCTTTCAGTTCTCTTATCTTTACTTCTGTAGCCCAGGTTGGCCTCAAATTCAACATTGTAGTTATTGATTATTGCGAACTCATTTCCTGCCTGCATTTTCAGAATTCTTGGAGTATGGGCTTGAGCCATTATACCCACTTGGTCCTTCAATCTATTTGTCTTTAAAAGGCTTGGAGCTGGGCATAGTGGCACACACCTTTAATCCCAGCACTTGGGAGGCAGATATAGGTAGATTCTGTGAGTTTGTGGCCAGCTGGATCTACATAGCAAGTTTCAGACCAGCCAGGGAAATATAGTGAGACCTAGTCTCAAAAACATTTTTTTTTCTCAAACATTTATTATGAAGGCCTAAGGGGAAAAGAACTAGAGTATATGCACAAACAAACAGAGAACAAAAGTAACACAAGATTCTCTAGCACGTTCTGCCATCAGACCTGCCAATATCTCACTTGGGATGAAAGTGAGTTCGAGGTCAGCCTGGTCTACAAAGTGACAGCCAGAGCTACAAAGAGAAACCCTGTCTCAAAAAACCAAAAACCAACAAGAAAGTGATTGCTTAGCCGCTTGATTACTTCTTCCAGACAGTACTGCCTTGCTTGGTCCTGGAGACACATAAGGAAGGAACAAGGCCAGAGAAAGTGAATATAGGCCTGGTTTTCAGAACCAGACTGGGCACAGGGAAGGTTGGGCAGTAGATAGGATTGGTCTGGGAGATTGGGGGTGAGTGGGGCATACAGACATACAGGTTTCTTTTGACAATTGCACAGCTGAGAGAAAGTAAAAGACGAGCACTCGGGAGGCAGAGGCAGGAGGATCTCTGGGAGTTCGAGGCCAGCCCGGTCTACAAGAGCTAGTTCCAGGACAGGAACCAAAAACCTACGGAGAAACCCTGTCTCGAAAAATCAAAAAAAAAAAAAAAAAAAAAAAAAAAAAAGGAAGTAAAAGACGGTGTGTAAATGTTCTTAGGATAAAGGTAGCATAGTATAGTACAGTTGGAATCCTGTTTTCACTGAGAGCAAGTTAGACTGCTGTCACCTTGAAAAAGGGTAATCATAGTACCTCCTTCATGAAGATTTTTGTGAAACTACATGAAGTATTCGCTGCATTATATGATGTTAGTTATTAATCCTTTTTATGATGAATGCCTTTCAGAAGGTGCTTCCTGGAGGGGCCTGCCCCACTGTTCCTGTACTGAATTCCAGGACAGCCTCAGCTTCAGCTACCATCCCTCAGGCCTAAGCCTGCACCTCAGACCACCCAGTCGGGAGAACTCCCCACAGGAGCAGCCCCTCTCCCAAGTACTAAGCCCTGAACCCCCCGACCCAGAGAAGCTTCCTGTGCCCCCTGCTCCTCCATCCAAGAGGCACTGCCGCTCACTCTCGGTGCCAGTGGACCTGTCTCGCTGGCAGCCAGTCTGGCGGCCCGCCCCCTCCAAGCTGTGGACTCCCATCAAGCACCGGGGCAGTGCTGGAGGGGGTGGGCCGCAGGTGCCTCACCAGAGCCCCCCAAAGCGGGTCTCCAGCCTCAGGTTCCTCCAAGCTCCCAGTGCCTCTTCTCAATGTGCCCCAGCCCACAGACCCTACAGCCCTCCTTTCTTCAGCCTGGCTCTGGCCCAAGATTCCTCTCAACCCTGTGCCACCTCCCCTCAGAATGGTTCTTGGGAGAGTGATGCTGAGTCCCTGTCACCCTGCCCACCCCAGCGCCGCTTCTCCCTGTCACCCAGCCTGGGCCCACAGGCAAGCCGCTTCCTGCCCTCTGCCCGGAGCTCCCCTGCATCTTCCCCAGAGCTACCCTGGAGACCTCGAGGTCTCCGCAACCTTCCCCGAAGCCGCTCGCAGCCTTGTGACCTGGATGCCCGCAAAACTGGCATCAAGCGGCGGCACGAAGAGGACTCCCGGCGCCTGAGGCCTTCCTTGGACTTTGACAAGATGAATCAGGTGGGACTGGTAAGCCGGAAGAGCAGCGAAGAGTGGGAGGACAGCTGAAACCTCTCCTAGCTCCGCCTTCTTTGCAGCCATCTTGAGAACTCTTCTCTGGAGTTTGTTCTAGGAAGACCTTTCTGGCTTGCCTGGAACTATTTGAGTTTTAACCTTTAAAGTTTCCAGCCCTGTCAGATTAGTCCTTGGTATTTGAAGAAACTAGGCTGAGACATTAAACCTTGTCCTGCCAGAGGCACTATCCCTCTCAGAGAACTCTTAAGTCACGAAAGCCCTGTCATTGGCGCTGAGGCCTTGTGCTCAGGGTGGGCTTTGCTCTCTGTCCCTCACTGCCTTGTGGGCCTTCGGAGGCCAAAACAAGTTTAGCAGGCATTTTTCTAAAGTCCTAGCCTGAGAGCAGTTGCTGGAGATGTACTTGTCCACTTTTTCCAGATTTTTCTTGGTCACAGGTCTCTGAGAATTTATTCCTTTAGTCTTCCATTCAGGAAGCGTTCATGGCAAAATCTATGTACTCGAGTCTGCTTAGGCACAGGCAGACAAGAGTGGCCAAATAAGCAGATGGTGTTGTTGGCTGCATGGAGCTTATAAAAGCTTATAAATGAGCTGGGTTTTTTTGTTTGTTTGTTTGTTTTGTTTGTTTTTTAAGATAAAGTTTTTCTGTTTATCCCAGGTTGGGTTCAGCTCGCTAAGCTATGAGATTTTAGATACCACCATGTCCCATCATAACTCATTGCTTCTATTCTGTGGTACTTGTGAGTGAACCTGTGTCCCTGTGTTTAATAGTCAACCTCCAGGCTTCTATGCTTTGCTGTGGTTTTGGTTTGCTTTGGTTTTTTGAGACAGGCCATTACTGTAATACAGAACCCACTATGTAGACTAGGCCTGCCTTGGACTCTCAGAGATCTGCCTCCCAAGTAATAGATTAAAGGGGGAAACTGGGTTTCTCTCCTCAGAGAATTTACATGTGTACTAAATGCTCCAAATTTTATGATTTGGAACCTTGCTCTAAAGCCTAGAATTTTGGCCCTCAAGTGTAACTGAGAGGGATCCTTTAAAATATGTTTTTGGAGGGCCAGGAGGGCACATCTACTCCTACAGAAGACCTGAATTTGATTCCTAGCACCCCTGTCGTGTAACTCCAGTTTCAGGAGGTTTGTCACCCTCTAGCGGCCTCTGCAGGCATTGTTCGGTGTGCGTGGTACACAGACTTCCATGCAAGCAAAATCCTTATACACATAAAGTAATCAATGGAAAGTTTTTAAATTTTAAGTTACTTATGGGAAATTAATATTTTTGTCTTAACTATGTTATTTGACAGAAACCATACTCAGGAGGTCTCTGTCTCCAAGAAACAGCTCCAGAAGGCAGCAGCATCTCTCCACCATGGTTCATGGCCTGTAGCCCCCCACCTCTCTCTGCTTCCTGCAGTCCTGTTGAGGGTTCATCCCATGTGCTGAGTGAAAGCGAAGAGGAAGAAGAGGGGGCTGTGCGGTGGGAACGGCAGGAACTAAACAAGCGGACACTGTGCCAGCAGGACTTTGGGGACCTGGACCTGAATCTGATTGAGGAAAACTAAAACTGAGAGACTGCTTCCTGGGGCCACACTGACTGACTGTCTAATGGCTACTAACACGTGTGGAGGCTCCAAGGCTGAGGGCCCAGCCTGGGAAAGGGGGTGAGTGAGGGCTCCAACTCAGGGCAGCCCAAGTCTTCTCGCTCCAGCAAGCTCGACCATGCCAAGAGACTGGCCGGGACAAGATAAACGGAGCTGGTGGCGGGAGGGACAGCCCCAGAGCAGACCCTCCCCATGGCGGCCCTGAGTGTGAGTATCCCTGCCACTGAGAGAGCAATGGGCAAGGAAGGAAGGGGTCTGCCGACCCCAGCTCGGGGAATTTCACTAGCCCCTTTGCTTCAAAGGGCACTTGTGTCTTAGAATTTGGCCAGGGTGGGGGCATTCAGTCAGCCTCCTCGGAGAAATTGTGTGAGTGTGTGTGTGCTTGGGCGTGTACTTGAGGAGAGGTGTGTTTGTGTAGCCTTAGGGAAGGAAGGCAGCTGCTCCTTTAACAGCAGAGCTTCAGCAGGCCCCCAGAATCTTGATGTTTTGTTTTGTTTTGTTTTTTTCCTCTTTTTAAATATGACGTTGGGCTTGTTCAAGGTGTCTAGAGAAAAGGGGGCTCTTATTTTTTTTTAATTTTTTTATTTTTTTGGTCTTAACTCTGGAGCCAGGCTTTTAAGTTCATAGCATTACTTGCTCTGCAGATGGCTCTGTTTTGGGATCTAAGAACGGTGACCTCAGCTAATGGTCTTTTCCTCAGTCCCACCCTCACCCACTAGATAAATCTAGTGGGCTTGTAGAAAGGTCACGTTCATGTTGTTCATCCATTACCTAAGCTGCACACAGCCTGCCTCTCTTGTTCTCTGAGTAGGTGCACACATGGGCAGCTGAGGCAGAGCGAAGGGGTTCTTTCTCTTCTTCACCAAGGGGACCCTTTCATGCTCTGATCTTTCAAATCAGAGACAAAGTTGATCCCCAGAATATGTTGAGGCTGACCTGTAGCAGGAGCAGTGACATTTCGTATCCAGAAGTCCTGGAGCCCACCCCAGCACTGCCTTTTGGAAGCTGGCTGTAGGGAAACTTACTCTTGCGAGATGGAGGCCCAGTCTCTTTCTGATCTGCAAGACATAGGAAAGGCGTTCAGCATTAATAGTTTGCTTGTCTTCCACTCTTGCCAGGAAATGTTTATTTGCCTCTAATTGGCCCTGAGAGACCACAGAGAGGCTGGGCTCACCGAGGGATTGGCTGGGGATGTGTAAAGCAAAGACTATGAGAAGCAGCTGGGAGTTTGTTGTTGTTGGATTGAATTTCCTTTCTTGTTTCTTACCCACAACTTCAGCCAGTGCAGCAGGTCCCAATGGCTACAGTAATGGACTTAAAGATTGTAGGTACCGTGGTAGGATTGGCACCAGGGGGCATGTGTATAGTAGAAGCTGCCACGATTGAAATCTGCGAGCCTTTGTTTAGAACACCCTGCATAACGAAATTGAACATGCCCTTCCCACTTATTATAGTAAGGGCATTTTTCTGTTCAATTTCCAGGGTGTCTTCAAGGGAGGTAGCCATGTCTTCTTGAGCCTGTGGCCCTCAGAGGTTCTACTTTTCCAGGGCTCCTCCCTGTCTCCTGGCTAGTTACCACATATTACCACTGGGCTCCCAGTCTCTGAGGGCCTTGGGAGAGGCTCTCTTGAGAGTCCAGGGAAACAGCCCAGGAGTTACCTATCCTTGGTTTCATCCTTCCCCAGTTCTCCCTCTCTGGTCCATAATTTCCCTGGTGCCAGCTTCTCTTCCACCTGGGGCATCCTCATCCCTGGGGTCTCTGCTGCAGATGGCAGTGTCAGCTTCCAATAGGTCACTGGCAATGCCAATGGGGTCTCCGCAAGACCCTAAGTTTAAGTGAAGGCAGTGATTCTGCCTTCATTCTGGCTTTCCCAGAGCCCTTAGGTCACCACCCTTAGGGAAAGGAGGCCTACAGTTGTCATAGTTTAATTCCATTCCTTTAAGTCTGGAATGTTAAACTAAGCAGAACTATCATCTTGCTTCCCAGTTTAAATGCCTCTGGCCCTGGAACAAGCCTTTTCAAGAAGTGAATCATTTTGCTTTACACAAAAGATCTGTTCCGACAGTTCTGTGTAAACCAAATGCTATTTTTGGATGCATTTGGACTGCTGGTCATTTAAAAGCAGCCTATGATTGCTTCTTTTGTAAAGCAAGCAACCTCCCTCTACTTTAGCTGGTTTCGTTATCTGGGCTTTCCCAGAGTGGAGCACACCTCCGGGGCTTGTGGCTGACGCTGTGTAGACGTCTGCATCTGTGCTGTGTGTGTGGTGTGGCTGGCCGGTAGGTGAGTATTATTGCGTGTGTGAGTGAAGCCACTCCCAGGCTGATGCTCTCCTCCTGTGCCCGGTGACTGCCCAGTGGCAGCCCTAGCTGCCCTTCATTCCCACCTGCTGCCAAAGTCCCTGTGCTAATGGGATTACAGAAACAAAAAGTGGAAAAAAATTTTTCGTAAACTTTGTTTTATATTAAAAATTCCATAAGTCTGTGTGTGTTAAAACATGAGGTTCTGCCTCTGTGGCTGTGTTTGAAAAAATAAAGTTTTATTAGAATAATCCATTTTCCCAAGCAACCTCGTGTACTATAGTGTCTTTTTCCCTTATGTGTGCATACACACACACACACACACACACACACACACACACACACACACACACACACGGAGAGAGAGAGTGAGAGGAAGAAACTGAACGATGCTTGACTTCCCAATCCTTTTAAGGCATGACCAGCCCCCACAAAAGGACTGTTATCTGGTCCCTAGACCCGTCTATGATCAGACCCTGTTGCCTGGAATTCTGTTCACATGGCTTGGTTCCAGTTTTCCTGGTACTTACATGTGTCATCTGCCATCACTCTCATTTCCAGCTGGTTAAAAGCAAGTACTAATACATTCCAGTTCCCTGAGATACGGCTGATGGGCACTTAGACACTTGACTAGGTTAATTCATTGTGTTTGAATGGTGAGAGAACAGAAAAGAATCCCTTCATAAGTTTTCACGTAATATTCTGGAGAGAGAGATTTAGTCTTCAGAACTCAGATTCCAAGATCTGGGTAACTTCTCCATCTTAAAAATCCTGTTTGCAAAATTATCCTAACAGCAAAGCTCTTTTGTCCTAGAAAAGGATATGTTCCTTAAAACTTCTGTTGTTGCCTTAAAAAAAAAAAAAAAGGTGTTGAAGTCTTTGCTTTTGTATTCCATCCTTCTCCTTATGTTAACATTTTTCTAATGTGTATGGATGAAATACGGCTACTTTAGCTAAGCAAGGGCCTCTGTCTTTCCTTACCGGGCTGAATGGAGAGTCAAGGTGCTCACCCTATGTCCTGGTTTTCTACTTCAAATCTGTGGGACTCATCTTGGAAACCAATGTTGTGTACAAGACAGGACTGGCCTGGTTACCTGGAGCAGGAACCTAGAGAGTAGGAGTTGCCACCTGCCCTGGAAATAAAGGAGGAGGGGCTTTGGAGATAGACTATGGCAGACACATGGTTAGGGAAATTTCTTTGTTCTTTTGTTTTGTTTTGTTTTTCGAGACACGGTTTCTCTGTGGCTTTTGGAGCCTGGCCTGGAACTAGTTCTGTAGACCAGGCTGGTCTCGAACTCACAGAGATCCGCCTGCCTCTGCCTCCCGAGTGGTGGGATTAAAGGCGTGCGCCACCATTGCCCGGCTGGTTAGGGAAATTTCTATTCCTGCTTTTTCTCTCTTCACAACTATCCTGTTGCACTTGCTTGAGCCAGGGCAAAGTTTGAACAACTAAAATGACAATAATCCTTATTCTTGTTTTTTAGTCTTGTAGTTGGTTTATAATTTGTGTGTGTTTGTGTGTGTGCGTCTGCTGTGCGGAGGATAAAACAACAAGGGTTGAGTACATGCTAGGTGAATAGTCTCCCGCTCAGCTCTCCCTCAGCTCCATGGAGAGCTGTAAGTTCTGTAAGTTCTCTGAGGCCAAATGTGCTCATCACTTTCATTGCTGAAGTCTCTTATAGGAAAGAGGTGTAAATTTTATAAGGGCAGGGGATTGTTTTATTCAGTGTTGTGGCCTCAACACTTGGGAATTTCTTGGCACATGAAAAGGTGCCTGTTTTATTTGTTAGATGAATTTCTCCTTTGCCCATCCCATCCCTGAGCTTAAATATAGTTGTCACAGTGCTGTGCAAAGTCAGCTGTAGACACTGGGGCAGGGACTAAAGGCTCATATGGGAGGAAAACCCTTCAGTAGTTAATTTTGGTAGAAAAGATGCAAGGCAGATAGGTCCTATATGGATTCACCCGTTTTCCTTCTATGAATAATTTATGGGCCATGTGCTCTAAGGACTCAGTCCAGGTCTCCCCGCTTTGTTACAGGAGAGAAAAGTTACAAGGAATAGGGGTTGGAATGTACCTTTAACCAGAGAAGCAGACTGTTCTACATAATGACCTCCAGGTCAGCCTGGGACACAGAGTGAGATCCTTAAAAAGCACACAAAAAAGTTGGGAAGAAACTTTTGTTCCCTTTGTGCTCCACAATGTGGCACTAGAATGAGTTCCCTAGATATTTTGTACTTTATGAAGTTGGTAGTTGGTATTTCCCATCCCAATATTTGCTTTAAAAAAAATAGGTCAAAGGTACAGACAGGGTTATGGAAAAGGAGATAACTAGGTAGCCACATCTACTTTGGGCAGATGAATGAAAGAACTAGCCTCTTTTATAGCAATAGTCATGGTTTAGGACTAGACTCTTTCTCTTTGTGGTTTGTAAAGACTTAGTCTGCGTATTCAAGAGAGAGTTAGAAAGGTAGTCTAACATCACCAACAAATGTTGGAGGCTCTCCATTGCATATTGTGGATTAGTCTAGCCAAAATCTCAACATCCTCCCTGTGTACCATGTCCTTTTCTAACTAAGATTGAGGGATAGCTCATAACTGAAATAGTTCTAATAGATGCTACGGAACTTTCTTTGCTTGCAACCCTATGACGTCCATGGCAAAATGAAATGCCACCACATTAGGTGGTCTCTCCCATTTCTCTACAAGTTGACAGACTGGGGCTAGAGAGATGCCTTGGTAGTTAAGTGTACTTGCTGTTCCCCTGGTCTTAAAACCTGGATTCAATTCCCAACACCCACATGACAACTGTTTTGTAATCCAGTTCCATGGATCTAGCACCCTCTTGTGGCCTCTACAGTGGTGCACATACACACAAACACACACACACACACACAGAGGCAAAATACTTAAGACATTTAACATACAAATAAAAGGGTTTGGTTTTGTTTTTTTGAGACAGTTTCTCTAGTTGTCCTGGAACTAGCTCTTGTAAACCAGGCTAACCTCAAACTCACACAGATTCACCTACCATTGCCTCCTGAGGGCTGGGATTAGAGCATGCACCACCACAAAGGGCCTGTTTGTTTGTTTTAAGGCAGGTTCTCACTACATCACTCTGGCTGGGCTAAATCTCCCTAGATAGACCTCCAACTCTCAGAGATCTGCCTGCCTCTGCTTCCAGAGTGCTGACGTTAAGAGCATGTGCTACCGCCGTACCAGGCTAAAATAAACCTTCAAAGAAACATATTGGCCCATTAGAAAAGGAAAAAAACCTCTGTGGGTTCAAGACAGAACACTAAGAAGGTACATTCGTCTTTAGCCAATGGAGATCATAATCACACCCTAATGGATGTTACGCATTGGCCAATGGGAAAGGAATCTATCAAGTACTGAACTCCTGTGGGCCAATGAGAAGGATGGTAGTGTCCCATATGGATCAATGGAGCGGGTATTTCCTAACAGGTAATAGGAAGTAACTCGTTTTAGGATAGGAGATCAATGGGTTGGTTATTGGGGTTAACTCAAAATAGCCATGTTCTAGGTACCTTCCCTCATCTCCCCACCCTCTTGAAAAGTCTTTGGTGTTGTCTGAGGAGAGAGGGCGTAAACTTCTCCACACATGACCACCTGAACTGGAGTAAGACTGGGACTAGTGATGGTGCTACTGGTGGGGGAAGGGGATAAAGGACCCGCCCACCTCTCCGCCCCCCAGCCAAACTTGCAATTCCCCTCCCGACCGCAGGGGGCACTGCAGGCCCTGGGGAGGTTGGGGCGGAGCGCTGCGAGGGGCTGACAGCTGCTGCCCGGCTCCAGAGCGCTGGGGGCGCTGTGCGCGGCCCTGGCTGTGCCTCCGCTCCCGGCCACGGGGGGCGCTGCGCGGCGCCGGTGGTTGGTGGTGGCTGTTGGGGGGGTGGGGGGGAGCGGCGGCCGCGGGTGGTGCGGAGGGAGGCCTTGCGGGTGGATCGGGCGCTTGGCGGCGGAGGTGGTGGGAGGCGGCGGGAGGGAGCGCGGGTCCGGCCGGCCCTGGCGATGGCGGACGCGGCGGCCTCCCCGGTGGGCAAGCGGCTGTTGCTTCTGTTCTCGGACCCTGCGGCCTCAGCTTCGGCCTCGGCCCCCACGGCGGCGGCGGCAGTGAGCGGAGATCCTGGGCCTGCGCTGCGCACTCGGGCCTGGCGAGCCGGCACGGTGCGGGCCATGAGCGGGGCGGTGCCCCAGGACCTAGCGGTGAGTGGCGGCCGAGGCGGGCACGCGAGGCCGGGGCTGTGGGGCCTGTGGGCGGCCTCCCCGGGGGCCTTTGTGAGGGGGGTGGCGAGGCGGGGGTGACCCAGTTCCGCGCCCCCGGCTCTCCTGAGCGCCCCCCGCCGGCACCTCGGCGCCTGGGCACTCGGGCTCTGGCCGGCGTGGCTTCCGCGTCGGGGTGCGCGCCCCAGTTTCTCCTGGGGGGCGGCCGGGGTGCGAGGAAGCTGGTGCTGCTGCTTCTAGCCGGCAGGCCCCGCCTCCTGGGCGACCCTGCTCTGCGCACCCCCCCACCACGCCCTCAGAGCAGGCTCTCGAACCCTGGGTCCCCGGGCCCCGCAAAATTCATCTAGAAGACGCCGACCTGGAGTCCCCAGGCCGTCTCCGGGGACTCGCACCGGGTTCCCTTCCTCCCGCAGCCTTGAGCGCGGCCAGAATGTGGGTAGCTGCAGGAGGCTCAGAGGCTGCAGTTGGAGCTGCTTGGGGCTTTTTTTTTTTTTTTTTTTAAATCTGGCACTTATTTCCTCCTTGTTTGAGCAGGGCTCGGCCTGGCGGTCCCCAGAAAGGCCAGTTCTGTGGTCTGATTTCGAACGCCCTTCTTTTGGCGCTTCTGGGTGTCAGGAGCTGCTGTTTGAGCCTTTTGATAAGTTTGAGGTCTGTGCTGGTAGCCGAATGAGGCTGTCGAGTGGTGGTTTTGCTTCTAACTCGGTTACTCCCCTAACCTTGAGAGGTTTTGCTTTGAAACTTTGTATTAGGGTTTGGTCGCTTGCCTCGTTATATTTTACCGTGAAAGTTGTTCCGTACATAGTTAAGTAGCGTTCGAGACCGTAAGCTTTTATTTTTGCTAATGTGGCGGCAAAATACTACCTTTGAGTTTTGTCAAGCCTCTTCAGTTCCTCATTCTGATAGCGGCCCTAGCTAGCCTCTCTGGTGAGCTAAAGCTATGAGAAATGGGCGGGAAGGGTATTTGGAATGATCTATTGATCAATAAACAGAAAGTGAATATTCTCGATGGGCTTGATACCGCAGACATTTCATTCACCAAACAGGAACATATTTTGTGAGATTTAGGATTAATGTATCTGTCTGCTGCTGGTTTTGCATCCTAGGGATCAAGTGTTGGGCTTTCTAGTTGGTAAGCAACCTTTGGGTTCTTGTTTTTTTGATTTTTTTTTTTTTTTTTTTTTTGGCTTGTTTCTGGCTCAAGCTTTACCGCTCCTGGTTCTGTTCACTTGCTTTGATCATTCTCTGGGATGTATAAAGGAGGTTTGTTAGGGTATTGATTAAGCTCCAGCGGAGTGAATTTGTAAAAAGATACCACGACAATAAGATGGGAAGCAACCTTTGGGTTCTTGTTTTTTTGATTTTTTTTTTTTTTTTTTTTTTTGGCTTGTTTCTGGCTCAAGCTTTACCGCTCCTGGTTCTGTTCACTTGCTTTGATCATTCTCTGGGATGTATAAAGGAGGTTTGTTAGGGTATTGATTAAGCTCCAGCGGAGTGAATTTGTAAAAAGATACCACGACAATAAGATGGGGATTTGATCCAAAATTCCTCTGCCCTTTCTACGAAAGAGGGGTAGGATTCGATCGTGATGGTTTCTTTCTCATTCACTAATCCCCTCCCCTCCCCCAAGCAAAGCATTTTTGAGATCTACCCATTTGCGCATACTCTGACCTGAGGCATTGCCATTGCACTGGGATTTTACTTCCCAGTTCTTTGAATAGTTGTTTCCCGTTCTCTCTGTCAAATGAATTGAGCTCGTGAGCTCTGCACCTGAAATGGCTACCCAGTCGCTCTGTTGTTTGTTGATCTTCGTGATTGCAGAGTGCACTAAGTGCTGGACACCTACTAGGGCTAAATACTTAATAGTTTTACCACTTGGCCAGTGTAAGTGGGTTTTCCAACCAACTAAACACTTGCAGTGATTCTTGAAAAAAAGCAAGGTGTTCTTACAACTGTGTTGAAGGTCTTTGGCGCAATGTGAACATAGAAGCAAAGGTAACTTTGGACTTGGTGAATAGATTTGTGCTTGTCCTACACTTTTATCCGGGAACATATATGAGAAAACAGTCACAACAAAACTCTGGGCCTTTTAGGTTTTTTTTTTTTAACCTTCTTGCCGTACTGTTCTAGAATTGCTGTTACCTTGAGGTTTTGTTGAAGACGGTGACTACTGAGAAATAAATGTGTATTTGCCATTTGTTTTCCTTTTTCATTGGCGAGAATGTCTTTGGACTCTGGGCATGTGGACCTTTCCAATTTGCACCACTCATTGTAGTAAACACAACTATCTTCCAATCAAAAGTGTTCTTCCTGTACTCAAGGGTGGAGTTTGCCAGCAACTGGCCTGTGATTGGGCAGATTTTCTTTCAGTTATGTTTAAGAGGTTTTCAGGCGTGCTTGGTTTTGAGTAATGCATAGCAGGGCGCCCCCTGTTAAGGATGAGTAATTAAGGGATGGATGAATAGTTTCTGAACTGATTGAAAACACATTTCTCAATTTTAGGCTCCATTAATACCCTCTTTCTAAATACTTTTTGACCCAGAAATACTGGTGATACATTTAATGAACCTTTTTTTTTCATTACCAATGCCATATCCTGCCTTAAGATATGATGTGGGGGGGGGAATGAAAACCTCTACTCCATTCCTTGGGAAATTTGTTGATGAGTGTTTTAAGAGTGGTTATGTTCACCATCAAACTTCCTTTGACAAGCAGCTGCTGATTTTTTTATCCAGATACAAACCCAATTTTTCCCCTCTGTTTCTCTTGGAATAGTGGCTGTTCGTTCAAAATAGGTCTTTTGTGTGTGTTTTTTTAAAAATATGTTGCAAGATTAGTGGATTTTGCGTTTATATTATTTCATAATGTAGTTGTACACTTTGAGTTCCAAAATCATTATTTGTCCATGTATGTTCCAGAGTCCTTGAGACCATTACACGTATAGATAAACAGACAAAAATACCGTGGATTTTCCTTTTAATTATAAAAGTACATCTGTTTACAGAATGTCAAACAAAGCTATAGACGTGAGAGCATAGCAGTCTTGACCTCTGTGGCTCCAGCTTACCGAGGAAGAATATGATTATTTTTCCTTTAAAAAAATACTGTACATGCAAAAAAATGAATAAAAGGGTAGGGTTGGAGCACAGTCAGTAGTGTTTGCCCAGCAAGCATAAGGGCCTAAGTTTAATTCCCACACTGCAGAAACTGGGCATGGTGGTGGGGACATACCTGTAAAATTCTTCTCTACAAAGAATTGGTTTTTTTTTTTTTTTTTGAACAAATGCTATCTTACTACACAATATCTGCTACTGGCTCTTTTTAAATAAACTTATTTTCGGTGTATGAATGTTTTGCCTGCATGTATGCATGTGCACTTTTAGTTCATTAGGTAATACATGGTTATTTTCCACTCATTAAAATGTTTCATACTCCCACAAACAGTGCTGTAGTTCTTGTTTTCCTTCATCTTTATTGTCAAATGATGTCATGAGTATTTTACTGTTGACAGTGAGAAAAAGTATCTAACATTTTCATAACTACTGGTCTTTCTGGATGTATTTCCTCCTCTTCCATCCTAATTATGCATCTTTGATCACTTGAGAAATTAGTTAATTATGTTTTTATTCTGAGTTCTTTATGCAGTTATTAACTTTTTGAGACAGGGTGTCTTTGTTACAGCTCTGGCTGTCCTGGAACTGGCTTTGTAGACCAAGCTGGCCTCAAACTCATTGAGATCCAACTTCCTCTGGTCCCAAGTGCTGGGATTAAAGGAGTGCGCCACTACTTCTGGGCTGGTTATTAACTTGTATTACCTCTCTAGTATATTGTAATCATTATTCTTTTGTTTGTTTTTGTTCTATGGGACAGGATTTCTCTGTGTAGCCTTGACTGTCCTGGAACTCACTTTGTAGATCAGGCTGACCTTAAATTCAGAGATCCGCCTGCTTCTGCCTCCCTAGGGCTAGGATTAAAGGCGTGTGCCACCACCACTAGGCTATAAATATTCTTTGTATTTTTATTTTAGGCCTTTTTTCTTTTTGAGATATTCCCACTATGTATGACTCCCTGTGTGCTTGGAACTCATTATGTAGACCAAGCTGGTCCCCCCCTTTTTTTGAGACAGAGTCTCAGTATGTAGACCTGGAACTTGATGTGTACAAGCTGGCCTAGACTCCAGAGATTCACCTGCCTCTGAGTTCTGGGATTAAAAGAAAACACCAACACTCTTGGCTTCTGTTCATTTTTATTTTTTTTTTAAATATTTATTTATTAAGTATACAATATTCTGTCTGCATATATGCCTGCAGGCCAGAAGAGGGCACCAGATCTCATTACAGATGGTTGTGAGCCACCATGTGGTTGCTGGGAATTGAACTCAGGACCTTTGGAAGAGCAGGCAATGCTCTTAACTGCTGAGCCAGCCCTTCTGTTCATTTTTAAAAGACATTTATTTTGCCTGGGTTGTGAATGGCTTTAATCCCAGCAGAGGCCTAAGAAGGAAGAATTTGAGGCCAGTGTGAGCTATACAGTGTACAGGCCAGCTAAGACAAATAGATAATTAGTAAGAATATTGCTTTGTAGCCCAGGGTAGCCTGGAATTTGAGAAGCCCTTGCGTTAGCCCCCCAGTTGCTCTGCTGCCCAGTTGGAAGGGCCTGTCTTTGCAGCACATTGTCCCCTCACATCACACTGCACAGACTTATTCACCTTCCTCCACTACAGCATCAGAGCTCTCCTGCGTTTGTTTGGTTTGCTTTGGGGTTGGAGTTTTGTTGTAGTTTTGGTTTGTTTTTTGAGACAGGGTCTCACTATGTAGTCTTGGCTGGCCTGGAACTGACCTGCTCTCCCTCCCCTTTACTCCCCAGTGTGCACGCCCCAGGCCTGGCTAGTTTTTGCTTTTGTATTTAGAGCAGAGCATTGCTAAGTGTCCTTGGCTGGGCTGGTCTGGAACTGGCCTGGTGCTGCAGGTGTGTGTGCTGCCACTTGAAGCTAGGTTGCTCCTTCGTTTACCAGGGATTCGCATCACCAACTCCTCATCTGCCAAGAGCTTGTAAGCACTTGTGTGTTCTACTAGCTTGTTCTGGTTGATTTAGTCTCTCTTCACAAACAGACCCAGAGTAGAAGATAAGAAACATTCACTTGGTGTTTTTTAACAACAGCTGTGGTGGGTGTGTGCCTGTAGGTTTTCTTGCCAGAAGGCCTGAGGGACACTTAACACCTGTTACTCCTCAGTTTTCCACTGCCCTCCATAGGTTGGTGGTTTTTAAGCCCTCCAAACCCATCATGTCCACTGCTAAAGTGTCTTTTATTCTTGTTCTCCAGATGAGTGAAACCTGCCTGATTGTTTAGTAGTGACTAAAGTGGTGTGGCCTCTTAGTTTTACAAGAGGGTATAAGCTCCATATTTTTAGTGACTTTGTAGGTAATGGGGCTCTAGGGGACTGACTCACTAACCAAATTCTCTGGAGACTGATTTGAAAATCCATATGCAAGGTTATTAATTTACAATGGTGCATATACCTGTAGAGATGAAAATCCTCTCACCTGCTCAAGGTAAGGAGGATTTTTGCCATGTGAAGAATTAGACAAGGAAAATTAGATGTAGCCCAGAGATATTTATAGCAAGCAACACTCAGTTTGTGGTCCTCTAATTCGCTAGTGCTTTCTGTCTTCCATTGCATTATTCCCATTTCTTTCTCAAGACAGCCCAGGTGAACCCCGAATGATCTACCCACCTTAGCTTCCTGATTGTTGGACTTATAGGTATGTACCAATATGGGCTGGAAATTTTTCTTCTTTTTTTTGAGAGGAAAGCTCAGTTTGTAGCCTTGACAGGCTGAAGTTCTGTGTAGACCAGGTTGGCCCAGAAGTCACAGATATCTACCTGCCTCTGCCTCCCAAGTACTTCGGTTAAAGATATGCACTGCCACACCCAGCTTTTTTTTAATTGTTGTTTGTTTGTTTGGTTTGGTTTTCAGAATAATGTTTCTCTGTGTAGCCCTGGCTGTCCTAGAACTCACTCTGTAGACCAGGCTGGCCTTGAACTCAGATCTGTCTGACTGCCTCCCAAATGCTAGGATTAAAAGTTTGCCACCTTTGTTTGGCAAATGTTTTGTTTTGTTTTGACTAGCCTAGGTGACACGATGTTATTTCAAAAAGATAGTAAAGCTAGGCAAAGGCAGGTTTATTTCTATGAATTTTGAGGCCAGTCAAGTCTGCACAATTGAGACTTTGTCTCAAAAGGGGGGGGTGATAAACTGGGTGTGGTGGCATGTCATGTTCGTTCCTCATCATGGCTGAGGCAAAAGAGTCATTTCAGATTCAGTCTAGGTTTTGCTGCATTGTGGATTCAATATAAATATATTGACCTCAACTCCAGCTAAGCTATCTGGGGCTAGGGATGAAGCTCACTTGTCTAGCATGCTTGAAGGCTGGACCCCACCCCCAATCCTGCAAAAGTAGTGGCATACATCTATAATCCTAGCACCAAGGTTCTTTTTTTTTTTTTTTTTTTTTTTTTTTTGGAGCTAGAGTCTCTGTGGGAACTTTCTGTTCTCCTGCCTCAGCCTCCTGAATGCTGAGCTTACAGGTGTGTACCACCATGATTATCTTAATAATACTTTTTGTAAAGACTTCTCTGTGTTTGGGGCAATTAAAATCATTACAGGAGTGGTTTCGCCAGATTATTTACATGTTATGAGTTTTAGGTACATCTTTACATTTTCTTGTCTTGTTTGAGGCATGATCTCAATCTAAGCTGTCCTGGAACTCCCAATGCTGCTTTACTCTCCTGGGAATGGTAGACCTAGAGGGCTTACAGGCGTATACCACCACACCTGACACCTGACACATCTCTCTCCCTCCCTCTCTCTCTCTCTCTCTCTCTCTCTCTCTCTCTCTCTAGTTTTTCGAGACAGGGTTTCTCTGTGTAACTGGCTGCCTATAACTCACTCTGTAGACCAGGCTGAACTCAAACTCACAGAGATCTGCCTGCTTCTGCCTCCAGAGTGCTGGGATTAAAGGTGCACGCTACCACAGTCCAGCAACACTTCTCTTTTAAAGGTTCTATCAGTTTATACCATGACCAATAAGTATTCCAAGCTTGCTTAGGGAATGAATGCTCCAGGCAACCCTCTGAGGCCCTTATTGTTTCTATTTATAGACAAAGGAAGTCAGGCTCAAAGAGACTAAAGTAGAACCATGGGGGAGTTGAGGTACAAGTCCCTACATAACATTGATCTTATAGCTCCTCAAAATGCTGTACATATTTGAATTTTTATTCAGACTATCACTGTTACTCCAACTACCATTCAATATACTCAGTCTTAGGTGGAAAAGATATTGGAAAGATATTGCTTGGAAAATAAACTATAAAGAGGAAATGGTTATTTACCTGAAAACAGCACATCATCATGCTTCATCACTTTATCCTACAGTTTTGTAAAATTGCACATAATTCACAATTTGAAATAGGAAGGGAAATTAAAAATCAAGAATCTTATTAATGAACCTTTATTTCCTTTACTCCCCGACAGTCATCACCATATCCTGTTATTCTCATCTCTAATATCTCAAATAGAGTTCACATTCATGTACTCTTACTGTTTTTTTTTTAATTTTATTTCTTTGTGAATGGTCTTAGTTTCTCTACTCCATAATTTATCTTTTAAGCCTAATCCAAAGTTAATTTTTCCCTTTAAAATTAATTACCTATATAATAAGTGATACATTCATTGAAGAAAAAAGCATCTGATGAAAATCACGTTTTATGCCCATGTATAAAACAGAGAAGCCTTAATCAGAGAAGCATCATTCTCAGTGGACTGCAGTGGATGTACAGGCTCATGGCTGCACATGGCTCCTAAATTAAAGACCAGGCTGGTCTACAGTGCAAGTTCTGGGACAGCTAGAGCTACACAGAGAAACCCTGTCTCAGAGATGGCTCCTTGGTTAAGAGCGTGTATTGGTTGCTCTTGTAGAGGCCCTAAGTTCAATTCCCAGCACCCACTTCACGCAGCTCACAGCTACCTGTAACTCCAGCTCCAGGGTATCTGATGTCTTTTCTGGACTACATAGGCATCTGCACTCATGGGGCATGTTATCAAAGTTAAGCACACGCACCCATGTGTGCACAAGTGCACTTGCATGTATGTCTGTATGAGGACATCAGATTCCTCTGGAACTGGAGTTACAGATATTTGTGAGCTGCCATGTGGGTGCTAGTAATTGAACCCAGTCCTCTGGAAGAGCTGCCAATGATCTTAACTGTTGAACCATGTCTCCATCCCAGAAATCTTTTTTTAAAAAGGAAAAAAACTAAAACAAACAAACAACAAACAAAAGAGATGAAGAGATGGTTCAGTGGTTAAGGACACTTACTGCTCTTGCAGAGAATCTAAGTTCAATTCTCAGCACCCATGTTGGCTAGCTCACAACTGACTATAACTCCAGCTCCAGGGGAATCTGACATTTCTGGCTTCTTAGACCTCTGCATGCACACACATAACACACACATCCCTAACCCTTTGTTGTATTTTCATTTTGTTTTCCAGACACAGTTTCTCTGTGCAATAGCCCTGGCTGGCCTCAAACTCAAAAATCAGTTTGATTCTTCCTGGGGTCAAAGTTGTGGGACACTATGTCTGAATCACACTTTTTTATTTTGTTTGTTTGTTTGCTTGCTTGTTTTGGTTTTTCGAGACAGGGTTTCTTTGTAGCTTTGGAGCCTGGCTTCAAACTCAGAGATCCTGTCTCTGCCTCCTGAGTGCTGGGATTAAAGGTGTGTGCTGCCATCACCACCAGGCCACACTTCTGTTTTTAAAAGTAAAAATAGATCTTAAAAACAAAAACAAAACCTTCCAATTAGAAAACAAAATGGATCTGGGCTCTGCAAAAAAGTATGTGTTCTTAACCACCAAACGTCTTCTCAACTTCCAGTTTTTGTTAATTTATCATCCTTTTCTTGCCTGCCATCCTAGTACTGCATAAAACCAGGTGTGATGGCACATGCATGTAATCCCAGTTGAGGGCAGGATGGGATACATGAGACCTTGTCTGGGAAGAAAAAAAGGAAACCTTGGACCAGTGAGTTGGGTCAGCTGATAAAACACTCTTGCTGCCAAGCCTGTTGGCCTGAGTTAAAATCGCTGTGACCACACTGTGGAAAGAAGTGGTTCCAAGTTGTCCTCCATGTATATACTCTGGCAATTGCACATACACACAAAATAAGTAAATAAAGGTAATAAAAATTAAGGTGAGATGGTTAGCAGGTAAAGACACTTAACCCCCAAGCCTGAGTTCTACTCCCAGAACCCATGTAGTGGAAGGAGAGAACAGACCTTTGTAAGTTTTCCTCTGACCTCCACATGCATGTGCCACACCCTAAATAAATTTGTATTTTTTTTTAAATCTTGTTTTTTAAGATTTAATTCATTTATTATGTATATGGTGTTCTGCCTGCATGTATCCTTGCAGGCCAGAAGAGGGCACCAAATCTCATTACAGATGGTTGTGAACCACCATGTGGTTGCTGGGAATTGAACTCAGGACCTTTGGAAGAGCAGGCAAAGCTCTTAACACTGAGCCATCTCTCCAGCCCTGTTTTTAATCTTTTAAGTAACAGAAAATATCAATAAAAATGACCTTAGAAGTAAGTTTATGGAAATTTTCTTAGTCTTTTGTTTAAAACTAGGAAAATTGTTTTCTCCCCAAATGTGACATTCCAATTGTTTTTGATATTTCTTTGCAGATCTTTGTAGAATTTGACGGCTGTAACTGGAAGCAACACTCCTGGGTTAAAGTTCATGCTGAAGAAGTAATAGTACTTCTGCTAGAAGGATCGCTTGTTTGGGCACCCCGGAAGGACCCAGTCCTTCTACAGGGCACTCGTGTCTCAGTTGCGCAGTGGCCAGCGCTAGTAAGTAGCTTTTATTTATTTGTGCTTAGTTATTTTGGGGGTGAATGAGTTGGAGACAAGTTCATATACTCCAGACTGGCTTCTTGGCAGACTTTGAACTTATCCTCCCACGTCCACCTTCCAGGGCTGGGATTGCAGGTGTGTGCCACCCAGCCCTGTTTATACCGTGCTGGTTATCAAAGCCAGACCCATACACGTTAGGCAAGCATTTTGATATTTTTTCCCCTGTTGTACTATTTTCTTTTTATTTATGGTGTCAGGTATCAAATCTTATATACTAGGCAAGTGCCTTACCACTGAGCTATATCATGTAGCCCAATAAATGAATCACTTTTATTAGATAGGAGCAATTTGACCTTTTCTCTTAGGCCTATAAATATTTACCTCATAGTATAAACTCTTCAGAAATTGCAAATATCTACATGCTTTGTCTTTAACAAACTTTTCTTCTGAAGTTACCAAAGCAAAAATTAACAGTTCTTTTTCTCTATGTTCTGAAGAAAAGTTTATTTTGATTGATTGACTGATTGATTGATTGATTGATTGATTGATTTTTCAGGACAGGGTTTTACTGTGTAGCCCTGACTGTCCTGGAACTCATTCTGTAGACCAGGCTGGCCTCAAACTCACAGAGATTCTTCTGCCTCTGTCTCCCAAGTCTTGGATAAAAACATGCTCTACCACTGCCCACTGGTTTATTCTGTGACTTACCCAAAATAAATAATGTAAACCAAATGATACATTCAAACTGTTGGTATACTATTATCTCTTAATATAAGTTTTAATTTTTTTTTTTTTTTTTTTTTTGATGTTGAAGACAGGGTTTCTCTATGTAGCCCTGAATGTCTTGGAACTTACTGTATATATCAGGCTGGCCTCACACTCACAAGATCCAGCTGTGTCTGTCCCTGGGTTCTGGGATTAAAGGCATGCACCACCATGCCTGGCTTGCCCTTATATATATATTTTTTAAATATTTATTTATTATGTATACAATATTCTGTCTGTGTGTATGCCAGCAGACCAGAAGTGGGCCCCATTACAGATGGCAGTGAGCCACCATGTGGTTGCTGGGAATTGAACTCAGGACATTTGGAAGAGCAGGCAATGCTCTTAACCTCTGAGCCATCTCTCCAGCCCCCGCCCTTTTTTCTTCTTTCTTTCTTTCTTTCTTTCTTTCTTTCTTTCTTTCTTTCTTTCTTTTTTTTTTTTTTGTCTTGCACTTTCAGATAGTGTGTCTTCCAGATTTGCCCAGGATGGTCTGATAGTATATACCTGTGATACCAGCACTTGGAAAGCAGGTGGATCATGAATTTAAGGACAATGGGTTATATAGTGAGATATAATTAAAGGCATAGGGGGAGAAGAGATTTGAACATATAGCTCATTGGGTAGAGTACCTGCCTAACATGCATGAAGCCCCTGGTTTTATGTAAAACATCACATAAAAGCTGGTATGTTGGTATACACCTATAACCCCAGGACCTAGGAGGATGAAGGCAGAATTCTAGAAGTTCAAAGTCATTATCAGTTTATAGAGAGTTCAAGGTCAGCCATTTTTTGGTATTCGAGACAAGGTTTTCCTATGTAACAGTCCCCTTTGTAGACCAGGCTGGCCTCAAATTCACTGAGATCTGCCTGCCTCTGCCTCCCAAGTGCTGGGATTAAAGGTATGTGCCACTGCCTGGCAACAATGGTTAATTTCTTATTCCACTTGCCATTTTTAGATATAAAAGTATTAAAACCAGGTATGATGGTTTACACCTATAATTCCCTCATTTAGGCGACTGAGGAAGGAGGATTACCATAAATTACTCACCCTGAGCCAAAAACCAAACAAACAGAAGTTAGAAAATACTGAGCAAACAAGCCAGGCATGGTGGTGCACACCTTTAATTCCAACACTTGGGAGGCAGAGGCAGGCAGATATCTGAATTCGAGGCCAGCCTGGTCTACAAAGTTAGTACCAGTACAGTCAGGCTACACAGAGGAAACCCTGTCTCAAAAAAAAAAAAAAAAATCAACCAAACAAAAAAGACGAAAGAGAGAGAAAAAAAATCTTTGGTTTGCTTCCTGAGGTAATATGAGCAGTGGCAATGTTTGAAATGTTCCCAAGGCCTTGTTTGTTAGCTTGTCTGTGTTCCCTAGGATGAGAGGAGAGTAGTAATTGGATGTGCTTCTCTGAAGTCAGAGAGGAATTGACTGTTCCTTGTTTTCACTTCCAAGTTCTCATCAGCCTCTTTTCATTGTCATTGTGCTCCACAGACTTTCACTCCCCTGGTAGATAAGCTGGGTCTGGGCTCTGTGGTGCCGGTTGAATACCTTGTGGATCGAGAACTGCGTTTCATGTCAGATGCTAATGGGCTGCATCTATTCCAGGTATTTGCTCTATCTAATCTTGGGCTTATTAGTTACCTCCTTGTTAATTTCCTTGTTGATTCAAATCCTTTTAGCATTACCTTGCTTCCTGTAATAAATTTCTCTGTGCATTTGAAGTTTTCTAATTTCTTAAAAAATACATTTGGTGACTGATGCTTCTTTTCTCTTCTGTACTCCCGCCCCCTACTCTAAAGCCACCCAGGACTTCAAGAAAAATGGCTTCTCTGTGGTTAGAGAGAGGGCTCAGCAGTGTAAGAGCACTTGTTGCTCTTCCAGAGGACTTGAATTTGGTTCCCTACACCTGTAACCTGAGGCTTACAACTGCCTGTAACTCCAACTGTAGGGGAAACCAATGCCCTCTTTTGTCTCCTGACACCTGCTCACATTACACACACACAAATAAATAAATAAATTGAAAGGGGGCTTCTCTAAGATGGCATTTGATATGACTTGTGTGGCTGGAACCTAGTGAGGTTTGTGTTTACCTTAGTGGCAGATGAGCAGAAATGAGTAACAGCTGGTTCCTAGCAGTATGAAATATGAAAGGATATACGCGCGTGCGCGCACACACACAGAGAAAAGTGAGTGTGAATAGTTTAAACAGACTATCATGTGAGTGGTAGTTTCATTAAGAAAGATACTACTGGTTGGAGGAACGGTTCAGAAGTTTCTGCCTGTGTTTATTTCTTTTTTTTTAATTTAATTTTGTTTTGTTTTGTTTTTATTGAGCTATGTATTTTTCTCGGCTCTCCTCCCTTCCTCCCACCTCCCCTTCTGCCTTCTCCCATGATCTCCACGCTCCCAGTTTACTCAGGAGATCTTGTCTTTTTCTACTTCCCATGTAGATTAGAAGGTTTTACTCTTTCATTGGGAGAGCTGAGACCAATATTTCCTAAACTACATTCTATGATGGCAGCTTCTTTGTTATTCTTCCTCCTCAGAGGTCATTCCCTTTCAGTATCCTTGCTTCATGCATCTTCATGCTCCTTGGGTTTGTGGGTGATGCAGGACTCTTTAGGGAAGGATTTTCTCATCTGTTAAGTTTTATTGCCTTTCATTTTAACATCAGTTGTTTCCTTTTACTTTGCCAGATGGGAACAGATGCTCAAAACCAGATTCTTTTAGAGCATGCTGCATTAAGAGAAACAGTTAATGCTTTGATCAGTGACAAAAAGCTACAAGAGATATTCAGCCGAGGTAAGAACAAGCAGTTTTCTGTCCTTGGACTCTAGGTCAGGTGGGCAGTCAGCCGTTGATGGAGAGAACGTCTGTAATTAGCTGAATTTCTAGAATAACTGAAAACAAACAAACAAAAAACAGCCTCTTACTCAGGCCATCATGTTTAGTGTACTAAACACATGTACTAAACAGTGTCACTTCCTACCATTGGGTAGAGAGTTCAATTTATAAAATTTCCATATTTTCCAATAATTCATAGTCCTGACAAACACAGCACCCCTAGATCTTCTTTCTGTATTTCAAAACACAAAGTTTTGATGTTTTCCACATAGTATGTTAACTGCATACTAAAGAAAGCATTAATGATAGAGACACCACCCTTAGAGAAAGCCTTCGCTGTTGTTCTAGTTATACTAACAACTTGCGCATTTCTCAAGAGCTAAAAGCTTGTTAACACCAACAAAGTATATGCATAAAGCCGTCCACTCATAGACTTGTCCACTAACAACAAAAGTAAAGGGGGAGATTGAGTCTAGTCAGTGGTAGAATGATTCTGTAAAATATGTAAATGCCTAGCTCCCATGTTTTCCCCATGAGCTGAACTCTCACCTGACAGTACTGACACAGACAGCAGACATTAGTGGTCGTTTATTGTACCTAGTAGCTTACATTTAGCCTAGTGACCTGGTTTGTTTTGTTTTGCTTTATAGCTTAGGCTAGCCTTTCAGAATTTTATGGTTGAGGGAAGAGATAAGAATAGATTAGGGGCTGGAGAGATGGCTCAGTGGTTGGGGGCATTGCCTGCTCTTCCAAAGGTCCTGAGTTCGAATCCCGGCAACCACGTGGTGGCTCACAGCCATCTGTGATGAGGTCTGGTGCCCACTTCTGGCCTGCAGGCATGCATGCAGACAGAATATTGTATACATAATAAATAAATAAATATTAAAAAAAGAATAGATTAGATAAAATAATAGATTAAAAAGATAGAATTGGGGACTTGGGAGATTCCTTAGAAATGAAAAGTTTATAAAATTCACTAGAAAAAAACATTGTTCATTTTTATTCTGCTGAGTATGAAAAAATGTTCCTTTCAACTCTGCACAGAAAATGCTAAGTGTTTACCTCATGTGCTTAGCCCAAGCATTCAGTTTTAATTGTTCTCTTCTCTAGGTCCCTATAGTGTTCAAGGTCACAGGGTCAAAATATACCAGCCAGAAGGAGAAGAAGTATGGCTATGTGGTGTTGTAAACCGGCAGGATACAATCACCCGTCTCATGGAAGTTTCTATAACTGAGGTGAGGCTCTTATTCTGTAAGAGGTACAGCCACTGCCTTAGTGTGGATGACAGCAAAAGTATTTCAGCATTGTAAGAAGACTGGCTTCTCCCTCTGCCTCTGCTTCTGAGTGAGCCTGAGGAAGGCTGCGTAACTGTTACCTCATTGTGAGTTAGAGGTAAACATGTAAAACCTCACTGACACCTTTAAGCCCAGGACTCTGGAGTCAGAGGCAGACAGATCTCTGTGAGTTCAAGGCCAGCCTGGTCTACAGAGCGAGTTCTGGGACAGCCAGAGCTGTTACACAGAGAAATCCTGTTTTTTTTTTTTTTTTAAATATTTATTTATTTATTATGTATACAATATTCTGTCTGTGTGTATGTCTGCAGGCCAGAAGAGGGCACCAGACCTCTTTACAGATGGTTGCGAGCCACCATGTGGTTGCTGGGAATTGAACTCAGGACCTTTGGAAGAACAGGCAATGCTCTTAACCTCTGAGCCATCTCTCCAGCCCCGAGAAATCCTGTTTTGAAAAACCAATAAATAAATAAGCCTGCTGACTTCATAGCATGGGAGTCTCTGACTGTTCTTGTAAACTGGGTGTGGCTGTATTTACGTGTTAGTTCTAGCACTCTGGAAGCCTTAATCCCATGGAAGAAGAGGAAAGACCATTACTGAAATTCTTTGGTCAAATTACACAGGCTTTATTTTCTGTCAGACAGGGCTGTCTCCCTCAACTGGAGTTTGAGAAAATAGCATTGAACATAGAAGAAGGTTAGATTTAAATAGCCCCCAAACTTCAAGGCTTCAGGATAAGGTTTGCAGGATTTCCAGAAGAATTTTGCTTGTATAGAGACTTAGTTAAACATTTCAAAATTATTTGGCAGAATATCTTATCAGGATATATTCAAAGGTGTTATCACAGTACATCAAAGTATGAGTCAAACTCCATAGTGTGGGAGAACATGTCAAGTTCCAGAAACGGGTTAAAGCACAGTCAAGCTTGAATTTTGCAGCAAACAGAAAAAAACTTGTTGTAATAATAAAGTTAGTTTTTTGTTTATATGCATAGGTGTGTGTGAGTATATGTGCTATATGCATAGTGTGCCCACAGAGGTCTGAAGAAAGTGGGATTTCCTTACATTGTTCCACACAGTTAATGATTTACCATGTGGGCACTGGGCAAACGTGATGCCAACCCAGGTCCTCTGCTCTAAAGCTGTCCTGTTTCTCTAGTCCCCACTAAAGACGATTCTTAAAAAACGTTCAGATTATATACATACATGTAAAGTACATAATGAAAACTGCCTCTTCCTCTAAGAAACTATTTATTACTCCCACAGTGGTGCCACTAGTGTGGTGTTTTCCATATTCTTTCTAATATTTTCTAAGTATGTATCTATAATATGTTTTTAGATATATGAAGTTTATACTTTAGTGATTGATATAATATGGTACATAGGCACAATTCATCTTTTGGATATAATTGTATATGCATGCTACACACACACATACACACACACACATATATATGTATTTGACTCATCCTTTAAAATATATGTTTAGTCTACGGGCAGTGATGGTGCATGCCCTGAATCCCAGCACTCAGGAGACAGAGGCAGGCAGATCTCAGTGAGTTCGAGGCCAGTCTGGTCTACAAGAGGACAGGCCCCAAAGCTACAGAGAAACCATGTCTCGAAAAAAACAACAAACAGAATATATATGTGGATATATCATAACTAAATAATTTTAAATTGGGGGACTTTGAAATCAGGCACGGTATTTTTACTAACACAGGTATTGGCTCAATTAGCACACTTATACATGATTTCACACATTTTTATTTATTAGATTGAACCCTTCATGAAAGTATGGAAAGGTGGTTCAGCAGTAAAGAGCGCCTGGGCCTGAGTTTGTTGCCTAGCACCCTCTCATAGCTGCCTATAACTCCACTTAAAAGGGTTCCCATACTCTCTTCTGACCATTTGTACTCATGTACAAACACACATACATAACTTGTAATTAAAAATAAGTCTGTTAAATACATTCCTAGCTGGGCGCTCCTGGCGCACACCTTTAATCCCAGCACTTGGGAGGCAGAGACAGGCAGATCTCTGAGTTCGAGGCCAGCCTGGTCTACTAGAGCTAGTTCCAGGACATGCTCTAAAGCTACAGAGAAACCCTGTCTCAAAAAAACGGGGCTGGAGAGATGGCTCAGCGGTTAAGGACATTGCCTGCTCTTCCAAAGGTCCTGAGTTCAATTCCCGGCAACTACATGGTGGCTCACAACCATCTGTAATGAGGTCTGGTGCCCTCTTCTGACTTAGAGGCATACACACAGATAGAATATTATATACATAATAAATAAATTTAAAAAATCCTTTAAAAAAAAAACTGGGGCTGGATGGTACAGAGGTACTGACTGCCCTTCCTGAGGTCCTAAGTTCAATTCCCAGCAACCACAACCATCTGTAATGAGATCTAGTGCCCTCTTCTGGCCTGCAGGCATACATGGAGGCTGAACACTGTGTACTAAATAAATAAATAAATAAATAAATAAATAAATAAATCTTTTAAAAAAGAAAGAAAAAAAGAAAATAAATTCCTTTGTGTCTAATTGCTAGAAATAGATTAAACTTGTACTTTATCACATTGTCCCCATTCCTACAGGTTTTATTTTTTTCTTTAATAGTTGAGTGCCTCTTTTAATGATTGTTGGCTTAGATACAGAAATTTAAATGAATATGCTAAGACAATATTTGATCATAGACATTATTACATCAAAGACATACTTAGATCTTGAACTCGCTCAGTTCTTTAATTTGTTAGCTTAATATATCAATCCTTACCATATTCTAGATGTTATTTACAATACTGTTACTAGGAAAACTTCTTAGGAAGTTTACTTTTGTAGGGAAGTAAAATTAAATAGATACCTATATTGTTGATGAAAATGTATATTACATTTTGGTTGTCAAGGTATTAACTCTCTTTTCTCTTTTTTGATGGGTTCTGCTTTCCTGCTCTATAGACTGGTGAGATGAAGTCAGTAGACCCCAGACTTATCCATGTGATGCTGATGGACAATTCAACACCACAGAGTGAGGTACAGTAATAGTCTAAGTAGATTTGTAAGTTTGCGTTACTCTGCTATGTGGATCCCTTGAATACATATTTTCCATGGATTCCCTTGAGTTGCTTGGCTCTGGCTATTCTTTTTTGATTTCTTCCTGATTTGTCTAGTTAAGAGAGAACAGCCTTAGGAAAAAGACCTAGTTTGAGCAAACCCTTTTTTTTTTTTTTTTGGTTTTTCGAGACAGGGTTTCTCTGTAGCTTTGGTGCCTGTCCTGGAACTAGCTCTTGTAGACCAGGCTGGCTTCCAACTCCCAGAGATCTGCCTGCCTCTGCCTCCCGAGTACTGGGATTAAAGGTGTGCGCCACCACCGCCCGGCTTGAGCAAACCCTTTTAATTAAAGCAATGTCCCCGTTGTAAAATTCATGGCCTCTTTCTTCTTATATTCTCCTAGGTCAAGTTAATAGATAGTTAAAACTGCAGTAAACAATAGCAATAATAATGACTTACCTAATAATAGGATATAAAGGAAAAGCTGTATCCTTCCTACCCCTAAATCAGGTCCCAGTGAGCTCCAAGGTAGACTGAAATTCTATATTTTGTAGTGAATTCAAATTAAACAAATGCCTAGTTCAGTGTTCCATACATAATGCCAACCTTTGGTTCATTAAAAATTATAATAAATAACAAAGCTATGTTAAAAATCTGCCTGAGGCAGAGGCAGGCGGATCTCTGTGAGTTCAAGACCAGCCTGGTCTACAAGAGCTAGTTCCAAAACCATAGAGAAACCCTGCCTTGAAAAACCAAAAAAAAAAAAAAAAAAATCTGCCTGAGCCAGCCATACCTGACAATGAATTCCAGCACATTGATGGTAAAGCAAGACTATCAGGAGTTCAAGGCCAGCCTGGTCTAATTGAGGCCCTGTCTCAAAAGACAAAACAAATGTCCACATTCATAGTCTTTAAAGTACTAATACCTCTGTAAATGTTCCTCTTTCATTCTTTTTTGACAAGTATGCGGTCCTTTTCCTGTTGAGATAGGATCTGTGTATGTCTGGTACTCACTGTGTAGACTGGGCTGGCCTGGAGATCCACCTGCTCTCCTCTCAAGTGTTGGGCCTAAAGGTGTGTGCCACCATGCACTGCTGTGCAGTCCTTGTTGAAATAAGAACAGAAGGAAAGGAAAGAACCAGATTAAATTTAATAGCTCTTTTTTTTTTAAAGATTTATTTATTTATTAAGCATCCAATGTACTGCTGGCAAGGAAGTCACCAGGTCTCATTACAGATGGTTGTGAGCCACCATGTGGTTGCTGGGAATTGAACTCAGGACCTCTGGAAGAGCAGCCAGTGCTCTTACCCTCTGAGCCATCTCTCCAGCCCCCTTAATAGCTCTTTAGTTACATTATCATAAATAGGATAAGCCCTTACTGTATGTGCATGGCTGCAAATACCTCTTATTTTGATGATGTATTGATCTCTACTTTTGTTTCTTTGTGTTTCATTTGTTTGCTTAAGTACTTATTAATATATAAATGGTACTGCTCAGTTGGTTAGATAAAGCTGGAGAGCCTGCATAGGTCTCACTCCCTATGCTCTCTGCTCACATCTGAGCAACTCAGCATAATAGGACCCACGCTGGTTCTTTAGAGACAGGTGGAGACTGCTCTGAGCCAGGGCTGCAGTTTGGCCATGAGTTAGAAACTGAATCTGTGTTTTTTAGCTGAAGATATTGGCTCTTTCCTTTTTGGCTTTGTCATGGTATGACTATATTCTTTACTAACAAAATACAATTATTATCGACACTGTTCTAAGCTTTATAATAACCTTTTAGACCTCCACGATCAATCCCCTCATCTATGTTAAGTGTGAGGATGAATAAATGAACTATCTCAGTAAATATGCTTCTGCTGTTAGACTGAAAACTTGCCAAATGGGTAGTTTTAAATGAGGATGAAATAAAAACTATGCTCAACAAAGTGCTTTCAATTCTTGAATAAAAGTATGGGAAACTTAGATAATATTACCAGAAATATGATAGATACTTAGTCATAGTGAGCATGTTATTATTTATTCAGACCTGTTAATTATCTCTGGAAACTTGGGTAATAGTGCCAGAAGTATGGAGAAATGAAAGTAAATCTTGTGGTTTTTGGTTTGGTTTTTGAATTTTACAGGAGATACTGGAAATGTGGCTTACAGGTTGTAAAGTTCCTAGGCTCAGTTCCAGCATTGACCTGCTGTCCCATAATCTCCTATAACTTTAGTTCCAGGCATCAGATGCCCCCTTCTGGCCTCCAAAGGCATGTGTATGCACATGGCCTATGTACATACACTCAGGCATACATACATACATAAAATAAATCAATCTTTTGAAAAATGAATTTTATAAGAAAATTAAGGGAGAAAAATGAAGGCAGCAAAAAAAAAAAGAAAGTAAAAAATACATAAATTGGCAAGAAGAAAAAAAAATTTTAAAAGACCAGGTTTTTCTATATAGCTGTGACTATCCTGTAACTCACTGTCTAGAGCAGGGTGACCTCAAACTCAGAGCTTTGCCTGCCTCTACTGGAACTAAAGGCATGCACCACTCCACCCAGCTCCAACGAAAATTTAAAGCTTTTACAAAGTTGGTGGTAGTACAGGCCTTCAATCACAGCAAGTGGGAGGGAAAGGTAGGTAAATTCAAGGCCAGCCTGGTCTACAGAGCAAGTTCCTGGACAGGCTCCAAAGCTACACAGAGAAACCCTGTCACAAAAAAAAACAAAGAAATTGACATACCAGATATAGTGATCCCAGTAAAGATATGACTCTATAAGTATTGAGGGTAGTGGGGCAGATTTATTAAATGGTAAATATTCACTGCTACACAGAACTAGCTTATTACCCCTCTATACTCTTCAGTGCTTCTGAACCAGCCTAAAACCTGCTTCTCAGGAAAGGATGAGAACTGTCCCTTCTAATCCCCATCATCTTAGGTATCTGTCCTCAAAGACGTCACAAGATTGGTAGTGTGAGATACTTGGAAAAAAAAAAGATTTGCGGTTTGCTCTGTTTTTTTTTTTTTTTTCCCAGTTCCCTGACTAAAGGTTTGGAGAAAGGTCTGGAAATCAGTGGAGTCTAACAGTGTCTGTGTGTAGTTCAAAATGTCAGGTTTACTTTTCCTTTGCTTAGGATTCACATATTTTGGGCTGAGTTATTTCTAAATAGTGGAGTTTTTATATTTCAGTATTTGAAATGCAAGCCTATCAAAAACAGAATAGGTGCACATGTAATCCCAACGCTGGTGGGGCAGAAGCAGAAGCTCTGAGTCTGAGGCTCAGACATGTCAGTGTGACATGTAAGCTCACCCTTTCAAAATAAATCCAAAAACATAAATATATTTTTTAACTTTTTTAAAAAAAGTATTCATTTTATGTGTATGGGTGTTTTTGCCTGTATGTATGCCTGTGCATCTTCTGAGCATGCCTGGTGCCCTCAAATGTCAGAGTTCCTCAGATTCTTTGGAAGTGAAATTACACAGGTGGTTGAAAGCTTTCATGTGGGTCCTGGGAGTCAACTCCAAGTCCTCTAGACGAGCAGCTAGTGCTCTTAACCACCTGTGTAATTTCTCCAGCCACCACCACTACCACCATCCTGACCATTTGTTTTTTTGGCAGGGCAGGGGCATGAGGCAGGGTTTCTGTATGTAACAGCTCTGTTTTTCCACCTGCCTCTGCCTCCTTGGTGCTGGGGGATTAAAGGCCTGTGCCACCACCACCTGGCTGAAATTTTTTTTGAAGGGATTCTAAAGAGGTGATTCAGCAGTTAAAAGTACTGGCGGCTGCTCTTTAGAGAGCTGGTATTTAGCATCTAGAACCCATATCAGGCAGTTTAAAACTGCCTGTAACACCAGCCCCAGGGGATCCTACTTCCACCTCTGGCCTCTGAGTACACACATGGAAGACACATGACACATACATACACATACATGAAAATTAAAAAACCCAGGGAGATAAATGTGCAAACATTATTTCATTATTGGGCAAATAATGCTCCTAACCTAGCTCTGACAATTGGGCTTGTAGCAGAAATTCCACAAATTGTTGAAATGCTCAAAAAAAAAAAAATCTCTGTGAAGTAGTATATTTTACCTGCAAGCTTTTGCCAAGGAAGTTAACCTCTAGTAACTACTATCTTGAATGTGTGTATCTATAAAGTGAGCCACCAGAGGACTGGAATTTTCTGAATGTTTAGAGCTGGCATCAGGACTGTGCCTTCTTTATCTGCTTTTAGGGATGGGAACGCACTAATGGCTAATGGTTTTCACAGAATGAAAGATCCCTTACAATAAACCTTTTTTGAATTTTGTTTTGTAGGGGGGTACCATAAAAGCAGTAAAATCTTCCAAAGGAAAGAAGAAGAGAGAGAGCATAGAGGGGAGAGATGGCCGGAGGAGGAAAAGTGCTTCGGACTCTGGGTGTGACCCTGCTACAAAGAAATTAAAAGGAGACAGGGGTGAAGTAGACAGTAATGGGAGTGATGGAGGTGAGGCAAGCCGAGGGCCCTGGAAAGGAGGTAATGCCAGTGGAGAGCCAGGGCTGGAGCAAAGAGCCAAGCAGCCACCGTCTACATTTGTTCCCCAGATTAACCGCAACATTCGCTTTGCCACTTACACCAAAGAAAACGGCAGGACTCTGGTGGTGCAGGATGAACCTGTAGGTGGGGACATACCTGTACCATTCACTCCATATTCTTCAGCCACAGGTCAGACACCTATGGCCCCAGAGGTAGGTGGAGCTGAAAACAAAGAGGCAGGAAAAACACTGGAACAAGTTAGCCAGGGCATGGTGGCTTCAGCAGCTGTAGTCACCACCACCAGCTCCACCCCAACTACGGTGAGGATCTCAGACACTGGCCTTGCATCAGGGACTGGGCCGGAAAAACAGAAAGGCAGCTGGTCGCAGGCCTCAGGAGAGGTGAGTGCTTCAGGGCAGACTTGGCAGACTTGCATTAACTCTTCCACCCTCCTTCATTGCTAATACATTGAAAAGCATCTCTAACGCCCCAAGGAAGGAAGATTTCTGATATGGACTTAAATTGTACTCTGCTTATTTGGCAAATATGTATTTTTTAAATAACTTTATCAGCTCTTAAAAGTCACCAGAAGACAATTAGAAACCAGAAGACAATTCAATTGAATGAGATGTGGAAAAGATCATTTGTGGGAATCTTTTTCTTTCAGTTATCTGTTGAGTTCACATAGCAGCTGAGCCTTTACTAGGACTCTGAGAGGCAAAGTTCATGAATTCCAGTGTTGATGATAGTGAACACCATAATGAAGGGTGTGTGTGTCCATGCTGCCGTTACGCTGTTTTCAGTTCTTCATTTCTGTGATATTTTTTCTTGTGGGCAGCCTGCTTGCTGTTATTTGATATGGCCATAAATTTTTGTCTTGTTAATCTTATCCTCTTAAAGAGCACTACTGTAAAATCTGATGGCTTTAGTCACAGTGGTATCCACTTTACTATGTGTTTTATATATATGTATATATAATCAATTATATCAATATAAGCTAAAATGGACAATATAAAAATTAGTTTTATATGGTCTTTGACTAAATTTGGTCACCAAAGTATAATTTATGGTGTTAGCATTTTTCTTTCAAGCAGGCTGTTAACTCATACTAGAATATAAAATCCTTGACTTTTAAAAAATATAAAAGAAAAAAATATAAAAGTTGGGAACTAGAGAAATGGCTCAGCAGTTGAGAGTACTGGCTGTTCTTGCAGAGGACCTGGCTTCGGTCCCCAGGACCCACAGAATGGATGTGGTACACTGACATACATGCAGGCAAAACACTCAGACATAAAAATGTGTCTTAAAAAAAGAAATAAAATAAATAAAATAAAAGTTGGATATGCTGTAGTCTCTGTCACTAATGAAACTAAGGCTAAGGGGTTCATTTGAACCAGGAGTTTAAGGCAGTTAGCCTGGGCAATATAAAACTTTGTTACAAAAGTAAAAGAAAACCCAAACAAAAAACTTTATATGGGAAACTACTGTGTGCTAAATACTGTATATTATATATGAAAAACAGGCGTGGAGGTTTATGAGTACCTATAGTCACAGCACTCTGGAGGAAGCAAGAAGGGCAGAAAGTTCAAGTTTATTCTCAGCTACTTAAAGAGTTTGAGGCCAATCTGGGCTACTTACAACCCTTTCTAAAAAGAAAAATCCTTATTTGGAGGAGCTCCCCTACTAAATAAAATGGAATCATTTCAAGTATAGGAATGCCAGATAAGAATGGCATTTGGTTGAGGGTGTAGCTCAGTGGCAGAGCTCTTGATTATTCTTTGTAAGGGCCAGGTTTCTAACACTACAAAACAGCCACAACAAAACCTATGGCTTACTGATTTCATTTTTCTTCCCTGTCCTAGCAAGTGCAGTGTTTCAAAGCTTTAGTGTTCAGGGATAGGGAGGGAGATGAAAAGTTCAGACAGAAGACAAGACCTGTAAATGTAGTGCTGTTTATGGTTGTCTTGTTAATTAGCCAGTGTTAGCAAAAGAACAAGCAGCTCTTACGTGGATTTCTAGTGCAGATAAGTCGGTGTAGTGCCTCAGTGTTTAAAATCAACACTGCATCAAAGTTAGTATGAGTGTAAATGGTTTATAAAACAAAACAAATTTTATGTGCTATAATATGTTTTTATTCTTGAAGTTGAAAAGCTGAATAAATGTAAGTAATGTAGGTTCAATGGGTTGGAGAGTTCGGGATATGGTTCATTGGTAGAACACTTGCCTGATGTGCTCACAATTCTAGTAGTTTCAGTCCCTAGTCATCCCTACTCCTCATCCCACCTCACAAAAAATTAAAATACCTTGGAGAAATTTCTGGACTATCAAGCATTTTATTAATGTTTCAGCCTGCCTTTTAAAATCAAAGTATAGCCATAAATGTTTCCATTACATATTTGATCTGAAATACAGAAACAGAATAGCCACCAAGAAATTTCTTCTAAAAACTGAGTTGCACTAGTTTTCATCCCTTTCTTATAAGAAAAGGATTTGGGCCGTGCAGTGGTGGCGCACGCCTTTAATCCCAGCAGAGGCAGGCAGATCTCTGTGAGTTCAAGAGCTAGTTCCAGGACAGGCTACAAAGAAACCCGGTCATGAAAAAACCAAAAAAAGAAAAAAAGAAAAGAAAAGGATTTGGAATTTGAAGGAAAGAGCAACCAAATTACTATCGCCCATGTGCTATTTGCTTTAGTAATGAAGTATGAGCTACTTAGAGTTCCTTAGAGTCTTGCAGGTATCGGGCTTCTGGCCAGATGCAGCTCGTAAAACAGCTGGAGAGCTTCAGTACTGTCAGCCTTGTTCTCTTTCATGAATGTAGGGTGTGTTAGTACTTGTGTGGTTAGTGGGAAGAAAGCGAACTTAACTCTAAAATGTCCCAAAACAGTCTTGGTAGCAAATATCAGCTGGAGCTAAGCTGCCAGTATTTTAGGCTTCTTTGCCACTCTAAAAAAAAATTTACCATTATAATCATTAAAATGTATAGTTCTGTGGTGTTTAGTACACTCACAGTGTTATAAAGCTGGAACCATTACTAGTTTCCAAGATTTTTCTCACTCCAAACAGATACAATAAAGTGAATTTTTAGGTATATCATTCTTTTTTTAATAGTACATGATTTTCAAGTGAGGTGCTAGGATCTAAGTATTACAGAATTAAACCAATAATAAGAAAGGGCTCCTATGAATATGTCTGTTTATGTATGTTAGGTCTAGGTGCCTAATGCACATGAAAGTGTCCTACAGCCATTCACATATGTAAGTTAAGCATTTTCAAAGTAAAGGAAGAAGTGTCGAAATATTTCTTTCATTGTTATCCTAAATGTTTGTATTTAGCATATATTTCAATGTACACATTTTCATTTTGGGAGTCTTATTAGAACCTAATTATTGCAAAAGGTCTCAGTAAATTGCCTCATGTAAATTAGTGTTAGTCGAAGCATCTATTCAGTTTCAGTTGACGTGAGCAGAGCATGTGGTGCACATATCAAATACCAGCACTAGAAAGGCAGGCAAAGCGGGAGGTCTGAGTTCAAGGCTACATAGACCACATCTCAAAAAAAATTCATCAAGTTGACATGAACCTATAAGTAGGTGGCTGATTTCCAAAAAGATCCATTTTATGAAATTTCAAATTCATAAAGTTCTTTTCTTTAATAAAAAAGAGTTGTATAAATAAAGGGAGTTGTAATGTGGGCTCTTTACAATAGCTTAAGTAAATAAAACTATTGAGGGCTATATAGCTTATTGGTAAAGTGCTTGCCTAGCATACACAAAATCCTGGGTTCAGTCCCCACTACCTCAAAGCAGGCATGTTGACACACACTTATCCTGTATCCTCAGCATTTGGTAAGTAGAGGCAGAAAGAGCAAAAGTTAAAGGTCATTCTGGAAGATATAGGGAGTTTGAGGCATTTAGGAAGTAGATTGATGTTACAAAGGTCTTTAGTTACATAACAAAGTGAGAATTGACTGTTCAGGAACCCTTTCTTTCCTCCAGCTCCTTAATGGAGTTTCTTTCCAACTATAGTATATACTAAGATTCATACACCTAGCATCTTAGCATCGTACTGGTACTGCCTTTCAGCTAGATAATGACCAGTTGGGTAGCAGATTGGATGACATCATGCCATCTCTGGCTCACCTTGCTAAAGTAAAGATGACTTCTATACTGTGGACCGTTTCCTCCCTACCAGTACTGGTGAAATCCAGTTATAAGAACAGATTCATGAAATCTAAGAGAGAAGTTGATTGGCTTACAGAAATGTTGCTTTAGTGATAGCTCTGAGAAAGAAAGATCAGTAGGTTGTAGCCAACATCACTAACTAAAACTAAAATTTTCCTTCCAGAATTCAAGAAATTCTAGTCTGGCCTCTTCTGGATTTGGAGTGTCTCTGTCAAGTTTGTCACAACCATTGACTTTTGGAAGTGGAAGGAGCCAGTCCAATGGAGTTTTAGCAACAGAAAACAAGCCTTTGGGCTTCTCTTTCAGCTCTAGCTCTGCACCAGAGTCTCAGAAGGACTCGGATCTCTCCAAGAACTTGTTTTTTCAATGCATGTCCCAAAATTTACCCAGCAGTAACTACTTCACCACGGTTTCAGAGAGTATGGCTGATGATTCCTCTAGCAGGGACTCATTCAAACAAAGCCTTGAGAGCCTGAGCGCAGGCCTGTGTAAAGGCAGATCTTCTCTTGGGACAGATGCTAAGCCAGGTCCCAAGACTGGCGGCTCTGTGGACCGAAAAGTGCCTGCAGAGTCTATGCCCACCCTTACTCCAGCCTTCCCACGGAGTCTCTTAAACACCCGCACCCCAGAGAGTCATGAAAATCTATTTTTACAGCCCCCCAAACTATCCCGCGAAGAGCCTTCTAACCCCTTCCTGGCGTTTGTGGAGAAAGTCGAACACAGCCCTTTCAGCAGCTTTGCGTCTCAGGCATCAGGTAGCTCTTCCTCTGCCAACACTGTCACCTCAAAGGCAACACCCAGCTGGCCCGAGTCTCATGCCTCTGCAGATTCTGCATCCTTAGCAAAGAAAAAAACCCTCTTTATTACAACTGACTCCTCAAAGCTGGTGTCTGGTGTTCTGGGCTCAGCTCTCAGCACTGGGGGCCCAAGCCTCTCTGCCATGGGGAATGGCCGTTCCAGCTCACCCACCAGCAGCCTCACCCAACCCATTGAGATGCCTACTCTCTCCTCCAGCCCCACAGAAGAGAGGCCAACTGTGGGGCCTGGCCAGCAGGACAATCCTCTTCTCAAAACCTTCAGTAACGTCTTTGGCAGGCACTCAAGCAGCTTTCTGTCCTCCCCAGCAGAGTTTTCACAGGAGAACAAAGCTCCTTTTGAAGCCGTAAGAAGGTTCTCATTGGATGAACGAAGCTTGGCTTGCAGACAGGACTCCGACTCCAGCACCAACAGTGACCTGTCCGATCTTAGCGATTCGGAGGAGCAGCTGCAGGCCAAGAGTGGCCTGAAGGGGATTCCAGAGCACCTGATGGGGAAGCTAGGTCCCAACGGGGAGCGCAGTGCTGAGCTGCTGCTGGGCAAGGGCAAAGGGAAGCAGGCCTCAAAGGGCCGGCCTCGGACTGCTCCCTTGAAAGGTGATCCTGCTGGGACCATAGCTGGGCTTTGCTCTAACACTAATATCAAATGATGTGATGGAACGTTCTTAATCTCATAGTATTACAAAGCCAAAAGGGCTTGACAGAGTCCTCTTGCCAAACCTGGTTCAGGGCAGCATTATTTTCGTGTTGTTACTATAAGGATTTTCTGGGCACAAAATTCTTGATCTTGTCAGTCTTTTTTGTTGTTGTTGTTTTTAATGAGGAACTAAGTTTCTGTGTATATCCCATTCCGTTTGACTTCACTTTAGACCAGCTTTAAATTTACTTCAGGGAGATCCGAAAAGATAGTCACTGTTCTCATAGAAATCCTTTGTAGGTTTGATGAAGCAAAAAGATTCACAGCCTCAGTTTGTTCCTCCTTTAAGACATTTAACACCTACCAGAGGCCAGTCACTACAACAGGATATTGCTGAGAGTCTAGTAATAAAAGCAGCTCTTTCCTTCGGGGACTGACAGACTCTGGGAGCCCAAGATACAGCTGAATCCTGAAGAACCAGCTTCAGGTAGTGGCTGTCTCCTCTTTCCCTGTGGGGTTTTTCACCCCTAGACCAGTGTTCTCACTTCTCTGAGTTACTTGATACAAATTCTCCATGGCTTAATTCCCAACTGAGGCCTTTTTGCTTCCTGCACTCTTTCTGGTTATATTCCTAAAGAATACAAAGTGAAATAGCTCAGGTCAAGATATTTGTCTTGTCTCTAAGAGGATCTTGTCATTGGACCCTATTTACACCTCTATGAACGTCTTTCCTCCTTCCTTGCAGTCGGCCAGTCAGTGCTGAAAGACGTGAGCAAAGTGAAGAAGCTGAAGCAGTCTGGAGAGCCCTTCCTGCAGGACGGCTCCTGCATCAACGTGGCACCCCACCTGCACAAGTGTCGGGAGTGCCGCCTGGAGAGGTATCGCAAGTTCAAGGAACAGGAGCAAGATGACTCCACTGTAGCCTGCCGCTTCTTCCACTTCCGGAGGTACCAGGCTCCTTTGTCTGACTGAATTCCCAGTTTTCATTAGTTTTGAATGACTCCCACCCTCTCTTCCTCAGGAGCCACAAAGGTGTCTTTCCATCTTTCTCTTTCCTTAACCTTTGTCCTTGGAGTCTGTGTTGAGGCTCTGTTGCATTAGAAATGACGTGATGTTGCCCTTAGAGAATGGAAGGGGAACAGCTGTAGCCCTGTGCTAGTCCCTGACTTATTCTCAAACCGGCAGGACTCAGTTTATATTACAGGTCCGCCTGACCGCCTCTCCTTCTTTAGTGCTAGAGTAACCTGAGAGGTGGGTGTGAGATTAGGAGATAGTGTGAGGCCTTTTTTTTGTCCTTTGTTTTTTCTTTTGGATTGGTTTGGGGACATGGTCTTACTTGAGGTGTCAGTGTGGCCTTGAACTAGTGGAATCACTCTGCCCTCAGCCATCCAAGTGCTGGAATTACATCCTGTCTGCCACCACACTAGACTAAGAATCTCTACTTACTGAGTAAAGAAATCCATTTCTTAGCCTTTTTTGACTAAGATCAAGCAAAGAAATCCAGATTGTTTATTGGTCTGGCCTGAATTCCTTTATTTGGCAAATATTTATTGGGTCTTTTTTTTTGTTTTGTTTTGTTTTTAGAGAAAGGGTTTCTCTGTGGCTTTGGAGCCTGTCCTGGAACTAGCTCTGTAGACCAGGCTGGCCTCGAACTCACAGAGATCCACCTACCTCTGCCTCCTAATCCTCTGCTGGGATTAAAGGCGTGCTCCACCACCGCCCTGCTTATTGGGCCATTATTGTGTCAACCATTTTATCCCCCTGTGCATTCAGAAGCCAAGAAAACACAAAATTTCAGTTCTTGTGGTTTGGACAAGAGGAAAAAGTTCAAAAACAAAACATGTCCAGGGGCTAGAACAGTGGCTCTTTAGCTCTTTTTAGTTCCCAACACCCTTGTGAGGCGCCTCATAGCTCTACCTCCAACTGCAGGGGCCTGCACACACACACATATGCTTAAACTTAAAGTGAAAATAAATCTTGACCTGAAGAGGGGGCTTAGTGGTTAAGGTCCAGGCTGCTCTTCCGGAGGACCCAGGTGTAATTCCCAGAACCCACATAGCAGCTCACAGTTGTCTGTAACTCAAGTTCCAGAGGATTCAATACTCCCCCAATACATCCAGGCAAAACACCAATGCATATAAAATAAAAATAATTACTTTGTCTTTTTCAAGGTAGGGTTTTTCTTTGTGTAGCCCTAACTGTCCTGGAACTTGCTGTATGGACCAGGCTGGTCTTGAACTCAGAGATCTTTCTGCCTCTGCCTCACAAGTGTTGGGATTAAAGTCATGCTCCACCACCGTCTGGAGAAAATAAATCTTTAAAAATATGTTATATGTACAAAAAGAAGTCTGTCGTCTGAGTACTAAAACCAATGTGAAAAGATAGTTGATATTTTGGGGGAGGCTGGAGAGACTTGTTTGTTTGTTTGAGACAGGATCTTACTATGAGTCCTGACTGGTCCTGAACTCTTTGTGAGCCAGGCTGGAATGGTGCACCTTTAATACCAGCACTGAGTTCAAGGCCAGCCTAGTCTACAGAATGGGTTCCAGGACAACCAGGACTTTACAGAGAAACCCTGTCTCAAGAAAAAGATGTACACCACCATTCTAGCGTGAGAGACAATGTGAAAGCAAGTTCATTCTGGAGGTTGCACCGTTGCTGGTAGAACTAGGGAGGAGGATAGACTAGGATGAGCAAAGGGAGAACTCATGCTGGGTCCATATTTTGTTTGTTGCTTGTTTGTTTTGAGATTGGTTATCATGTGCCCCGGGATAGTCTTGAACTCCCTGTGAAGGTGAGGATGAACTGAAGCTCTGATGTTGCTGCCTCTGCCTCCTAAGTGCTAGGGATAGAGATATGTCACACCATCCTTTTATTGGTGCTGATGAACCCAGGACCTTCTGCAAGTTAGGTAGGCACTCTTCTAACTAAGCTAAAACTGATGGGTCCATATTTTAAAGGACTGTGCCAGGAGCCTTGGCTTTTATGCTGGTAAGTGCTTGAAGATCTGTTGATACATGTTTGTAATCCCAACACTGTGGAGGCAGAGGTAAGAAAATCAAGAGTTTGAAGCTTGCATTGATTATGTAGTATATTTGAGATGAGCCTGAACTACATGAGGCCCTGTCTCGAAAGAGAGAAAGGATTAGTAGAGAAATTCTACTGAGTTGGAGAAAAGGATAGGATATACTTAGAAATACTGACCTTGATTGAGAATTTATTTCAAATGGCTTATCAGATGAAGAACTTGGGTTTGTTTGCAGGAAGCTCTGGCAGCAAGGTGGTGAGAGGAACAAACAGACATTGTTCTCTGGTTTCTGTATGATGAGAGGTAAGGGAGAGGAGTGCATCAGTGAACAGCTATGACTGCTGGGCACTAAGGAGCCCATCTAAGGTCTAAGTGTGATGATGGAGTGGTCCCTGCTTTTCTCTATTTACATTTAGTGCCATGGATGTGGGTCTGGAACAGATGGATGGGAAAACTCATGACAACTCTAATGGGAGTTTTTTGGTTGGTTGGTTGGCTTTTTTTTTTTTTTGTTTTGTTTTGTTTTGTTTTTGGGTTTTCTGTTTAGTTTGGTTTGGTTGTTTTTCAAGACAGGGTTTTCTCTGTGTAACAGTCCTGGCTGTCCTGGAACTCCCTTTGTAGACCAGGCTGTCCTTGAACTCACTGAGATCCGCCTGCCTCTGCCTCCAGAGTGCTGGTATTAAATCACTGCCTGGCCTCATTGAAGCTTTTTAAAGAATGGAGATTTAGTAAGTGGTCTTCTAGCAAAGACCACATGTAGCTTGCCCTCTGTCTGTGGTGGTTACACGCAAAGAGATTGAAATCAGTTGATTGCAAACTTACTTAGGCATTTAACATATATGTTAGCTAAACCTGTAGAAACCTTTTCTCATCTTGCTTTTACATTTACCCCGCCAAAAAGGGGGCGGGGTAGTTGGAGAGATAACTCAGTGGTTAAGAGCACTGACTGCTCTTACTAGAGGACCCATGTTTGATTCTTAGCACATACATGATAGCTCACAACTATCTGTAACCCCAATCCCAGGGGATCCAATGCCTTTTCTGGCCTCTGTTTTTTTTTTTTTTTTTTTTTTTTTTTTT
>NW_026067904.1:1204541-1246243 GCF_014885135.2 Alexandromys fortis | reverse complement strand
TTTTTTTAAAAAAAAAATTTATTTATTATGTATACAATATTCTGTCTGTGTGTATGCCTGCAGGCCAGAAGAGGGCACCAGACCCCATTACAGATGGTTGTGAGCCACCATGTGGTTGCTGGGAATTGAACTCAGGACCTTTGGTAGAGCAATGCTCTTAACCTCTGAGCCAACTCTCCAGCCCCCTCTCCTTCTATTTATTCTCCCTGCCTGCCAGCCCTACCTATCCTTCTACCTCGGTACTAGCTATTCAGCTCTTTTATTTTATCAGATATTTTAGACAGGCAGTGTTGGTGAAGGGAGTCTGCTTGTTCGGGTGCCAATTTGTTGCCACTTAGCTCTGAAATAATCACACAGAAACTCTATTATTTAAATCACTGCTTGGCCCATTAGCTCTAGCTTCTTAATGGCTAACTCTTACATATTAATTTAACCCATCTCCATTAATCTTTGTGTTGCCACGTGGCAGTGGCTTACCGGCAAAGTTTCTGGATGCAATGGCTCCACGTCATCTCTCTTACTCAACCTTCCTTCTCCCAGCTATTATCTTTTAATTATGTGAATGTATGTTTGTCTGCAGGTGTGTGCACAGGTGGGTGCCACTTTTCACAGAGGCTAAAAGGAGGTATGGGATCCCCTGGAGCTGGAGGAATAGATAGTTCTGTGCAGACTTTTTGTTTGTTTGTTTTTTTACTTTCAAGAGAGGGTAACTTCCTGGAACTAGAACTAGCTCTTGTGGACCAGGCTGGCCTTGAACTCAGAGAGATCCGCCTGCCTCTGCTTCCCAAGTGCTGGGATTAAAGGCCTGTGCCACCACCACTAGGCTGGGACTCTGTGCGGGCTTCTATGGAACCAAACTTCAATCCTTTGCAGAGCAGTATGCAATCTTGACTGCTGAGCCATCGTGCCAGCCCCTGTTGTAATTATGGGTAACTAGTGACTAGCTCTGCCCTCTGATCTTTAGGCAAGCTTTATTTGTTAGAGTACAAATACACATTTTCCTTTTTTGTCTAAAAAAGGTTATAAGAAAAACTGTATACCATAAGAACAATAACTATATACAATATGTAAATGCAGTAAATACATCAACAGTATCTACTCCATTAGCAACTGATAAATTGATAAATTTAGAGAAAATAGAGACTGACGAATTTTGCCATAATAGGTGGGATAGTCTTTTAGATTTCCTACTTCACTGAGAAATCTGCCAGATGCTCTAGGCGTATAGGCTGAAGAGGAATGACCCAACATTACAGCATATTGGGTAGTTATTTTGCTTACAAGCACTTCTATTTACTGAGGTGATATTATGTCCTTCTGGAGTCTTTGAAAGAGATCCCCGAGCCTTTAAAAAATTTTATCTTGGGGCTGGAGAGATGGCTCAGAAGTTAAGAGCACTGGTTGCTCTTCCAGAGGTCCTGAGTTCAATTCCCAGCAACCATATGGTGACTTACAACCATCCATAATGAGTCTGGTGCCCTCTTCTGGCCTGCAGGCAGAACACTGTATACATAATAAATAAATAAACTTTAAAAAAAATTTATTTATATGATTTATTATATGATTAGTGATGTTGAGTATCTTTGGGGTTCTTATTGTCTATCCGTTTTGTTTTGTTTAGAAACGTATATTCAGATTATTTGCTTCCCTTGGTTCTATCTTAAGTTAGGAACCCCTTACCCCTTGACATCCTCATCCTCATCTTGCCTCCTCAGAGATCCAGTGTAAACCTTTCTGACAGTTGGGTGGGTATCTGTGTTGTTTGGTGGTTGGTTAGTTTTGTTAGCACAGTCTCCCTTCATAGGCTGTGCTGCTGTCAAGCTCACTATTTTCTTCCCTGCATCTCCTCGGTACTCCAGATTCTGAGACCATGGTTTCTAACACTGATCCGGCCTGCTTTTGTGATGCTGGTTGCTATGGCTGTAGCATGCCAAGGGCATAGATTTTGTTTTGTTTTTGTTTGGTGGGAGTGGGTGTTAGAACTGAAGCAACTGGAACTTGAAAACATGCACCCATATCTTACACCATCTGTGGTTTCTTGAGCCAAGCCTTTTTCTTTTTCTTTTCCTTTTTTTTTTTTTTTTTTTTTTTTTTTTTTTTTTTTTTGTGGGGGTGGGCTCGAGACAGGGTTTCTCTGTAGCATTTGGGCCTGTCCTGGAACTTGTAGACCAGGCTGGCCTCAAACTCACAGAGATCCATCTGCCTCTGCCTCCTGAGTGCTGGGATTAAAGGCATGTGCCATCACCATCCGGCTAGTTTCCTTTTTCTATAAAACAAAGATATCAATATTATCAGTACTTCCTTGTAACATTGCAGGTACTTAAATGAGTTCTATCTGAAATGCTCACACAGGACTGACACCTACTGAGCACTGCATAGATATTTACAGTTATCCTCTCTCCTGCCAGTGGGAGACTATAGGAATTGCTTTTCTGCTGTAAGCAGAAAGAAAACAAGAAATATTTAAAACCCTAGCTTCCCACATTTGCATCAGGCACCATGGGACTGTTATCTCTGAGAAATGGGATGAAGCAAGCTAGTTTCTGCTATGGCCTGGGCTCTGCCTAGCATCAAATCAGCTTGGCAGCCTCACTGGATAAAGACAGATCAAAGTCTGCCTCAGACCTGAAGAGAAGGTGCACAACTTGACAGCAGAGAGCCATGTGGAGGTCCCAGTTTTCTGTGTAATAGATCTACACAAGTATGAGATGAAATTCCTTGGGGCCCAAAAATAATCCTTCAGAAAATAATTGGCAAGTAATTTTCAGAAATCACAATTTTAGAAAAAAGAAATGTTTTGTTTTGTTTTGTTTTTTCTTCCCCGAGACAGGGTTTCTCTATGTAACAACCCTGGCAGTCCTGGAACTCACTTTGTAAGACTGGCTTTTGTCTTAACCTCTGAGCCAGCACTTGGAAAGGTGAGGTAGGATTACAAATGGAGGCCAACCTGGACTGTGTACTAACACCTTCTTCCCTAGAAAAAGAAAAGAGCCACACACGAAAGTGTAGCATTTTCCCTCCTGAGTATTCTACCTGACTCGGACTGTTTGTTTAATATGTTTATTGGTATTTTGCCTGTGTTTTCTTAAAATTATAATCAAAATCAGACTTTTGATAAAGAAAATCTAGAAAGGTAGGAGTGGGTACTTATTACACATTTTATGTATAAGAATGGCAGCCAATTTATCAGAAACCGTATAGGCCAGAAAACAATGTAATAACATCTTAAAGTGTTGAAAACAAACAAGTCCATAATTAACACTCAAAATATTTTTCAAATATGAGAAAAGAATGTTTTCAGACAGGTTAAGATATCTAGTTGCTGTGCAGTGTGCTGTTCCATTGCAGTGTACTCAGCAAGCTCTTTATTCTGGAAAGAAGGGAAGAAAGAAAAAGCAAGCTGTAAGAGAATAGAGGGATGCCCAAATCCTATACGGTAGAAGTACCAAGTCCCGAAATTGTCATCTGACCTTCACACACATGCCTTAGCGTACATGCCCTCAGAGGTACACAAATAAAGAGTTTCAAAAGAGGGCGGGGGGGGGGGGGGGGGGGGGGAGGGGGGGGGGGGGGGGGGGGGGGGGGGGGGGGGGGGGGGGGGGGGGCTGGACAGATGGCTCAGAGGTTAAGAGCACTGACTGCTCTTCCAGAGGTCCTGAGTTCAATTCCCAGCAACCACATGGTGGCTCACAGCCATCTATAATGAGATCTGGTGCCCTCTTCTGGCATGAAAGCATACATGGAAGGAATGTTGTATACATGATAAATAAATAAATCTTTAAAGAGAAAGAGAATTCTCCAGGAGGTGGTAGTGCACATCTTTAATCCCAGCAGAGGCAGGTGGATCTCTTTGAGTTCGAGGCCTGCCTGGTCTACAGAGCTAGTTCCAGGACTAGTTCCAGGAGCTAGTTCCATAGCAACTGAGAAACCCTGCCTATAAACAAAAACAAACAAAAAGGAAGAAAGAGAGAGAAGGAGAATCATTACCATAACTGCTGTAATAAATTACAAGTATTCAGACAACAAAAGGTGGTATGATGGGGGCTGGAGAAGTGACTCAGCAGTTTCAGAGCACTGCTCTTCCAGAGGACTTGGGTTCAAGTCCCAGCACCCACATGGCTATTCACATATAACAAGCAGGCAAACACCAATGCACATAAAATAGGATTACCTAAATGTATACAAAAATTTTAAAGTAGTATGATACTGATGATTGAGGTTCACACAAAGAAATGAAAAATATTCTTTTTAATATATAAAACACTTCCCCCCCCACACTCATTTTTAATCAATTTTTCAAAATAATCGCTAGGCAAAATACAGTGTTGCACACCTGTAATCACAGTCTAGGAATCAGCCAGGAGGATCGTGTTGGGAGCCAGCCTGAGCTATGTTTGAGGAGTGCCTCTCAAAACTAATTAGAGAAGTGGCAAGATGACTCCGTGAGCAGAGGCCCCAGGACCCACATGGCAGAAGGAAAGGACTGACTCCTGCTGGTCGTTCTACTTTTCTATGCATGAGAGCACACATGCACACAATAAATAAACGTAATTTAAATAGAAAACACAACACACATTCGGTGTATTTAGGAGATTTTAACTTTAAAACAAATTGTGTACAGGCTCGAGAAAGATGGCTTAATGGTTAAGAGAACCGATTGCCCTTCCCAAGGAGCCAGGTTCGATTCCCAGCACCCATACAACAGCTCACAACTATCTCCAGCTCCAGTTCCAAGGGGATCAAATAAAAATAGTGTCCCGGGAGCCAAGTTCCAGGACACCCAAGGCTACACAGAGAAACCCTGTCTCAAAAAGAAAAATGAATAAATAAAAATGAAATAGTATAAAGAAAAAAAGAAAATGTGTGACAAGTAGTAGCTCAGAGTTGTATAAGGGTGTGTGTGTGTAAAAGCACTACATCATATATAAAGTGGTGTGATAATAGTTGAAGATAGGCTATGATAAGTTAAAGATTGGTGCTATTAACACTAGAGCCATTACTTAAAGTGGCAGCTGCGGGGCGTTGGAGAGATGGCTTATTGGCCTGAGAGTGTTTCTGCTCTTGGAAAGGTGTTTCCTTCTCAGCATCCACATCAGGCTCTTCCTAGCCCAGGGATCTGATGCCCTCTTCTGGGCATGGCAGGCACCTGTACACATACAGCATTCATTCAGACACAGGTGAAGTTGTCTTTTTTTAAATCTACTTTAAATCTGGCAGTAGGCCCCTGTAATTTTATACTCAGGAGAAGAAAGCAGAAGTGTTCAGAGTTAAGGGCTGACTTTGGCTACATAGCAAGTCTGAGATCCATTCTATCTCAGGAAACCTACTTTATTTACACCAGGCAGAGTCTAAAACCAATCTGGACTACAACCTGAGCTCAAATCCAGTCTCCACTCTATAGCACAATCCTGGCTAAGACAAAACAAAGTCTTAAGTGGTGCCCAGTACAGTGACTTTATCCTGTATACATCTGTTTATATGAAATTCATTAAGGAAAAGTTCAGTACTGGGCATGGTGGCACACACCTTTAATCCCAGCACTTGGGAAGCAGATGCAGGAAGATCTCTGAGAGTTCGAGGTCAGCCTGGTCTACAAAGCGAGTTCCAGGACGGACTCCATAGCTACTGTGAAACCCTGTCTCAAAAGAACAAAAACAAGCAACAAAAAATTCAGTATTGGGCTGGATAGATGGCTCAGTGGTTAAGAGCATTGCCTGCTCTTCCAAAGGTCCTGAGTTCAATTCCCGGCAACCACGTGGTGGCTCACAACCATCTGTAATGAGGTCTGGCTTGCACACATATACACAGACAGAATATTGTATACATAATAAATAAATATTTTTAAAAAATTCAGTATTATAAGATTGAGTAGGACTAGGGATGTCACTGTGTTGGTAGTGTTGGCCTGGGTGTGGCGGATGTGGTCAGTCATTTCTGTAACATTTGCCTTTGTCAGGTAGAGGCAGGAGATCAGTGTCTGCAGCTACTTTAGCTACATGAGACCTCATCCAACAATTAGAACAGTGGTGGCCAAGATTGAAAGAAAGTTATGAAGAACGAAGTTTGTAGAGGAAACAGTGATCTGCTTTAGATTGTTGATTTATGTTTTTTATGAAATGTTACACAGTAGAACAGATTGTAATTTTTAGTTTTTTACGTTAGCTGTTGCTTTCTTTGGCCATGCGAAAAGAAAAGTGGCCTTTAAGGTTCTGAAACTTCCACTCACTGAAGAAGATCCATCTATGACCCTATAAAATAAGTAATTAATTTCTGTTTCAGAGACCGAAGAAATAGGCGATGAAGAAGTTTTCTCCTGGCTGAAGTGTGCCAAGGGGCAGTCCCACGAACCAGAAAACCTCATGCCTACACAGATCATCCCTGGCACAGGTAAGTAATTCTGTTTTGAGATTGGCTTAAAAAGTGCTATGTGCTTATTTGTTTTGGTTTTGTAGTGATGAGTATTGAACTCTTGGTCTTTTACACGATAGATCAACACTTTACCACAGAGCTCTATCCCTGGCCTCAGTGTGATTTAGTCCCTCTGTGTGTGTGTTTGAGACAGGGTCTCACTGTGTAACCCTGGCTGGCCTGAACCTTGATGTGTAAAATAGGCAGGCCTCAACTCACAGAAAACTATTTGGCTCCTTGTTTTGTTTTAGTATTTTAAAATTTTTTTGTCTACTTACTGTATGTGTGTGTGCATGTGTGTCTGCATATACATTTGCCTCCTGCTTGGTTCCCATAGAATAGGGCATCAGATCCCCTAGACCTGGAATTACAAAGGGTGTGAGTCACTGTGTAGATGCTGGGAATTGAACCTTGTACTCTGTAAAAAGCACCCAGTGCTTTTAACCTCTGGGCTATCTCTTCAGCCCCATTGTTTTAGCATTTTTTCCCTTAATTTTTTTTTTTTTAAGATTTATTTAAAGAAGGCACCAGATGTCATTGTATTTGTTTTTTTTTGTTTTTGTTTTTGTTTTTCGAGACAGGGTTTCTCTGTGGTTTTGGAGCCTGTCCTGGAACTAGCTCTTAGTAGACCAGGCTGGTCTCGAACTCACAGAGATCCGCCTGCCTCTGCCTCCCGAGTGCTGGGATTAAAGGCGTGCGCCACCACCGCCGGCCAGATGTCATTGTAGATGGTTGTGAATTATTATGGAATTGAACTCGGGACCTTTGGAAGATCAGTCAGTGGTGCTCTTAACCTCTGAACCATCTCTCCAGCCGTTTTCCTTAATTTTTCAAAGATTTATTTTTATTTCATATTATTTATGTCTTTCTGGTATGTCTGTGTGCAAGTACCCATGGAGCTCAGAAGTAGGGGAAGTAGGGTATCCGATGCCCTGGAGCTGGAGTTACCCGTAGTTTTGAACTCTCTGACCTGAGTACTGGGAACTGAACTCCAGTCCCTTAGATGAGTAGAAAGCACTGTTAACTGCTGGTTCACTCTAGCACAGACTGGCCTGGAAGTCACTATGTGAGTAAGCTTCTTGCAGTTAGGATCCTTTTGCCTCCCAGTTCTAAGTACTGGGAATACAGGAGTCTGCCACCGCCTGCTATTTTCTACAGCCTGGAATGACCCTGAGGCCACATCCCCACCTACTGAAAGTGATTTCATCTAGTGTAAGCAGGCCTTGAATTTAGGAACAGTGACTGGTTAGCTGGGCCAGAGTAAAAGGAAGCAGTAGCAGTCACTAACTCTGTTGCTACCTTTCTTATTGCTGGGACAAAATTCTGAGAAAAGTCACTTAAGGGTTGTATTCAGAGTCAGGATTCGGAAGTTAAATGCTAGTGTTTGTCTTGCTTTTCCTTTGTATTCAGTTCTGGGCCTCAAATCCTCCTGATCTCGCCACCCACACTGAGAATGGCCCTTTCTCTTCCCTTAAACCTTTCTGGAAATGTGCCTCAGCACACTCAGAGTTGTGTTACCATAGTGATTCTAAATTTGGTCAAGCTGACAATAATAATAAACCATCATACCAGACTTCTGGCTTTGGGCTTATAAAAAATTCTAGCTAAGGGCTGGAAAGAATGGTTCATTGGAAGAGAGCTTTTGCTACTCTTGCAGAATACCTAGTCCAGTTCCCAGCACCCACAGGACAACTCACAACCACCTACAACTCCAGTTCTGGGGGGGATTCAGTTCTCTCTCGTCCTTCAAGGGCAACCAGGCATGCATTTAGTATACATGCGTACATACAGACATTCAAGTAAAATAAAACCAAAACAAACAAACAAATGTATTGACCAAGCAGTGGTAGCACATGCCTTTAATCTCAGCAAAATAAATCTTTTTATAAAAAGGACAAAAAAGGCAACTGAGAACTGCCATGATGCTTCATAACTATAATCCCTGTACTCGGGAAGCAGAGGTAGGAGGGCGATTGCACTGGATTGGAGGCCACAGTAAATTCAGGTCAAATAAACAGTAATAGAAATATCCAGCTGTGGGCTGGAGAATTTAGCTCAGAACCAGGCCCCGAGCCCTGTCTCAGCTTGCAGGGGGATATCCAGCTGAGTGTAAACCTTGAGGCTATGAAGATGGTGGTCGTCTTGCAAGAAGGAGTGACTGCTTATGTTTGAGTCATAATCCCAGTTTACTGCAGCAGTTCCTCCTCAGCAGCCGAAAGCCAACCTGGGTCCACGGATGCCGTCTCAAAACAAACAAGAGCCTTAGTACGCTGTGACAGGGCAAGTGTTCAGTAGTCCTTACTGTTTCCTTCTCCCCTAGCACTGTACAATATTGGAGACATGGTACATGCTGCCCGGGGAAAGTGGGGGATTAAAGCAAACTGCCCTTGTATTAGTCGGCAAAGCAAATCTGTGTTGAGACCTGCTGTCACCAACGGAATGTCACAGGTACAGTGTGGGGCCACAACTGAGAGGGATTAGGGTCACTCTCTCTCTGTCTCTGTCTCTCTCTCTGTCTCTGTCTCTCTCTTTCGGGTTCTTTTCATAATTTTATTTAAGAATTAGTTCCAGAAGGGGCAGGACTCGGGGCCGGGGTGGTGGTCGGAAAGTGAGAGCAGGGATGGGGTGTGTGAGGTGCCATAGGGACCTGTCGCTTTATACGCCAATTAAAACGAAGTCAGTGCTTTAAGTTTAAAAGGAAAAGAAAACTTTTTAAAAATAATCCATTCTAACTACTCAGGATGCTGAGGTGACAGACAGAATTGTGAGTTTTGAAGCCTCTCTGGGCAATGTATCAAGACTACTTCTCAGGGGCAAAGTCAAAACAACAAATACAACTTACATTTTATCTCTTTTCATCCCCAAAATGGTTTCATGGAATCAACATTTATTTGTTTATTTATTTATTTACTCACTTACTTACTTATTTATTTTTGGGTGAATAATTCCTCTTTGTGTACACCTGCCAGAAGAGGGCACCAGATCCCATTATAGATAGTTGTGAGCCACCATGTGGTTGCTGGGAATTGAACTCAAAACCTCTTGAAGAGCAGTCAGCTCTTAACCAGGGAGCTATCTCTCCAGTCTCTATAGGATTAATTTTTAATCTCCGGTTTTCTGTTGTAGAAGTGGTTTAAAACATACTTTAAGTAAATTTCGAGTGTTACTGGTTTCTACAGAACCTAGTGTAAACTGCTGGCACATTGTAGACTCATTAAGAGTGGATGACATAACATTGTTTGAGACAGTTGAGGTTATTCTTCCCAGACTGGTGTAGTGTCAGAGCCATTGGTAGCCATGTTCACTTCTACCAAACCCTCCCCTCTGTAGTGCTTCTAACTGGCACTCTCACCGTTCCTGCTTCAGCTCCCCAGTATAACCCCTAGTGCCTCTTCTGGAAACGAAACTACCTTCTCGGGCGGAGGTGGAGCTGCAGCGATCACAAATCCAGAGCCAGACCAAGTCCCCAAAGGCCCCAGCACCGACAGCAGGTCTGAAGAGTCCCTAAGAGCAGAAGGCCCTGCATCAAATAGCAATAGTGAACTAAAAGCCATCAGGCCCCCGTGCCCTGACACGGCCCCTCCCTCTTCTGCCCTGCATTGGTTGGCAGATTTAGCAACTCAGAAGGCTAAAGAAGAAACAAAAGGTGAGATAAACCACCCGTGCCTTGTGGGGGGGGAAATTGGGTTATTCTGTGATTTATTTGTTTGTTTGATTTTCAAACTGACTTGTAACCATACCCCTTTAGAAAAGTGCCACTTCTTTTCTCTGGCTGATCATACAGCGTGAGTGGTTCTCTTCTGTTTGGGTCTGTTTGTTTGTTTGAAAGTAGAGGGATCCTGGGTCCTTACCTAGACCTCCTTGATCAGAATTGAGGTTTTTAGTGAACTTCTTTCCCTCCTGGTTTATTTCTACAGCCAGAATTGACAGCAAGACTTAGAAAAGCTGATTATTTTGAAGTAGGGCTCAGCTGGCCTTGAAAGGAGCAGCCTATATATTTTTTTTTTTTTTTGTTTTTTTGTTTTTGTTTTTCGAGACAGGGTGTCTCTGTGGCTTTAGAGCCTGTCCTGGAACTAGCTCTGTAGACCAGGCTGGTCTCGAACTCACAGAGATCCGCCTGCCTCTGCCTCCCAAGTGCTGGGATTAAAGGCGTGCGCCACCATCGCCCAGCTTTGTTTTGTTTTTTGAGGCAGGGTTTCTCTGTGTAGCCCTGGCTGACCATGAACTCTCCCTGTAGATCAGGCTGGCCCTACTCACAGACTTGCCAAGCAGCCTTTTTAAATGGGCTTCAGAACCACCTGGGAATTGTTTTTCAGATGCACATTCTTTCATCCCACTTGAAACCATTAAGTTTGCCGGGTGGATTTCTGTGAGTTCAAGACCAGCCTGGTCTACAAGAGCTAGTTCCAGGACAGGCTCCAAAACCACAGAGAAACCCTGTCTCGAAAAACCAAAAAAAAAAGAAAGAAACTATTAAGTTAGAATTTCTTGAGATAAGGACTGATCTCCATTTTTATTTTTTATTTTATTTTTTTATTTTTATAGTTTAAAAAGCATCACTGACAATTTCAGTTCAAGAGATCTGGAGACCATGTAAAATGTCTTAGAAGATAAAAGGTAGATGAGAAAAAGAGAATTTGTGATCCAAACAGAGAAGAAGAAAGAAGTAGAGAATTTTTCTGTATCCCTGAAACCTATATTCATAGCTTTTCATTTTGGAGGCGGGGTGGGGTGGGTGGGTATCTCTCCTAGGAGTGTTGGGAGAGTCAGTGTCTGCAGACTGTTCCTCCCTGTCTAATGCTCTCTCTCTTTATGGTCTTACAGAAGCAGGGTCCCTGAGGTCGGTGCTCAATAAAGAATCTCATTCACCCTTTGGGCTGGACTCCTTCAACTCCACCTCAAAAGTCTCTCCATTGACTCCAAAGCTTTTTAACAGTCTGTTACTGGGTCCCACTGCCTCCAACAGCAAAACTGAGGGTTCTAGCCTTCGAGACCTCCTTCACTCTGGGCCTGGAAAACTTCCTCAAGCCCCCCTGGACACAGGCATACCCTTCCCACCTGTTTTCTCTGCATCCTCAGCAGTAAGTGTCCATCTACAACCTCGCCTGGGTTTTCGCTACACTCCCATCCTCTACACATAATTGCTTTCCTAGCACTTATCATAATGTGTTCTGTTGTATTGCTCTCGCCTCTGCAAAGGCATTTTACTCACTAGTACATATCATTAGTGTCACAGTACTTGTACAATATCGTTTTTAATCGGTGCTGTGAAAAAGAGGTCTTCCTGGTTTCTGTTTCTTTTTTTTTTCCGGTCGTGTGTGTGGTGTGGGTGTGTATGTATCTGTATGCACGCGCGTGTGCAAGAGAGAGAAAGAGAAATCTGGGAGTCAGTTCTCCCATCCAGTGGGTAGTAGTAATCAGGCCACCAGACTTGACACCAAGTGTCTGTTTACCTGCTGAACTATCTGACCCACCTAGCATCAGCATTTATTTCTTGAGTGTCATTTCAGAAATGTTATATGTATATAGTTTCCTTCTGTTTTACACACGTTTGTTCTACAGTTTTCTTTTCTGCTTCTCAGTGTTTATTTATACCTTGTAGGTCATTTATTTCAAAAATATATGTTGTACTTGTGAATACCCTCATTTCCTTTTCTAATTTTTTTTTTACCAGAACATTGTATGATTATATGTTTTTAGTCGGTTTAGGCAGAGTCTCACTGTGTAGCTCTGGCTGGGAATGCTGTGTTGACAAGACTAGGCTTGAACTCACAGAGACCCACCTGCTACCACACCCTGCTGTATGATAAGTGGATAAGTGGATAGTACTTGAGACAGGATTGGATTTATAGGAGTTCTCTATTCCGTGACTTGCCCAGCTTTCCCATTAGCTGAAGTGGGAGAAATTCAAAGTAGATGGTAACAGAAGGACTGGAAAGAAAAGAGACCACTTTGGGAGTATATGGTTCTTAGATAGTGATTACTAAGGTAAATGTTCTGTGGCAGAAAACTACTGCCCTTCTGTTACCTGAGTGGGCACTCACCTGCTCCCCATCTTTCCTCCGTGTGTCCCAGAGTAAAAAAAACGAAGTCCTCAGACTTGGTGGCAAGCACCTTTACCCACCAATCTATCTCACCAGCCTAGAAAACCACTGCCTTGTTAGGTCTGCTCAGGGACAATTGCAGTATCTCCCAGGCATACCATCCAAAGAGAGATTTCCCTGAACTAACCTTTATAAAGCACTTAGTGTTTTATGAACTCTGTAGTCTACATGCATGTACTTAACACAGAGTTTAAAGCTAGAGCTATATTTCCCAGGTCTTAAGAGATCTTCCTGCCGGGCTTGGAGGTACATGCCTTTAATTCCAGCACAAGGCAGAAGCAGGTTTCCATCTTGGTCTCAGAGCGAGTTCTAGGACAGCCAGGGCTACATAGAGAAACCCTGTCTTAACAAAAACAAAAAATCTTTCTGTTCTTTCATAAATGTAAGAAAATGCTAAAGGTCAAGAACTAAAGATTAGTGACTTTATGTCTTCCCTGCAATCACAGAAGACATCTTATTAATTGGGTAGATTAAAGCCTGGAACTATAACTGTGAGACAGTCCTCTTTTTTGTTAATGTTATCATGGTGCTTGAGTCAAGCTCACCTGAGGGTTTGTCTGTGAAGGGATTGAAGAACAAAGCCAGCCTGCCCAACTTCCTCGACCACATCATCGCCTCGGTGGTGGAAAATAAGAAAACCTCAGATTCTTCAAAGCGGTCCTGCAACTTGACTGATACCCAAAAGGAAGTGAAGGAGATGGTGATGGGGTTAAATGTGCTAGACCCCCATACCTCTCATTCCTGGCTCTGTGATGGGAGACTTCTGTGTCTCCATGACCCCAGCAACAAAAACAATTGGAAGATCTTCCGAGAATGCTGGAAACAAGGCCAGGTAAGAAACACTGAGTTGATTTTATAGCCTGCTGTTTGCCTGGCAGTCACATCTGCCAGGATAATCGCAGGCCTGTCTAGAAGGTCTTCTGCCAGGAAATTATGTATATAGTAAATTCATGGAGGATATCCTTCTGTTTCTAGTTGACTTTGCTTTTCAGAATCGAGGAAAGCTGGGTGGTAGTGACAATCACCTTTAATCCAAGTGCTTGGGAGACAGAGGCTGGCGGATCTCTGAGTTCAAGGCCAGCCTGGTCTACAAACAGCAGACCAGGACAGCCAGAGCTGTTACACAGAGAAACCCTATCTCAAAAAACAAAACGGAGTCAAGGAAATCCCTAAGAATACTTTGTGCTCGGTATTTGTAAAGGGAAGTTGAGCTCCAGTGGTTGCTGACCTGCCATTAATGGTGGCACCTTTGGAGGAAAATCCCTGAGTGTAGGGCTTGGAGTGTGAAGGTAGGAGCTGAGTAGCAGGGTTCTGGGTAAGTGCTTGAGTCTTTAGTGATGTGTTTGATAATGCGATGCTGCTCCATGGCACTTAGACTTGAGCAGGTGCTGAGGAGGGAGGAGCTTATGGAGTCACCTGGTTTGCATTGTACTGTGAGGCAGTGTTCTCAAAGTTGCATTAGCCAGCAATGTCTCTTTTTTTTTTTTTAAATATTTATTTATTTATTTATTATGTATACAATATTCTGTCTGTGTGTATGTCTGCAGGCCAGAAGAGGGCACCAGACCTCATTACAGATGGTTGTGAGCCACCATGTGGTTGCCGGGAATTGAACTCAGGACCTTTGGAAGAGCAGGCAATGCTCTTAACCACTGAGCCATCTCTCCAGCCCCCCAGCAATGTCTCTTCACCTCAGAATACTGATAGACACCAAGAAAGAAAAGTTTCTTCGAAGGATGTTTCCCCAGAATGAGAGCCTAGAATAATAATAGAGACGAGACAGTTTCCCATTCTCTTTAACTAATATATGGGAATCTGTAGATTACATTCTGGAGAAAAACAATCGATGTTCATGGAGAGCAATATTTCCTAGCAGTTCTGATGGGTTATCTCTGTTTCCACAGCCAGTGCTAGTGTCAGGGGTACATAAAAAGCTCAAGTCTGAACTCTGGAAGCCAGAAGCCTTTAGCCAGGAATTTGGAGACCAGGATGTGGACTTGGTGAACTGCCGGAACTGTGCTATCATTTCTGATGTCAAAGTCCGGGATTTCTGGGATGGCTTTGAGATCATATGCAGTAAGTAACTTTGCTTTCTGGTTATGCAGTGACAACAGTAGTAAGCATCTAAATACTTGGTCCTGTACCTGAAATAACAGACTGTATCCTCTTCTTGGGAGGAGCCTTCTGTCTTCATGCCAGCTCTACACAGCTGCATGGCAGTCCTGTGGCTGCCAGAACAGGCCTGCAGTTCAGGGAGCTCTGTTGCACTGAGGAGGGGAGCAGGAGTCCTATAAAATGGAGAGATAGTGCACGTACTACTACAGGAAGTGGAGAAACAGAGTGTCTCCAGAGACTTGGTCCTGCGAAGAGTAGCAGTAGGGGTGTATGAGAATGTTGTCTGTCTTCTAGAGAGACTGAGGTCAGAAGATGGGCAGCCAATGGTGCTCAAACTCAAAGACTGGCCCCCTGGGGAAGATTTTCGGGACATGATGCCAACAAGGTTAGTGACTTCAGGGAATGTTGTCTTCAGAGGCTTATGCCTGGCTGAAACCAACACAGCAGAATCACAGAGAAGTGAATGCTCTTTGTCTTCCTTCCTGCCCTTTCTTAGGTTTGAGGATCTGATGGAGAATCTTCCTCTGCCAGAATATACCAAACGGGATGGCAGGCTCAATCTCGCTTCTAGGCTACCCAGCTACTTTGTAAGGCCTGACCTGGGCCCCAAGATGTACAACGCCTATGGTATGAGGGAGAGGACAGAATTAACCCTTTGGGGACTGCTGTTCTCATTTCATACACAGACACGATAGGGAGCATCATACCTGGGGTAGTTGTAAATGTTTCCTTTGTCAGTACTGATTGCTGTAACATTCATAAGCTTGCATATCTGTTAGAAACAGTTTCTTCTCACCAGGTGGTGGTGGTGCATACCTTTAATCCCAGACAGGCAGATCTCTGTGAGTTCCAGGACAGCCAGGACTATACAGAGAAACCCTGTCTTGAAAAACAAAAACTCAAAAATTCTACTCCAGCAGACATATCCTTAGTTTTATTCTTTAGTTTTACTAAAACTAAAGAATGCCAGCTACCTTGCTGTCATACCTGTATTCTATTAAGTTCAAAAATGACCTAAAATAAAATACTGTGAAAATTGAGTTCCGTCTGAATATCCCTAATGCCTGCATGTTTTGAATTTCAAGAAAGGGACCATTTTCAAAAGTGGCTTGGTTTCATGATGGATGTTGATGCTATATGGACCAAGCTAGAAATTAGTGTTAACCTGTATAAAAGATAAAGAAGAGTGTTTTAGCTGATGCTCATTCCTCCCCTCTCACCTCCCTGCCTGACTCTACTCCTCTGTGTGCTAGAGATGTAACCTAGGGCCTGAGCACATCAGTCAGCACTCTACTGCTGGACTGCCTCTCCCCCGGGGCATCTCTTTAAGGACTTTCTAGAGCACATTTTCAGGCTTGACATGAGTCCTTTGTAATAGCACCTGTTCATCTGTTCATCTTTCCTATTTTCCTCCCACCTTTAGGCTTGATAACAGCAGAAGACAGAAGAGTTGGCACAACAAACCTTCATTTAGATGTGTCTGATGCTGTTAATGTGATGGTGTATGTTGGGATCCCTGTCGGGGAGGGTGCCCATGATGAAGGTAGGATTTCTAGAAAAATTGCTTTAATGTGGTTTCCCCTAAGAAGTAGAGTAACCAATGCAAGTTTCTTCCAGGCTTAGTGTGTACCTGGTGGATATTGTTAGACCACAGGAAATTCTAGCAGAGTGCTGCTTGGAAACTTTTGACTGGGTTCTTGCCTTTCAGGGAATGTTCAAATATGAAGTCTGGCAAAGAAAGGACAGAGAGGACTGGGGCCTTGGCACATTGCTTAAAAGTACAGTGCCCCTTGAATTTGGTGCCCAGCACCCACAAGAGGCTCACAACCTTCTGTAATTCCAACTCCAAGGAATTTGATGCCCTCTGGCACCTGCTCAATATTAAAAAAATAAGAAGGGCTGGGGAGTTGGCTCAGTGGTTAAGAGCACTCACTACTCTTCCACAGGTCCTGAGTTCAATTCCCAGCAACCACATGTTCGTTTACAACCATCTGTAATGAGATCTGGTGCCCTCTTCTGGTGTGCAGGCATATATGGAGGCAGAATGTTGTAAACATAATAAATAAATAAATCTTTAAAAAAAAATAAGAAGAAAGAACTTCTGGATAGTGGTGGTGTACTCTGTTAGGCCCAGCACTTGGGAGGCAGAGGCACATGGGTCTCTGTAAGTTTAAGGCCAGACTGATCTACCAAGTGAGTTCCAGGACAGTCAGGACAGCTACACAGAGAAAACTGTCTCAAAAAGTGAAGGGATAAAAAGACAGGACTGACCCATCTGCTTGACTCATTAACCATATCAACTATAGAATGATAAATGGCAGAGCCAGGTCGTGTGCACAAAGATGAAACATAAAGGTTGAGTTGGTAAAGTGTCAACAGCATGATGACCAGAGTTTGGTTTCCATAAGAAGCTGGGAGTGATCATGCACACCTTTAGTCCCAACACTTGGGAGGAAGAGGCAGGTGGATCTCTAAGAGTGTAAGGCCAGCCTGGTCTACATAGTGAATTCTGGGCCAGCCTAGGGTACAATGAGACCCTGTTGTTCTTCCCTTCCCCCACACGGGTCACTGACATGATGGCAAGAGCCTTTACCTGCTAGACCATCTCATCAGCCCCATATGAGTTTTGATTCTTTTTTTTTTTTTTTAAAAAAAAAAAAAAACAGGATCTATGTAGAACTCCATATGTAGTCCAGGTTGGCTTTAAACTCATGGAGATCCACTTGCCTCTGCCTCAAGTGCTGGGATTAAAGGCATGCACCACCACTGCTTAGTAAGCTTTGATTCTTGAGATATTACTTAGAGAAGAACAGAGACCAAACTTGTTCTGGTTGGACATTTTCCCCTAAAGGTTACTTTGTCATCACCACTTTGTTCTTTTCAGAAGTCCTCAAAACAATTGATGAGGGTGATGCTGATGAGGTGACCAAGCAGAGGATTCATGACGGAAAAGAGAAGCCGGGAGCCTTATGGCACATCTATGCAGCCAAGGATGCAGAGAAGATCCGAGAGCTCCTCAGGAAGGTATGCCTCCAGCGGGGCGATACCCTCAGCTCCAGGCTGTGGTCTAGACAGCTACCAAGGCCTCTGCTGTGAAGTCCCTTGGTAGTAAAGACCTATTTGTACAAGGCATGGTAGGGCACACCTGTAGCACTTGAGTGCTGGTGTCAGGAAGATCACAGAGGCCGACCTCGACTACCTGGAGAGACCCTCTCTCAAAAAAAAGAAAAAGAAAAGCAAGAACTTGAGGCTGGTGGGCTGACTCGGCAGTTGAGTCACATGTTGTTCTTGCTGAGGACCCAGGTTCAGTGCCCAGCATCCACATAGATGTCCATGGTCCTTGGAAATCATCTGAACTCTTTGGGCACAAAGCACACATGTGGTAAACAGATTTAGATCATACATGCAAGCAAAACACTGATACACATAAAATAAAAATAAGTCTTTTTAAAGGGGGGAGGGGGGAAATGATGCCTCAGTAGTTAAGAGCACTATTCTTCCAGAGGTCCTGAGTTCAATTCCCAGCAACCACATAGAGACTCACAACCATCTGTAATGAAATTCAATGTCCTCTTCTGGCATGAAGCAGTATATGCTCAAGTAAAGCACTCATATACATAAAATACATAAATTTGACTAGACCTGGTGGTGCATGTCTTTAATCCCAGCACTCAGGAGGAAAAGACAGGCAGATCTCTGAGCATTCAGGACAACCTGGTCTACAGAGCAAGTTCCAGGCCAGCCATGGCTACAGAGAAACCCTGTCTCAAAAACGAATAAATAATAAACAAAAGCTGGGTTTGGAGTTTGGTGTTAGAATGCTTATCTAGTGTGCATAAGGTTCTGTGTTCCATCTTCAGCACTGCAGGGAAGCAAAGAAAGGGGACCTATTGATCGAGAAACCTTTCAGAATGCGCAAGGGGCCTGAGCTCACACTAGAACATGTTCAACAGAATAAAGAAGATAGTGTTCTTTGTGTGCTTAACGGATAGTACATTCCTAGGAGGTTCCCTACATCTTTTTCCCCCTATATATGCATACTGGTAATAAATGTTGAGGTAATAAGAAGCTTCTTTTTTGTTGTTCATTTTCAAGACAGGGTTTCTCTGTGTAGCCCTGGCTGTCCTGGAAGTCACTCTGTAGACCAGACTGTGTTGGAACTCAAAGTTTCACCAGCCTCTGCCTCCCTCCTGAGTGCTGGGATTAAAAGCATGCTAAAGAGTACTTGAACACGTGTTCTCTGAAACGTCCATAGCCACCTGAACTGGAACAGGACCTAGACACACAGCTACCCTCGATGAGGATACAACATGTCTAGTGTGAGGTGGTGCTGGGCAGTGAGGGAGTCTTTCGTGTCACCATAATAACACAATTTTTAAACCTGCAAATCCTTTTTGGATTTTCCATGTGTTTTTAGAGCACAGTTGGCTGTGGGTAAATGAAACTGTTGAAACCGTGGGCAAGGAAGGGCTACTTTATTAATTCTTCCCTTTTTTGGATTTTGATTATAACTTCAGGTTGGAGAAGAGCAAGGCCAAGAGAATCCTCCTGATCATGACCCAATTCATGACCAAAGTTGGTATCTGGACCAGATCCTCCGGAAGCGACTCTTTGAGGAGTATGGTGTGCAAGGCTGGGCCATCGTGCAGTTCCTGGGTGATGCTGTCTTCATACCTGCTGGAGCCCCGCACCAGGTGAGTTGCACAATGGAGACCGGCTCCACAGCCCCATGGCTTGTCTCTTGAGTTTAGTTTTCAGTGGCAGGGTCAGACTGGGTGCTCTAATACCATGGCTTGTTAGTTTTTAACTTTATTCCTTATAACTTTAAATGCTTGGTTTTTGTTTGTTTGTTTTATGGTAGTTGTTTTCTGTTTTGTTGTTGCTGTTTCTGTTTTCTTTGGTTGGTTTTTTTATTGGGGGGGTTGTTTTTTTAGCCAGGAAGCCCTCAAACTCACAGAGATCTTTGTCTCCCAAGTACTAGGATTAAGGGTGTGCACCACCACTCCTAGCCCTAAACTTTTTGTTTTGTTTTCAAGACAGGGTCTCACTTTGTAGCCCTGGATGCCTGGAACTTCCACTGTAGACCAGGCTGGTCTCAAACTCACAGAGATCCTCCTGCCTTCCTCCCGAGGTGCTGGGATTAAAGGCGTGTGCTGCCACAGCCCACTGGCATTTTCGTATGAGTTACTGAATCTCTGAGGTCTACATTCTCCTGCTATACTTGCCTCCTCCCAGGTTCACAATCTGTATAGCTGCATTAAAGTCGCAGAAGACTTCGTATCCCCAGAGCACGTGAAGCACTGTTTCCGCCTAACACAAGAGTTCAGGCATCTCTCCAACACCCATACGAATCATGAGGATAAACTACAGGTAAATGGGGTCCCTCCTTCACTCACACTGTCTTCCTATCTAATGCTCACAGACACACAAAGACACATTCTCCTCATGGCTGTTTTTTGGTAGAGAAGTGACTGGGAAACAGCAGATACCTAACCATTTCAGTTGGGTTTTTGAGTTTCGATTATTGATTTGTTTTTGGACCGCTGTCTCAAGTAGCCCAGGCTGACCTTGAACTCCTGATCCTCCTATTTCCAGCTCCTTTACAGGAATTTATTATCCACTCATCTTAATGTATGCCTATAGCCCAGCTGAAGCAGTACAGTTATCACAAATTCCAGGCTGACCTGAACTCCTGAGTAAGCCCTGTGTTGTGTGTGTATGGAGGGGTCTTTTAATCTACCCATTTCCTATGTAATGATTCCCTAGTTCTCAGACCTTGGGAGTTCTAGTGTTGATAACTGAGTAGGCTTGCATCCCTGCTCGGGGATATAAGAGAATACTGTGGGAGGGAGGGTCCTGTTCCTTCGTACATTGTTCACAGTGCTGGGAACTGAATGTGCACAGGCTGTGCACCCGTTGGCAGGTCCTCTACTGCTCAAGACAGGTTCTTACTAAGTTGTTCAAGCTGGCCTTGAACTCTCTGTAGCCCAAGCTAGCTTAGAACTTATCATCCTCCTGCCTCATGCTCAAGAGTAGCTAGAATTATAAGCCTATGACAACAGGCCCAACTTAGTCAAAAAGTGGGACTCATCATTCATCACAATAGAAGGCGCCACAGGTAGCAAGCCTGCACTTGTTCCGGGACCACAGCTGGTGACATATTTGTCCCGACAGCCTTCGGGGATAAGTAGCTTCTCAACTACCACGTCCTCAGATTCATCTGCATTAAACTTGGAGGAGCCACACTTTGACAAGTGGGCCTTCTGGTGGTCAGAGAACTTGAACTTGGCCACGTACAGGGCCTCAATCACATGTCCCTTATTCTACAAATCAGAGCAGATGGACATTCTTACATTATATATACTCATATTAATAGAAGCAATATAAATGTACCGATTTCATACCCCACCTCTTCCAGGTTTCAACTGGTAGACTGTCTTTTTACTCTTAATGCCTTTTTTGGTTTTTTGAGGCAGGGTTTCTCTGTAGCTTTGGAGCCTGTCCTGGAACTAGCTCCTGTAGACCAGTCTGGCCTCGAACTCACAGAAATCCGCCTGCCTCTGCCTCCTGAGTGCTGGGATTAAAAGTGACCATCACCCAGTTGCCTTTTTTAAAAAATTATGTATCTGTTCGTGTGTGTGTGTGTGTGTGTGTGTGTGTGTGTGTGCAGTCTCAGTAGAGACCAGAAGAAGGCATTGTGGGGGCAGTGGGGTGAGGTGGGTTGCTGGGGGACTGGAGAGATGGCTAAGCTTTTCCAGAGGTCCTGAGTTCAATTCCCAGCAACCACATGGTAGATCACAACTGTCTATAGTGGGATCTTGTACCCTCTTCTGGCATAAAGTTGTATATGCAGATAGAGCACTCATATACATTAAATAAATAAATAAGGCTTTGATTGTTTGTTTTCGAGACAGGGTTTCTCTGTGTAACAGCCCTGGCTGTCCTAGAACTAGCTCTTGTAGACCAGGTTGGCCTCGAACTCACAGAGATCTGCCTGCCTCTGCCTCCTAGTGCTGGGAATAAAGGTGTGCGCCACCACTACCCAGCATTTTTTTTTCCACAGGAAGGAAAAGGCATTGGATCCTCTGGAGCCAAAGTTCAGGACAGTAACTCTAGTACTAAGAGTGTTCTAGGAGAACAGAATGTACCCTTAACCACTGAGCCAATTCTTCAGCCTCCTTTCAACCTTTTTTTTAATAGCATCTGGGGCTACAGAGATGGCTCAGAGGTTAAGAACACATGCTAGCCAGGCATGGTGGCACATGCCTTTAATCCCAGCACTTAGGAGTCAGAGGCAGGGGGCTGGAGAGATGGCTCAGTGGTTAAGAGCATTGCCTGCTCTTCCAAAGGTCCTGAGTTCAATTCCCGGCAACCACATGGTGGCTCACAACCATCTGTAATGAGGTCTGGTGCCCTCTTCTGGCCTGCAGTCATACACACAGACAGAATATTGTATATGTAATAAATAAATATTTAAAAAAAAAAAAAAAAAGGAGTCAGAGGCAGGCGGGGTGTCTCATTTGAGTCAGCCTGATTGACTGAACAAGTTTCAGGACAGCCGAGGCTGTTTTACATAAATCCTGTCTCAAAAAAACCACATGCTGCTGATGCAGAGAACCTGGGTTTGGTTCCCAAGGCTCACATCTGCCTGTACCTCCAGTTCCAGGGGATTTGATACTTTCCCCTAGTATCTGCAAGCACTGGCCTATGTAATGGTATACATGCAGACACACAATACAATACAATAAAAGTAAATAACAAAAAAATAAAAAAAATAAAAATAAAAAAAGTAAATAACAGCACTGGGGTCAACATGATGGCTTAGCAAGCAAAAGCAGCTGTTACCAAGCCTCATAACCTGGATCTGATTCCAAGACCCATGTGCTAAAGGAGAGAACTCCCACCTATGGTGCTCAGTGTGTACACACATGTAAATGTAAGTCCAAAAATAATACGATAGCAGCGTCAACCCTGCTGACACTTTCAGGTCCCATCCATCTGACATAACTATTCTTTAACTTGTTCATTGCTAGTTTGCTAAATTGTAAAACTTAATTAGCTTTGTGAAGGCAGAAATTTGTTTAATTGACAACTTTCCCTGGCACAAATCTAAAGCACAGCTCACAGTGCATTTTTGTTAAGTAATAGAAAAGAACCAGTCGAGGCCCAGGGCATCTTGTATGCCCATCACAGAGCCTCCTATTTTTGTGAAGTAAGATGTCATACATATACATGAAATACACGTATGTACATCGACAACATTGTAAAGTACCAGTGTGTCCTTCCTTTTTTGTCTTACCTCACTTTTCTACCCTAGAAAAATTAATCATCTTGTCAGTTCTTTAAAGTTTTTAGCCTGTCAATTTATTTTAATAACTTTAATTAAATCTTCCAATGTCACATGTAAAATATGTGTCTTAGACAAATTGTGTGCACATACGCTCTAGACCTGCTGTCACATTCTTGTAATCCCATTACTTGTGAATCTAAATCAGGAAAATGAAGTTAGAGGCCAGCCTTGGCTAAATAGTAAGACCCTGTCTCAAGGGAGGAGGGGAACTGGCAGGGTGGCTCGGTGGGTGAAGGCATTTGAGTCTAATTGCTGAGCCCACAAGGTGGAAGGAGAACCAACCTTCATGCAATAGGAAAAACAGCCCATTGCCTGCCTACCCACTCCCACTGTTCATTGCTGTGGGGTCTTGGGCAAGGGTATTTTGGACAGTCTTTATTCCAGGTTGACCTCAACCATTGGAATTATAGACATGTGCCTCTGTGCCCAGTTTCAGTTCCCTGGAACTTGATTTTCTCAGTGTCTTTAAACAAGGCTTATGATAAAATAATTGAACTTCATAGGCTCATGACATAGATTAACTAGACGTCCACATAACAGCTTAGTGACTGTCCAACACCTAGTGAGAACAGGAGTGATGGTAGCTATACACATTCTTTCTTGAGTGTGGACCTCATATCCTGTATGACTGGTAACTCATCGTGGGGCTTGATTTGGGAAGCACACAGCTGGGGCGTGCTCATGGGCTTTTCAGTAAGTTTGTCAGGGTAGGATATAGACTGCATTTGTGAGCTGCCCTGAACTGACAGTGCTGGTTCTTCTCCAGGTGAAGAACATCATATACCACGCAGTGAAAGATGCTGTTGGCACTCTCAAGGCCCACGAATCCAAACTGGCAAGGTCTTAAGGCATGGGGAACTTCCAGCTCTCCTGTGAAGCAGGCCTTTCACAACACTTACCAGGGAACGGCAGGGCTCTCTGCAGGAGCAGAGGCCCTTCCCCAAGCCAGTGTGGTCAGTATTACAAACTCTCCAGCCGCTCTTTCTATGCTGCCTCAACACTGAAGGTTGACACAAGAAAATGGCACTGTTCACACACACAGTTTCAGACTCGAAGCTGAGGGTGCCACACTCCATCCAGTGGCCTTTGGGAATCCAGGTTGCTTGAACATCGCTGGGCTTTCCTGCACATCTCTGGGTTTGAGACCATGGAAACCAGGAATGTGGGCACACCTTCCTTCTCTGTTCCTCTTGTGCCTAGCTCAGTGGGACTGTGTTTGGAGGCGGAGGAAGTCATAACTGGTAAAGTAAGGAGATACAATGTGCCTGGTGGAAGCCCGGCCATGTCTCTGCACATGACTTCTGACCTGGCCTGTCCCAGGAGATGGGGTGCAGCCATTCCCCATACTCTCTGTGAATATGGAGTCTTCAAGACCCAGGGAGAGCCTACAACTTCCCAGGAGGCTTCAGGATTAGGAACCGTGTGTATTTAGTGAGAACTAGGTTTGTAGTGAAATAGTTACTATTTCATGAAAGTAGATATTTTTAGAACTTTTGAAATAACACAGTTGTTTTCCTGGACTACAAGGAAAGGCACATTACTTTAGTCTTCCTTTCAATAAAACTCTTTGAAAGATATGATTTTTAGAAATCAGCTGTCCCTTATAGCACAAAATCAGCCAAAGCGTAATTTAAAAGAATTGGCATTTTACTATAATCCTTTAGTTTCTCCCTCCCTCTCAGTCTTATCTCGAGGGAACAGTTGTCTGAGGAAGAACTGTGTCATGTCTGAGCTGTGGAGCGTTCCCTGCGTGCACACCGCTGACTCCGGGATCTGTTTGCCGACTACCAGCGTTCCCTTGGGACTCTGCATATGTTTCCAAATGGGGTGGAAAGTTTGGTTTCCAATATAAGAGTTTTTTGTTTTTTAGAGTTTTGTCTGGAATTATTTTCAGCAAAACTTTACAACTCAGTGGAGTTTTTATTAAGAATTTACTTGGAAATGATGGAATTCACTGGCCCATAGGTACACTGGGAAATGTATCTCTTCCCAGGTGTACTGCCCTGCAGCCTTGTTTATATGTTCACAGTTACCTTTTTTTTTTTTTTTAAATAAAAGTCATTTACTGTAGAATACTTTTAATTTCACTTTCTGTACTTTAATTTTATTGAAGGGCTGATTGGGATTTCCATGTTCTTATTAAAAAAAATCTAACAAATCTGTTTGGAGCAGACAAAATTCTTTCTGTGCCAACTTTTCTAAAGTCAAGACTACACTGTGGGCTGTCAGAGGTGCGGCTGGTTTCGGGGGCCTCCTGCTGCCCTGCACCTAATGATCTGATCACTCTTTGCTGTTGAGTTGTGCTTAGTTGAGAGAAAGAACGTGCCCAGTGAGAGACTAGGCGAAGAACCCCCTGAGGTGGCTGGTGGAGTTTATGCTCAGTGAACAAAAAGGGCTAAGTGGGGTCCTCCTTCCTTTAGGGTGCAGGATGCGAGAACAGTGCCCTAATGTACAGCCTGCGCACAGCACAGCTCCAGGCAAGGCTGTGAGGTCAACCGACCACATACCATAAAGTGTGCGGCTCTGCAGAGGACCCAAGTGGGGTTGTTTATTAAGCAAAATTAAAACTTCTTGCTGGGTAAAGACAGACTACATTCTAGTTAAAAGAGGTCTTTTGGGAAGGAAGTTATGTAGAAAAGCAAGAGGCCTCATCAGAGGCCTGCTTCTCTGAAACCTATTCTTCTGAAACTTGCTTTTCTGAAAACACCTTCCAGAGCATTTGGGCCTAGAAACATAATTATCAAGCTAGAAATAGACTATTTGTGCTTTTCAAGGCTTCTAGGTTTGAATATGAGTCTTTGAAATACACAACTCTGAGCATGCCCTTACAGCCTGGTTGGACATTTTAATAGTGTGGTCCACCCGAAGGATTATACCTCAACACAAAGCTGCAGGATGTAGCAGCTGTAAAGTGGGGCGGGGAAGGAGGGCGGGGGGGGGGGGGGGGGGGGGGGGGGGGGGGGGGGGGGGGGGGGGGGGGGGGGGGGGGGCTGGTTTGGTGAAAATCAGGAGGCGAGCTAGCCTACATTCCGGATATAAATGTCTTCAGAAATAGGACATCCACTACCAATTGTACTTTCTGACTTAAGAATCATTCCTCTCTCTCCTGTCCCCTCCCCGTGAAATTAAATTTCACATATCCCTAATCCTAGCACAATTTACTACCCAAAAGTCCCATCAAACCATGTGAACAAATTCCCTTTTACCTGGAAATTGGCGGTTATTGATGAGGACTGGAGTGGACAGGTGCAGCTACGCCTGGCCCGGGAGCCCAGGTGGACGTCCTGGAGCCTGCAGTGGAGGAGGAGAGTTCGATGGTTGGTGTTTGGAGCGTGTAGCCTTTAAAATAAGCTTGGCTTTATACCGTAACAAGTATGACTTAGTGGTTTTGTGACCCTTGGCATAGCAGTGGAAACCAATAACATCCACCTTCAAGATGAGGATTAACTATAACTTCTGCCTTATAGGGTAGTTGTGAGGATTCAATGGAATAACACACAAAGCTAAGCACAGGGCCTGCCAGTTAAACACTAAAGCAGCTGTTGCTCCTGGTGGGATCTTGAGGCCTTCAACCTGATGTGGGCAGGGCCGGAGGTGGGCCGAAGCTAATGTCAAAAGGAGGGAACCAAAAGAGTCCCCGCCGGGAGCTTGGCCTCCACCTTGAAGCTCAAAGAAAATGAACTAGCGATACAGAGGCAGGCTGGGCACTGAGGGTGAAGGCGCATGCCCAGCCACAGCAGGTGCTGGGGGGGCGCGCCGACACCGCGGCCTCCCCTTTAAGAGCCGCCACCGCCCACGGCCCGCTGCTGCGGCAGGAACCTCCCCTTTAACGGCGGCAACTCCGCGCTCTGCTGACCCCGCAGCGGCTGCCGCCGCTAACTGCAGCTCCTGCTGCCTCCACCGCCGGCCTCGGGCAGCTGCATCCTCGCCCGGGCTGGGTCCCCGCCCCGCCATGGTGTCCTGGATCATCTCTCGCCTGGTGGTGTGAGTGCCGAGGCGGTAGCGGGGCTCGCCCGGTGGGGGATGAGGGGGGCCGGTGATGGAGGGCGCGGTATTCAAGCCTGGGATGGATTAGCCCAGGGTTCCTATGTGGTGTCCCCAGAGACAGAGATGTGAGACCGAAGACTGGAAGGGAGGCATTACGGGAGTATACAGGCCTGGTTTCCCAGAGACCTCACCCATATTATTTTTAAAACCCGTTTATTCTTAATTGCCTTGCTCCTGCGCCCTCCCCCATCCTAGAGGCTGAGCAGCTACTGATTTATAAGGGGAGGCGGGCACATCCCCTCCCCCACTGAGCAGATCTAGGCTGCAGGAGCCCAGCATACAAGACTTTCCTTTCCCTAGGGAAGAGAGTAAGACAGTGGGGAGCATGACAGGGGCCTCATCATTCCAGAGCTCAGATCCCAAAGCTTTCAGACCCTCCTCCTGCTTCCCCGGCTAGAGACTGGATGAGGACACCTGCCCTAGGCATCCAGGGAGGAAGGCTGGGCCTGGAAGCCGAGGTGCTGGGAGGACAAAGTGTGGGGAGGTAACAGGATGGATGTCTATTATCTGCCTAGGATTGGGGAAACATTCGGTAGCCTTGATCCCAGACACATTGTAACAGTCACATTGTGGAGCTATGGCCCTGGCACCTCCCCCGGATACAGGAAGAAATACCTCCCTCCCGCAGGAGCCTAAATGTTGGCCTTGAGGATTCTGGCCCACTATCCAGCATCAGCACGGACAGCGAGTGCCCTGGCTTAGCAACACCCACAGTTCAAGGGGCCGGGCTTCAGAGCCACCCCTTCCTCTAGTTCAGGTTCTGACCCTCAGCCTCCATCAGGACTGGCAGACCAGGAACCCCACCCTTCTCCCCAGTCAGTGTTGTCACAGGCCTGTGTCCTGGTTTCCTCTTCCCACCCGCTAGAGGCCTTATCTCTCCCGCGTGGCATTCCGGATGATTGGTTCCCTCCTGGCCTGGGCAAACTCCTTCCCTCCACCCCCACCCCCCTACTGATGTGTCCTTTTTGTAATCTACAGTGGGATGCTCAGACAGGGTCTTAACTGTACCTGACCTCAGACCATGTTGACATGGGCTTATAAACCTCTGTCTCTTTCAGGACCTCCTGAACCTGTGCCCTCTAGTCCCAAGATCACAATAGTTCTGACTGCCAGGTTGGGTGCCCTGTTAGGTGATGTTAGGTTCTCTTGGAGAATTGGTTCTGCCCAGCCTGTCTCTGAGACAAGGGAGTGGAGAGTATGAACAGATGGGTTGAGCGGGCATTAGGCCAAGAAGGAAGACATCTCATGGCAGTGACCAGCCCCCTTAACTCCCAAAACATGTCTGTGCATCGCCAAGGATTCTGGCTGAAGGGACCTCTAGCCTCTGGGTCTAGGGGAAGGGCTGGATGTGATCTTGGAGTCTTCAGTGCTCTGACCTTAGTCCTTGACTAGAGCTCCTCAGCCAGCAGATGCTTCTTTGGAGCTCTGTTCCTTTGCTCCTTAGCCCCCCAAGGGCTGATGCAGAGCTGGGAGGGAGGAGGGCCCAGTAACCATGCCTGCCTCCCTAGGCTCATCTTTGGCACCCTGTACCCAGCCTACTCTTCCTACAAGGCCGTGAAGACCAAAAACGTGAAGGAATATGTAAGTGAACAACGTTTAACAAACACGGGGGGGGGGGTGCATTTTATCACATTACAGGTTGGGGGAGACGATGGCTTCGTGCCATGCTATCCAACAAAACCCTGAGCAAAAGAGGTTCTGGGATGTTCCCTATTCTCCACCCAAGCTTGGTATGATTGACAAAGGGCCTGGGGAACTTTCTCTCAGTAGAGAGCAGGCAGCAACATGGGGTCCTGGGTTTCCTTGGCAGCCAAGGACCTTGGTGTTTACATATCCTCAGTCCTAGGCCCCATTTAATGCTGCCCTTTGCCCCCCCCCCCAGGTAAAATGGATGATGTACTGGATCGTCTTCGCCTTCTTCACCACAGCAGAGACACTCACGGATATCATACTGTCCTGGTGAGGTCCAGTGGCCGCTCCTTGTGTCTCAAGACCCAGACCCTTTTCCTTTAGAAGCCAGACAGATAGGCAGAAGGTTGGGACCCAGGCTAGAGTTACCCCAACTTCCAGCAGCCCCTGGGTGTCCTTAATACTGTTCTTAAGGCCTGATATCAGCAGAGTAAGAACAAATGTAGCAAGCCGGGCATGGTGGTCCACGCCTTTAATCCCAGCACCTGGGAGGCAGAAGCAGGTGAATCTACACAGCGAGTTCTGGGACAGCAGAGGGTACCCTAGCCCAAAAGCTTGACAGACTGTCCTCATTTCTGGTGACAGCCATAGCACCACAGTGGAATTCACCGATTTTGTGTCCACTCCTTCATCCTTGTTGGGACAGTAGACAGATCGCCAGTTCCTAAGCCATGTCTTCCCTGTTTGTGGGACACTGGATGCTCATATTTCCAAGGCATTGCACTAAGAGGCCTAAAGTATAGGAGTGTTACAGGGACGGGGAACATGTCTGAGCAAGCACCTCTTGAAGAGGACAGTCCATGGAATTTGAATCACCTGTAATCCAGGGGGCCCATAAGGTATCCCAGCCTGGCCTACGTAATCTCAGTGCAGGGGGCAGAAAGGTGGCTCAGCAGCAAAGCCCTGGCCACATAAGCCTGCTGAGCTGAGTCTGATCCCTGCAAACCAGGTAAGAGGAGGAGAGAAGCAGCCCCAGATGCTGTCTTCTGAACCCCACCCAACACACACGTGTGCTCATGCACATATCATACATGAGGAAGATTTTTTTTTTTTTTTTTGGTTTTTCGAGACAGGGTTTCGCTGTGGCTTTAGGGCCTGTCCTGGAACTAGCTCTGTAGACCAGGCTGGTCTCGAACTCACAGAGATCCACCTGCCTCTGCCTCCCGAGTGCTGGGATTAAAGGCGGAGTAAGATTTTTTTTTTTAAAGATTTATTATGTATAGTGTTCTGTCTGCATGTATGCCTGCAGGCCAGAAGAGGGCACCAGATCTCATTACAGATAGCTGTGAGCCACCTTGTGGGTACTGGAAATTGAACTCAGAACCTGTGAAAGAGCAGCCATCCCTCCTGCCCCCATGGTTAACATTTTTTTTAGAAAAGCAACAGCATCTAGGTGGTGGCGCACACCTTTAACCCCAGCACTTGGGAGGCAGAGGCAGGCAGATCTCTGTGAATTTGAGGCCAGTCTGGTCTACAGAGAGAATTCCAGACAGCCAGGGCTACACAGAGAAACCCTGCCTTGAAAAACAAACAAACAAAAAAAGAAAGAAAAGAGAAGAAAGAAAGAAAGAAAGAAAGAAAGAAAGAAAGAAAGAAAGAAAGAAAGAAAGAAAAGAAAGAGCCCTGATAAGGGCTTTGTGAGGATGTAGAAGACTTGCCCGAGTTTGCGGCCTGGGGGTAAAAGCCTGGGGGAAATGATGCAGAGCAGTAACTCAGAAGGCAAAGGACCAAGTGCCTGTCAGTGGTGCGAAGGGCACTTGACGCTGGCACTTGACGCTGGTGTGAACGCAGTGTGAACGCAGTGAGACTACCTCTCAAACAGTTCTTAGCTAAAAATACTGAAGGGCTAGAGAGATGGCTCAGTGTGTGAAGCTTGCCATGCAGAACCCATGTTTAAAAGGCAGTGATGGGGGCTGGAGAGATGGCTCAGTGGTTAAGAGCATGGCCTGCTCTTCCAAAGGTCCTGAGTTCAATTCCCAGCAACCACATGGTGGCTCACAACCAACTGTAAAGAGGTCTGGTGCCCTCTTCTGGCCTTCAGGCATACAGACAGAATATTGTATACATAATAAATAAATAAATATAAATAAATAAAAGGCAATGATGGTGCGTGCTTGTAATCCCAGCTCGGGGAAGCAGAAAGATGGATACCAGGGACCAGGGCTGGCTAACAGTACCCAAGGCTGACCTCTGCTCTGCGTTCGTGCGCGTGTGCACGCAGACACACACACACACACACACACACACACACGAAAAAACTCAATGGTAGAGAGCTGAGCATGTCTGGGGCTGATACTGAAAAAAAAATGAAGAAGGAAAGGGGGTAAGGGTCATGTCATGGCAGCAAGGATCAAGATCCAAACACCATCACAGTCCTCATCATGGAAGGAGGGCGGGAACCCGGAAGACAGGTGACATCCCTCAGCACACAGGAAGGAGAGCTGCTTGCTGGGGAAATTCCTTCTGGGATCTCTTTTTGCTTTTTGCTTTGTTTTCTTTTTTGAGACAGGGTTGACCCTGAACTCCCTGTGTAGCTGAAAATGACCTTGGACTCATGATCCTCCTGCCTCCACTTCCCAGGTGCCTGAGATTGAGGAATGTATCCCATGTCTTTGGTTTGTGGTTTATTTTGAGATAGGGTCTTAGGTAGCCCAGAGCGACCACAAATTTGTGACCACCTTGCCAAGTACAGGGATTATAGGCATATACCCAATTGGAGTCACTTCTCTCTCTCTTTTCTTTCCTTTCCTTTTCTTTTAAATTGTTTATTGTGTATACAGTGTTCTGCCTGCATGTATGACTCTAGGCCAGAAGAGGGCATCAGATCTCATTATAGATGGTTGTGAGCTGCCATGTGGTGGCTGGGAATTGAACCTTTGAGCCATCTCTCCAGCTCTCTCTCTCTCTCTCTCTTTCTGACACAAAGAAATCTGTGTAGCCCTACCTATCCTAGAACTCTCTCTGTAGGCCAGGCTGGCCTTGCCTCCTGAATGCTGGGATTAAAGGCGTGTGTCACCACCACCCGGCTTGGGGTCACTTCTTACCTTCCCACGTGGAGTCTCAGTTTAGCACCCACCCTCGCAGTCCTCTTGGAAACCTATGGCCCCAGAGCACTAGGGGTGGGAACTGTTCCGGGGTCAACGCTACTCGATCCAGTATCCCCTAACTCTCGTGCGCCTCTCTGTCCTCCCAACAGGTTCCCCTTCTATTTTGAGCTCAAGATTGCTTTTGTGATATGGTTATTGTCCCCTTACACCAAGGGCTCCAGCGTTCTCTACCGCAAGTTCGTGCATCCAACGCTGTCCAACAAGGAAAAGGTTCGCCCCAACTTTCAACTCTTCCCAGCCTGACCCAGCTGAGGCATTCCCGTGCCTGCAACCACATACATACATTTTCCGGGGGCGGGGGGGGGGGGTAACCTTGTAGAGCCCAGCTCCCTGGGCCGGGCGTGTCTTTGCACAGGTGTGAACTAAGGTAACCTGCCTGCAGCCTCACCTCTCAGGTCTCCCGTCCCCGCAGGAGATCGACGAATATATCACACAAGCCCGAGACAAGAGCTATGAGACCATGATGCGGGTGGGCAAGCGGGGCCTGAATCTGGCCGCCAATGCCGCAGTCACAGCTGCTGCCAAGGTGAGACGGGGCTGGGTTCATTCCCGTGTCCTGTCTTCAGGCCTTGGAGACTTTGGGTTGTGCGGCTCCAGGCTCCAGCCTTGTTTCTTCTACTGTCTGGTCAGTTTCCTCATCTGGCCAAAGGAAAAATATCCCAACACTATGGTAACCTCTTTCTCCACCCCGCCCCTCCCTCCTGCTCTCTTGGTGCGTGGTGGTAACCCTAGGGCCAGGGGGTGCTCTCCGAAAAGCTGCGGAGCTTCAGCATGCAGGACCTGACTCTCATTCGAGATGAGGATGCGTTGCCACTGCAGGGGCCGGATGGCCGCCTCCGACCTGGCCCTGGGGGGCTCCTGGACACTATTGAGGACTTAGGTAATGGCAGACCCCGGGCTGTGGGAAATAGGACAGAGCTGAAAAGACCAGACAGACGCCTGAGCCTTTATTCTCTCCCCGCCCCCCAAACTAGGAGATGACCCTGCCCTGAGTGTAAGGTCCAGCACAAGCCAGGGAGATCCCCGGACAGAGACCTCAGAAGATGACCTGGGAGACAAGGCACCCAAAAGGACCAAATCAATCAAAAAAGTCCTCAAAGCTGAGGTGAGAACACAGGCCATGGCCTGGGGAAACTGGGACGATGGAGTGGGACCAGGCTGAGCCCCATCATCCTTTCTCCATAGCCGGTGGCTTCCAAGACGCTGAAGACCCGACCCAAGAAGAAGAGTTCTGGAGGAGGTGACTCCGCTTGAGGCCCCGCCTCCCCCCACCCTTGCAGCTGTAGGCCAATAGCAAGCACTGGGGGGAGCTGCAGCCCTAGTCCCTCCTCCACAGTGGGCCAGACCCGAGAACCCCCTAGATGGTTGTTTCCTGTGCCTCTTCCAGTGGACACTCCTCCAGAGGGGGCTGGGCAGAGAGGAGGGAGGCACAGTTGTAGGGTAGAGGCCAGAAGCTGATGATGACTGAGCCCTTGAGGAGGTGGGGGCTTCCCGGCCAGCATTGCTCTTCGGCTGCTCTAGCCCCGCCCCGCCCAACCCATCCAGTGCCTTGCTGAAGACCATGGCCATCCCCCTCTGTGAGGCCTGCCATGCCTCCACCGCTGTCTCTTCAATAGGGGTAGTGGCCACTGTCCAGAGAGACCAAGGAGGGGGCCTTAAGGCACCTTGAGAAGGGGAAGAAGTGGGGAGGGGGTTGCTCAGGCCCAGCTCTGAAGACACAGCCTTGCCAGAACCATACCTGTAGGGCTGTGTGCTCTCCAAACCACCAGAAAGAGGTGGGATCCCAAGGCCACGCTTGCTGGCGAGGGTCAGCCCTGGGCTTCCTCTTTATCCACCCCTGCTGGTCTCAGAACCTCAGAGGACCCAGGCCTTTGACAGAATGAGGCTTCCAGGGACTGCCCCCTACCCTTCCATCCTTGGTCTAGGCTGGACTCCTCCACTCCCAGGGCCCACTATGGAGGTCCTGCCAAGCTGGCTCCTCTCCTGTCAATAGGACCCATCCTACCTTGCCATGGGGTCCCTTTCCTGTGCCAAGCATACCCCTGTCAGAACCAACCTGGACCCCACCCCTGGCCCTGGGTCTGCTAGCTTCACTTAGGGCCAAGTGGAATCCGTGAAGAAGGAAGAGGAGCTGAGCGGCTCCTGATCCCACAGTGCCCACTGGATGAGCCAATAAACTAAACTCTGCCACCTCCTTCATTATGGCCTCCGCGTTATTCTTGCCCCACCAAGCCAATAAGTGGGAGGGGCCCACTGAGAAGACTGCTGTGAAGGGGGTGGGAAAAGGCCAGATGAACCCGGGAAACGAGTCAAGGTCCTTAACCCCATGAGTTGTTTTACACCCCAGAATCTCAGATCCCCTCAGATGTTAACTCTAGGGACAAGGACCCCAGCGAGGTGCCCAGGGGAGAGGATGAGATAGGCTGCTGTTAAACAGCTGGAGATGGGGCAGAAAAGTCCACGACTGCTGGAGTAGGGTGAGGGAAGAAAAGAAGCAAAGGAAGTTTTGTGGACAAACCAGGTCTGTAGGTCTTGGGGACAGCCAAATCCTGGGGCCAGAGTTTAGTGTGGAGCCAGAGAAGGTGAGGCCCTGAGTGATGGTGGGTTCTAGGAAAGGAGTCTGAGATATGGGAGGAGGCTTGGTTGAGGAGGAGGTGGCCCTGGAGGATCAGGACCCGGGAGGAGGGATCTAGGCTGGCAAAGGAGCTGAGGCAGTGACCATCTCGGTCTGTGGAAGAACCTCATAGTGGAGGTGGGTGGAGCACCAGCCTAGACGTCCCTGGCATCGCAGGACATGTGTGCCACCGTACTGTCAGAACCTCCAGAACTGAGATGTGAGAACATAAGAGGGCCCTTTTGCCGGGTGGCGGTGGCGCGAGCCTTTAGACCCAGCACTAGGGGAACAAAAGCAGGCAGATCTCTGAGTTCGAGGCTAGCCTGGTCTACAGAGCAAGCTCCAAGACAGCCATAACCACAGAATCTTGAAAAAAAAAAAAAAAACAGAGGAGGTTTTTCCCCAGAATCCTCTCATCGAGCCCTCTGGGGGCTTTCCTTACACCACTGGCCCTGTTTAAATTGCGTTTCTACTGCTGTGACAAACACCACGAACCAAGGCAGCTTGTGGAGGAAAGGCTTTATTTCAGCGGACAACTCTCGGGTCACACTCCACCACGGACGGAAGTTAGAGCAGGAACCGAAGCAGAGGCTGTGGAGAAACGCTGCTCACCGACTTGATCCTGTGGGTCCTCAGTCGGCATTCGTGTACTACCTAGGATCACCTCAGGGGCAGCAGTGGCCACAGGGAACTGAGCTGTCCCACACCTGTCATCAGTTAAGAAAATGCACGGGGTTGAAGAGATGGCTCAGAGGGTAAGAGCACTGGCTGCTCTTCCAGAGATCCTGAGTTCAAGTCCCAGCAACTTCATGGTGGCTGATAACCATTTATAATAAAATCTGATGCCCTCTTCTGGCCTGCAGGCATGCATGCAGGCAGAAAGAACACTGTATACTCAATAAATAAATCTTTAAAAAAAATCTGACAATCTCTTTTTTTAAAATATTTATTTATTTGTTATATATACAATATTCTGCCTGTGTGTATGCCTGCAGGCCAGAAGAGGGCACTAAACCCCATTACAGATGGTTGTGAGCCACCATGTGGTTGCCGGGATTTGAACTCAGGATCTTTGGAAGAGCAGGCAATGCTCTTAATCTCTGAGCCATCTCTCCAGCCCCCTCTGACAATCTCTTGAAAAAAGAAAAAGATGCACCATAGACTTGCTTATCTGACAGAGGCGATTCCTCAGGGTTTCCTCATCTCAGATGACCCTAGCCTGTGTCAAGATGACAGAAAAGTTGGCCAGCACAGCCATTGAGGAATTCGGCTTTTTTTTTTTTTTATTGGAAAGGAGAGGAAGGTACCAGTCAAGAAAAAGACTCAGTCTAGAAGATCCCCAGAAGGTAGTACCATGTTAGCACTTACCATATAACCAGGAAAACGGGTTAGGTATTCTGTGCAAATTGCACTTGCTACATATCACGTGTGTGCGCCTGCACACACACACACACACACACTCACATACACACTCACACTTACACACACACAGTGGTAGTTAGGAGACCACTCCCGGATTCCGTATGGACAGACTCTACATATACATCTGGGTTTTTTTGTGTGTCAAAAGGAAGATGTTCAGATTTCCAAGCTCCTTGTTCTGTTGCCATGGAAACCTTCAGGCTTCCAGAACTCTGGGCACAGGGCCTGCTTCCTGTGGCGCAGGGGAGGGGAGGAGAGATGGAGGGTGACAGAATAGTTGGAAAGCCTTTTAGGAGAAGATTGGCTGGTGGGGTACACTGGGTCTGGGTGACCTAATGCCGTCCCCTCATTCCCTTGGTCTACCTGCCCTCTCTCCTCTCCCTCAGATCTTCTCAGGCTAGGGGCGTACAAAAGACGTCCGTTAGAGCTAGGCGGAGGGCACTAGCTGCCTGGGTCCTCAGCAGCCTTTGAGGGGTGGGGTCTAGTGCTACGTCACACGTCCAGGCTCCTGGGAACATTAGGCAACCCTCCAGGACTATGTTCCAAATTATGATGGCCTCAGGCCTGAAGCTGCTTTATCTGACTCCTCCTCCCTTGTTGTGGGTGTCCCAACCTCCCAGGAACCTGCTTAAAATGGGATTTCCAGGCCCTGACGTCAGAGGAAAGCCAGCAGCTCCCTCGAGCCTGTGCCAGCTCTAACGTGATTAGCAGAGCTAAGTGCTGCCTTGCTCAGCCTGCAGGAAAGCAATGCTAGCAGAGGAGGGAGGGACTTGGGATCCTAAACAGTGACCTGCCTAATCTGTGGCATCCCTGGTGACAGGAACACGTTGTTTCCGGGTCGAAAGACCCTGCTGGCTTCCCTGCTAACCTAAAATTCAGCAAGTGCATGATCATTACCCTATCAAGCGCCATAGTTATTTCTTCTCGGTTCTGGGTCTCACGCCTGGCTCGAGGAAGAAAACGGCCATCTCAAGTCAGTCCTGAGAGCTGGACAGCGGCTTCCGTTTGGATCTTACCCAAGCGTAGGCTGTGGGAGCTCTGCTTGCAAGGTGTCAAACGGTCCACTAGGTGGCGCAGCTCCCTCCCGGTGTGAGAGTCCATCACCAAGCAGAGAATAATCTCTCCAATGGCTCAAGGCCTGGAGACTAGAAAGCCTCATACTCTGCTCCCTGCGAGGGGAGACTAACTGGAGAGAACGCATCTTTGAGGGTAGACAGGACAGCCGTGGGTTCTTCTGCAGTCTCGGCCTGAAACCAGTCTGTGTGCACCTCGTCACTCAGAACTGGAGGTGGACAGACAAGACTCAGAGAATGAAACCTGGGAAGGGTCCTGCACAGCTCTGGGTGCCGGAGACAATGCCGGGCTTCCGCCAGGAGGGACCTAACCTGGGCTTCCAAACTAGCATCTGAGAGACACCTAGTGAAATGGATTTCAGGGTCAGGAGAGGCGAGGGGCAGAGTTGGGGGTTGTGGGGAAAGATTTCCAGAGTTGTTGCATCCTGGACTTGGCCACGGTGACATCTCAGGCCTGCCCCAGGTTTCTCGGACCCCTGGCCTTTTCCATTATTTTTTATCAAGGATATTGGAAGAGAGAACAAAACGCCTACCCACCCACCACACGCGCACACACGCGCGCGCACACACACACACCTCCTAGAATCCCCAAGTCTTCTTGCAGGGTCTGGCAGGGTAGAGACGCCACCTTGGTGACCTACCTTTCTCTGACCTTTCCCTCCAACTGACCCCAGTGGCCCTGTATCCCTGATGAATTACCCTCTCCTTTTGTCCCAGCGAGATGAGTGATCAATAAATTATGTTGCCTGAAATATTGATGGAGAGTTTTACACCAGCATCCCTCAGCTGTGCCTGGCAGGGGCATGACCCTCCAGATAGCCCTTCCACATTGCCAACAAGAGGTTTCTCTTAGGCCGAGATTTCCACCCGTTCCCATCTGAACCAAAACCATGACTCGGTTTCAACAAGTAAGAGGAAGATTGTGAGCGATTAACTTCACCCTAGGAGGGGGCTTCGGCTGGAACAAGCAGAGACCCCTCCTGATTGATTTCCCATGATGCCATCCTGATCCTACTTCAGTTCCCTGTCCACCCCGGGCCTGCAAGGTCCGCTTTCTGAGTGGCCTGAGCAGGAGGACCTTCATGTGTGGGGACGGTAGGGAACACCTGTAACCCAAGCCCTCAGGAAGTGGAGGTAGAAGAATCACTCCCAGCTAAGGCCAGCCTGGTCTACGTGCGGTCCAGGCTAGGCAGGACCACATAGGAGACTCTCGTCACAACAAAACATAACACGTGAACAAAATAAAAGTGGTCATGTGCCCAGATGTCTCTGGCCCAGGTCGCTGGCATCTGGCTGGTCTCCAGCATGAAGGGTAAAAAGAGGAGGGAGAGTTGCAGACCAAGAGAGATCTTGCTCCGACCCACGGCCACCCTCCCGACTCTGCTCGGCGGAAGCCATGCCTCTCACATCAGTGTACGGCGCTTCTCTCTGCCTAAGCTTCCTGGCTCTCCTGCTTGCTGAGGTCTGCTGCTCCCAGTGCACAACTCTCAGCTCAGATGGCTGCCAGGTGTCCCCCAGGCCGCTGCCACATCTGCCCTCCTGCCGGCAGCCCTTTTCCTTAGCGCCCATTTCCCCACAGACTTCAAGCCCTTTCTCACACACAGATGGGAGGCGGCCTCTCAGCCACACGCAGTTCTCGCTTCAATTCAAATGCTAAATCGGGAAGAAGAGCAGTTTCACACTCCATATTTAGCCTGGGAGAGAAGAAGTGAGACAGCATGGATGTTACCGGGGAAAGCAGCCTGGGTCTGAGCTTGGAGATGTTGGCACACCTACCCAGAGTCCAGAAGAGCTGGGACCTCTGTCACCTCACTCTTAAAGCTAAGCACCCCGAGCCCTGGCCTAGGAAACAGCACACTCAGCGGGCCCTCAGTGAGTGTGTGGGCGTGGCTCAGGGAAGGGGGGGGGGATAAGAGCTACCTGGAACAGCAGGTGTGGCAGTATAGAGCACCTAGAACAGCGCTCTGCAGTTAGAAGCAGGGGATTGTGGGCCCAAATCTGCTGAGCTCTACAGTGACACCTGTCTCAAGACAGCAAAGCCTATCCAGGGAGGCACAGGTAGACACAGGCTGTCACCTACACCATACGGCTGTCACCATGGGGTAATAATTCTGAACCCACCACACTGCAACACCAAAGTTTTCAGCAGCCTAATTCACAGTAGTCACCAAACAAACAAACAAAAACAAGGGGCTAGGGAGATAGCTCAGTGGTTGAGAGCGCCTGTAGAGTTTTTGGGGACATGAGGTCAATCCCTAGCACGCTCATAGTGGCTCACAGCTATCGGTCACTCCATTTCCAGAGAAGCTGAGATGCCCTCTTCTGACCTCCCCAGGCACAGGCACACACATGGTGCACAGGCAAACACGCAGGCAAAACTGTCACGTACATAAGACAAAAATAATACTGATATGGAAAACTCCCACTATCCACATTAAGATAAGCAGACACACAAAATGTGAACTATACATGACAGGGTGCATGACTAGATCGTCATACAGGAACGCTACAATAGGAACAGTCTACAGAAGCCGGGTGTGGGAGCACAGGCTTTTATCCCAGCACTTGGGAGGCAGAGGCAGGCGGATCTCTGAGTTTAGAGGCCAGCCTGGTCTACAGAGCAAGTTCCAGGACAGCCAAGGCTACACAGAAAAATCCTGTCTCAAAAAGAAAGAACAGAAAAAAAGGAAGAGCAGTTCATGAAAACATCATGCCAAGTGAAACAAAGCAGCAGATACAGCAGATACCAAAGACTGCAGTGTTTGCCTTATCTGAGGCTCCAAGAGGAGTCAAGAACATAGACAGAATTAGCCAGGGTTGGGAGAAGGGGACAGAGAGCCCTTGATTAGTGGGCGTGGAAGGATTCTGTTTGGAAGGATTAAGAAGTTCTGAAGTGGACCGTGTGGACAGTGTATGTAATTAACAGCCCGGGTCATAAATATGAATTAAAAGGTAAAGGTGAGAAATTTTATGTGTACAGAAACGGGGTATCTCTTCATAGTTCTGGCTGTCTTGGAACTGACTAGGCTGGCCTTGAACTCACAAAGATCTGCCTGTCTCTACCTTCCAGACAATCAATTTTTTGACAATGTTAGGAATCAATCACAGGTCCTGGTGTATTCTATCTAGGCAAGAATTTTACTCTGAGTCCAAGGTCAGCCTCAAGGCAGGCATACTGTCATGATGACACTCTGCACCTAGATGGGAAGGAAACTGAGTCTTGGGTTTCCCAGACTAGTCTTAAATTCCCTTTGTAATTGAGGATGACCTTGAGCTCCTCACCCTCCTGCCTCGACCTCCCAACAGCGTGGGCCACCACACCCAGCTTGCCGTTGATTCTCTACCTATTTGTCTCCACTAGGCTGTGAAACAGCAAGAGCAAGGTTGCAGGAGTCTCCTAAACTCCTTTAATCATAGAACAGACTCGATGTTTGGTCAGTAAATATGACGTGAATAGAAGTAACCTGTTTGTTTGTCTCCTGTTCCCCCCCTACTCAAGAACTGCAGAGAGAGACCTTCTCAGATTCATTTTGGGACCCCAGAGAGCAGATCTTGGTATAAGTCTAAGTTTAGGCAAAGGGTTCAGAAGTCAGACCATCTTGAAGAGAATCCTGGTTCAGTTCTGTGACCTCCCTGCCTCTCTGCACACCTCCCTGCCTCTCTGCTCACCTCCCTGTCTCTCTGCTCACCTCCCTCTCCCCATCAATGAATTGGGGCTGACAATGACCTCCTCCATAAAGCCCTGTGAAGACAAACCCTGGGCAGCATTAACCAGAGAGGTCCCACAGCAAATGTGTGCTGGGAGGGGGTGGGCATGGACAAGGCACCCAGAGATTAATGCCAGCCGGGGGAAGCAAACACACTGATACCACTGCGTCCTTGGCATTCTCGGGTTTGTTAGGATGGGAGTAACTGAGGACAGTTCCCAATCAGGTAACCCCAGAAGGTGCCTGTCTCCTCCCCCCATTCCTCCTGCCAGGTCTGCAGAATCCATGCTTACCCACCAAGAAGCTGAGCAGCCTGGCGCTGGGCGGTGGTGAGGGGCCAGAAATAACCCGTTTCTATTCCTGCCTTTCTGGGCTGGGTGGAAACCCTGCTTTTTGAATCTAAAGGCTGCTTTCGACTTCCTGCACACCAGTAGGGCTCTTATGTAACATTCCCCTCCCTCTCCTGCCCGGGGAGCTTCCAGAGATTTCTGCAGCCGGCTGGCTTTGCTGCACACTCAGCTGGGGGTGGGGAGAGCAGAGAAAGCAGCGCAGGATGGGTTGTCCTCTGAGTCCCGCGTCCTCACCGGCTCAGATCCAGCTCAGATCCGGCAGAGGGGCTGTGCAGCACAGGTTGGAGCCTAGCTCAGTCTCTGCAGGGCACCCTGGGGCAGGAAAGCTCCTGAGAGCTGGTCTAGAGAGTCAGCTCCCTCCTCCCTCGACAAACCTCCTTCAGGACAGACTGTGCCACCTCCTCCAATTCTCCATGCCTCAGTGGCTTCCGTTTTAAGACTAACCTAACTCTGTCTGCTCATCACTCCTTAGGGCTCTGAGGACTTGAATCAAGCTACCCAGACCACAACTGCCTTAGGCAATCCTGTATACCCGGTGCCAAATTCCCCATGGTCTCTTTTCTACAAGGCCTGGAATCTGTTTACCTGCGTTTGTGTGTGTCTCTGTGTGCATGTGTGAGTACATGTGTTCATGTGTGTGTGTGTGTGTGTGTGTGTGTGAGAGAGAGAGAGAGAGAGAGAGAGAGAGAGAGAGAGAGAGAGAGAGAGAGAGTGTG